>NC_083599.1:51317214-51942214 GCF_020882245.1 Rhopalosiphum padi
CTAAAAAGGTTGGGAACCGCTGTACTAAGGTATATTTATACATTACTTTTAATTTTATACACGTGTACAATAAACGAAGATCTACAGTACGCTGGTATTTACACTTAATAGTTACTATTCAGTACTCTCCGTTTTATTTTTTTTTTGGAATTTGTAATTTATTCATATACTCTACTCTCTATATATATACCTAGACTAAGATGCTGCCGTGTAGGAAAATGGTGTTTTGTGCCAATTTTTTTACTTGTAATTTGTGCCACTAATAGGTAAATTTAAGTACGTATGTAATTTGCGCCAAAATATAAAAACAAAACATGTATTTTGCGCCACGACAGAAAACGAAATGTTGCACTTTTAATTTCAATTGTTGAAATTTAAGTATAGGTACTTATATACATAATTATAATATGGCTAACTTTTACAAAAAAAAAACATATACAAATATTATTCTTATTTAATACTTTTTTTAATTACTTTTAATAATTTTCTAAAAGTGTATAAAGGTACGGTTTCCCTGCAGCGTCAATGAGTGGAACAGCACGGCGTCATGACGCCGCGTCTAGACGCTTACCTATGTCCAGACCGGTAGTTGACGCTAGACGCCGCGTCTGGACGCTGCAGGGAAACCATACCTTAACTATTAAAATTAACTTGATTGATCAATGCACTATAATACCTACGCTCTAATACACATTACCAAACCGATCAGCAACAATGGGTTATTCATGAATGTGTTGACACAATTCTCGGTCTGGTACTCGAAAAGCTCGTTCAGCAGGCGCGTCCGGTTATCTTTACCAGACCAGTCGTGTACGGTCAGTTTTGCGTTGTACTGGAAAACGCGATAATAAGACTGGGCCTGCATAATCATGCCACCGCAGGCCAAGCTCACAGCAATCGTCATGGCGTACCCAGCCATACGAATCCTTTGCGTCCTGGTCGGCAACAAGTGTGTGTCCATTAGTCGGATCGTGTTCATTTTTCAATCTCGTTCTTGTTCGCTTGTCAAATATCGTAGGCACAGGGTTATTGTGAATAAAATATATATGATTAGCGCGGCTACGGTATAGGAAAAACTTGTTGGTAATCAATTGTAGAATACCGAGGATCCAATATTATAAAACTATGTTTTATTTATTTTATTTCTATAGCTTTTGACATAATTCATATATTTCCGTATATTTTCAAATATTGAATACATACACCGTAACTTACTATGGTAACTAAATACTTATATGTACAATTTAATGTAATGAAGAACTTAGCTATCAGCGTTTTTTGCACACGCCCATGTCCATAACCGCTTATTACTGTAGCCGCGCCGCCACCGTTGTCGAGCTGTTTATTTACCACTATGATAAAAACCGTGTCGACAACGACACAACAGTACATGTAGTCAGGGGCGCCAATTCAGTTTTGAAATAGGGCTCCCAAATTATTAAGCAAGCCAAATTTGTCCACCATATCAGAACATAGTAAAAATATTGAAATTTATTAAACTTAAAAGATAGGGCGCGTGACATTCTTTATACATTTTAGCCTATTTGTAGAAGTCTCACAAAAGTCACAACCATTGCCTACATACTTTCTTTGAATCTTGATTATACTGTCATTATCTATAAATATAATTCATACATTTAACTTAAGCACCTCAATTTAAAATGAATAATTATTATGACTATTATTATTCAAATAAAATTTTTGATTATACAAATAAAGCTGTAAGCAATATATTATAAAAAAAAATCAATGTTAGCTATTAGCATGCAGTTATTTGTATCGTTAAATTATTTGAAGTTTGAAATTAAGAGTTTATAAATAATTACTAATTAGCAAAATGAATAACGTAAGATTGATTTTTACAAATTTTTAATAATTTATATTTATATCACAATCTTAAGAAGCTAATAAGACAGATAAATATATTTTTTAATTTTGATCCTTTGATTATAATCTTACAATTGTCAAGAAAATAAAGATTAAAACAATATATTATTTATAAAATATTTTTCGAAAATTATTATAATAGTTTATTTATTACATTTCGATGACCTTGACCCATGATTATTTAACTACTGTGGCATATAAATCAAAAATCAAAAAAAAATTTAATAACAGTATTGCACAATTATCGATTTAAATTTTTTTATTTCAAATCGTGTATTTGTGTTTGTAATCGTTTGAAAAAATATCATAAACAATTTTATTATTTTATAATGAAATCATAGATTAAAAATATATTATCAGTTTGGATTTTATTTTTATATACTATTTAAATGTTCTGCGTATCAGTAGCATGTTGAACAATTTTCAGACCCGAAGGGCCGCGGCCGAGGCAATCTACCATTTAATCACACAGCTTAAAAATTATAATATTTAAAAAAATCAATGAGATAACACACAGTTGTGGTATTCTTTAACACATAGTGTTGAGTTAGATTTTAATAACAGTTCATTCATTATAATATTAAATCTAACAACATATAATTAAAATTGCTAAATTTGCAACGCATATTTGCAAATTTGCTACGTTACCTACACATTAAGGTGGCTGAAGTAGGTCGAAAAAAAACATGTGAAACAACCAAAATGCCAGACAAAAGTGTGAAACTTGTGTTTGATGGATTTTAATTTAAAAAACAGATTTGAATTTGTATTCTAGTCTTTTAGGTTTCGATCGAGATGATTTTTGATATTTGAAAAATTGAACACGTACTTAAGTCTTAAAATAAAAGAGTAAAGATAACAATATTATACACTCTGACTACGGGCGTTGTATAATGTGTTTACCACCGGGATCATTAGTAGTTGTATATAATAATATTCCGGCAAGCAGTGCATGTATGACCCACTCACAATGCATCAGTGGCGCTGAGTAAACAAAAAAACTGCGTCCGGTGGCACGGCAAAGCATTGAGCATATTATTATGCTTGTTATAGAATTCCAGAGTTACGCCATCTGCATAATTATTGTTTCCGACGAAATACGCACCGTCTCTGAACTCGATACGCAGTCCATTTATTATAAATATAATTCCAGAAGGATTACACAGTGGTGGCGGGTTGTAACGTCGAACGGTGTAGTAGATAGACTAAAGAAAGAAATAAGACGTGTACGATTTGCGAGTGAACGCTGTTCGGTTCGAAAATTAGTCGGAATGATGATTTATTCTTTCACGGGAGCGATGCAAGCGATGCAGAAAACACAAATCAATCTGTAGCTGTCGTTTATTTAGCGTCAACAATAAACATAATCGGTATTTACATAATTTTTGTCGTCCGTGCTTGTTATCCTCTTGTGTAGGTACCTCTTTACGCACGAAAAAATAAATAATCTATTTAATCGTCAATATTATTTGTCTTACTTGGTTGTAAAACTATTGTGCATGATAATAATATCGCCATTTGGCTATGGTGGTAGATTAGGAATCCATAGAGGAGGGATCCGAAATGCGTTTTATATTCGATACATTATATTTGGTATTTATTGTATAGGTCACGACCGAAAATAAAACAACCGTGTTGATCCCGTCTTTGATTGGGATATTTCTGAGTCTTTTTTACGACGGCGTTTAATGTGGACTTTAACCGTCGGGAGCGGTGAGTAGGCCTATTAAAATTTTTTTTTGCATTCGACCAAATACGTGGATAAAGATATAGATACATATTTTAGTCATAAACTCATAAGTTATGAGTATTAACATATATGCATTTTTTAATGCAATATTGGTAATTGTTTCATTCGAGTGTTTATGTAATTTGTATTTAGCGATTTGCCGTTTTGTTACTGAATATTATTTTAAAAATGTTGATCTTTATGAAACGCGTTATCAGTGCAGTGAACACAAGCCAGACACGAACATTTATCATCTTTAATGGTTAATCGGTATTTAGTAAGTACCGCGTAAAATAATATTGTACTGCACAACTCACTACGCAGTACTCTACGGTTTGGACGGAGACCGCCAAGGGAGTTAGTATCGGTTGACGGTCAGCGCTGTGTCTGGCTAGACACAATATTATTAATATTATTATTATTTTAGCGATGGGCCGTTTCACGCCCGTTTCAGCAACACTTGAACACTTCCGTCCAATAACGCGCCCGTTAGATTTCGACCACTATAGTACGCAGTTTCATCCACGTCGTGTCGTGCTCTCGTCCGCCCGTCGATGGAGTTCGGGTTTTTCATCGGACAGCCGGTAGATGTCGTGCGCGCTCACGATCGCTTATCGACGCGGTTTTGACGCTGTCGCCGAGCGTTTAGCACAAGTCAAATCGACCGGGTTTCGCGGTCGGCTGTCGCGACGAAGCCAAAAGTTTGCACTGGATACGGACTCACACCGACCCGACCGACTTGCGTCTGTACCTATGACACTGGTGTGGTGTGAACACCAGCGTAGTACACGGCATCGTGACCCGGCCGACTGTTTATAGGGAACCGAATATCGTCCAATCGACAACTCCGGTTCCCTTTCAAAACGAAAAAATCTTTCGCCTTTTACTAAAGATTTCCGTGGAGGGGAGCACTCCAAGGAGTCTAGAAATGTAATTTTTTAAATAGCCTGACCTTTAGGTCGGGCTTCTAATGCACCATATCTCAAAACGAATTCACTCTCAATACATCCTTACCATATCACCTAATGAGTTCGTGTCGGTAAACTCGTAAACTCCTAGCATTACAATAACGTGGACTATTATAAAATGCATAATTCATTAAATAGTATGTGGTGTATGTTAAATTATTTCTTATTTTCCTATAGTTTAAGTATGAATGTTTATGGCCCTCCCCCCCAAAAAAACAAACCCGGGGTACGGCACTGCAAATAAGTATCTGCTTAATGAAACAATAGGTATTAATGTCTGTAATTTTTACAACCTGAAACCATTCTAATTAGCAAATGCATATTATGCATGTGCCTAAAACCAAAATCATAACTAAAATATTTAGACAAAAAAAAAACGTTAAACGCAAAATGGACCATTATCTTATGTTCCAAGTGTTCCAACGACCAATTATTCGACAATATATTTTTTGTTCCAAGCTTTATTTAATCCAATGTTGGTTTATTCTATACACAGATATTATATTTATTAAATTTATATATATCTGTGATTCTACATCGTATTTATACAAAAGTAATAAGTATTTTAAATTTGTATTAACAAAGTTTGGAAAGTTTTTGTCGTCTTATAAAAATAAAATATTGTTACTTTAGCCGCCCTGAGGCATCATTTTTGTTATCAGTTATCAATGTTATCATGAAACCACAATATATTGTAATGTTTTTTTTTTCAAACTGGATACACTGTATTTTGCCATTCTGTTTGCTTTGTATTGTAACGGCTATAGCGTCCCCTTGGTATAACTACATAACATAACGTATCTATGTAAAATGGTTATTTCTTCATGTCTAAAAAAAAAAAACCTGAATTAAAAATTTGATATGCCTCTCAGCCACCCAAGCGTGGACACGCCTATGTATAGAGCAGCGGTTCCCAAAATGTGCTCCGCAATGGCTTAACAAGGGCTTCGTTCGTATACCACAATAAATGAATACAGAACACAGACAGATAACAATTAACGTTAAATATTGCTTGAGGGCTCCACGACAAACTTCTACTTAAAAAAAGGCTCCGAGGCTAAGAAAGTTTGGGAACCGCGGGTATAGAGCAATGATTTGCAGTGCGCTTTTACGGATACTGCAAACCGGATCCAAATTTTATCAGCGTTGTTCGGCGTCCTTGACGATTTGTACCTTAGTTATATATCTATAAGGGTAGATATAAAGAAGTTTTCTTCTCTAAAATATAATGCCACAACCGCTATTGTTCCCCAAACACACGTTGACACGCACGGGCGCATACACGCACGCACAGGCCTTCACACGCATGCGCGTTATATACGTGTTGTATTCTTCGAACACACAATGAGTCAGATGCAGTGGGGGTTGTGGGCTCATACAATATAGCTATACATATTGAGATAAAAGGCATGTTTGACCAGTGGCAACATTTAAACCGCATTCCAATCGAGATTTCGGAGTCCAACGGCCGACTACCTGTGAATATTTCCCGCACTTTACCAGAAACGACGCGCATAATACCAAAGGACCAAGTCCTTGCGCATTCACGTTATTCGTATTATCTATTCGTACATTTCATTAAATCTATTCGTTGTCATAGTTTTATATCGAAAATCGCATTTACAGCATCCGAAAATGGCTCCAAGAAAATTTGATGATATAGATGATGAACTTGTTTATCATAAAAGGCAATTTAAACAAGTACGTACTACGCAGGTCCTATAGGCTATAATAATTGTAATAGGTATAATATCCGAGATACCTTTATGGCTTATGGACGAGTCACGACTGAGTATAATTACTAAAATGTTGTTTGAAATATGATTATAATTTTCTGCTATCTATTTAATTTTATTTAACTGTTCTTTTTCTGTCTTCGTTTTGTCCATAGATACAGAATACATTGAAAATAACAAAGAAT
Organism: Rhopalosiphum padi; assembly: GCF_020882245.1. Taxonomy (NCBI): domain Eukaryota; kingdom Metazoa; phylum Arthropoda; class Insecta; order Hemiptera; family Aphididae; genus Rhopalosiphum; species Rhopalosiphum padi. Next base: position 51,323,720 of record NC_083599.1, read on the forward strand.
TATTTTCGGATGCTAGCGCTCCGTAATCCATTTTTATCTCCAGTATACAGTAATGGTTACTTGAAAATGCCAAATTGTGTGTTGACGAGTGAGGTAACTACAAATGGAGTCACTCGAGTCATTCAAGAAGTGTCGCACAATATTTCTTCGGAGATGGATATCACGGAAAAAATAAGTAATATTAATATTAATTCGCCAGAGATAGCTGTAAAGGAAGGGAGCCATGATGTTAACATTGATTCGTCAACGATGGTGGTCAGCGAAGTCAATGATACATTGCAGTAGGTTGTGAACCCGCAGATTTATAATTTATAAATCTGTGTGTAAACCGAAGTGCTATTTAAGATTATAAGAGATTATATTATTAATGTGATTTTTTTAACCGTTTATTAATACTTGTTACTTTAGGTAACATTTATGTTTCACCTGCATAGTAGGTATCAGTGTAGTTTCGGTCTTAAAAATGTATAACGTAGTAAATTTACGATCGCCAGTTTTCATTTTGTAATTTCATTTATTTTAACATAAGAGTAACTTAACCTATTGTCAAAGTTAAAGGTAATAACATATTGTTATTTTGTAGTTTGTTGGGAATGCTTTTTTTATATGATGTATAAGCGAGTTATGAGCATTTTAAAATTGTAATATTTTACACGCTTTTAATTCGTTTTAAAATTAAGATATTTAAATACAATTTCCAGCAAACTACAAAGAATAATATTGTTACGTTTTAAGTTTAATAATATATAAATTATAAACTGTAATATTAAAACTAGCAAGTTAAACGAGATCACTTACACAATGCGGATTAAATGTTTGCTTAAATTTTTGCCATCTCTTAATATGTGGTCTTTAATACAATTAAGTGGTCTACCGCGATAATAATTATAATACAGTGATCTAAATTTTATATATTATAAAATATACAAAGCAAACTTTTTATGAAAAAACAGTCTAAAAAAGTTGATTTTCAGTAAAAAAAAATTTGAAATTTATTTTATTTTAATTTAATTTATTAATGATAAAAAAAATATGAACATTTAAAAAAAAAATACATGCAAATATTTTATAAAAAAAAAAAGCGATTGTAAATTATTTACAAAACATAATTGCATACTTCTTAAAAACGAATAAAAATATTACTTCTTTTATTTAATCATTGACATCAATACTCAGCTGAATAGGTACCTCACTAATAAGTCTTCTTTTGCCATTCTTCACATTTTCTTAAAAGTTTTCAATCTAAGTAATCTCTAAAGATTTAATTCTTTGTATATTACCTACCACCAATTTCTGGGTATATAAAATTCTTTGAATGATTTACTGTTTCAAGTAGGTACAGGCACATAATCATTTTCAAATATGTTGATATATACAAGCCAGGAATCAAAATGCATTGTTGTATCCAATAATTCCTTACTTATATTACTCATATTCATAGTTAGGTAATAAACAAAACGGTATATTGGGAGATGGCCTAAGTTTTAATCTGATGTAATTTTCTTACCAGTACATTATAAACTAGTACAAAAAGTTTTTTTTTATAAAAATTTAATAATAAATATATGTGTAATAATCTTATAATGTACCTACCTAATATAATAATGATGAAATGATTGAATGTTTAAATGAATAGTTATAATTTTTTTTTTTTGTATAAATTGCTTACCTAAAAATTACCTTATTAATATTATATTATTATCATTTTTAATAGAAAACTGTATAATAAAAATATTATATTGCTCAACTATGATTTTGTTTAATATTTTTGATTAAATGGTTTATATATATATATATATATAAACTATTATATAAAACAATTTATTTGAATGAAACAATTAGTATGGACACCGATAACTTTTAAAAGATTTCAAATTATAAAAATTGTATAAGTACATTGATATTCAATGTTTTACATTGTATTAAATCATTTATTAAAGAACTTTTTCAGCTAAATACTTTGTTGCAACTGAGTAAACATATACTAATGTTCTGTTTGTATCTTATATATACCATAAATTTTATTAATCTAGAAAAGTAACTAAATTTTTATGTGTATAAAGTTTAATTAGAGTAGACAAATTAAAAATAAACTTAAAATAATTTACCTTTAGTTCATTATAAATCAAAGTGGTGCTAGTTTGCATAGATACTAGATAAATTTAATAAATATTTAATGATGCAATTTATAGTAATTATTAATCTAGATTCTAGATAAACAATTATTGAAAATGCTTCTCTATATTGAAATACCATAAGAATAAATAAATTATACCAAAGATAGATAAATAATATTATTTTATATGAGTTATTAAAAAATAAATTTAACTTTTTTAAGTATGAAGAATAATTTTCATATAATAATATTGTTAATATAATGAATAGGGCTGGGATTTGATTGATTTCTTGATTGCATTTGAGTGTTTTTAAATGCATATTTGTGTCTGTGTATAATCTTCAATTTATACAAAGTTATTGTGTGTGTACGAATCCTATGATGACTTTATAATTAGATTAAAGATTGATTTCCACAAAAATTCTAATTCTAATTCTAATCTTCAATTCAATATACATAGTTGATGATTCAAGAAGTGTATCTGCAAATAGGTAGGTACCTACATATATTTTTAATTATCACATTCAAAAAAACTATTATTACAATATTATCCACAAGTAATTGAACATTTTCAATAATTTAATCTTTATTTTCTTTTTATTGATAATTTTATTTCAATTAAAATAATTATTTATTATTTAACTAAACAAAATATAATTTCAAATAGAAATTATAAAAGACATGCAGTAAAAATAATATGATATATATATATGAATAATTATTAATAATATATTTAAATTGTAAATAATAATTATTAGATACATTCGAACCATTCTACTTAATATTATGAACAAAAAGTAATTTAAAAGCATTCTAACTAAATTTATATGTGAACACATATAATAATAGAAAATACAATCTTGCACATTGAAAAATTGATTTAATAGCTGTTGCAATCAAATAACAATAGTTCTTTTTCTGGATTACCATAATGGCTATCGGCTGACCTTATGTATGATTCATTAAGATGCTATATGCTTTTTTTATTTTAAATTCTCTGTATATTATATAGATATTAGATGAACATATTGGTTGCTTATATCTTTTTGCAAATTAATTCTTTTAGTTAAATAAAAATTAAAAATCTTATTGTGTATATTTTATATATATAATATATAATATATACTTGATGACTATGCATTACTATTATTATTTGTATACTTAGTATTTTTGTGAACTCTTCATAACTCTCCATCACAAGCTGTCAGCTTATCGGAGGGTTGCAAATTTTTATACACACTTATTATTTTAATATATATCTTTAATTTAACTCATTATTAATTGTAATTTATAATTTTCTGTAAGATATGTTCTATGTAAAAAGAAAATTATTTGCAAATAAATATTATTATTAATATATAGTACATATTATTAAATAGTATCTTCTTAATTTTTAAGTATAATACCAATACTCAAGTGTTTTATAAAAATTGAAGAGCATCCGTGGCTAAGCTAGGTACTGAAAGTTTGGGAACTAATTTCATATTTCCTCTAATAGTCTAATGAATATGTGTAGAACTTAGTTTATTACCTAGGTAATTTGAATTCACCGTTATTTTGAATTTTAGAAAGTTGTTCTATATAATATATTCTCGTCATTCTCGATCAAATTATCATTTTCATCTAAAATTGCTCTAAAATCTTAATGAACCTAAAGTATTTGTTGTTAATTTAATTTTGTGAATTCTATTAAAGTATATTATCATTTGACTTTTATTGAAATGACACTTTATATCATCATATTGCTGGTATAATTCACAATTTACAATTTAACAAATGAAATGCACCAAGCTTAAAATAGGCGGCATGCAATTTAATAATTACAAAATGTATATTATGTTAATAAAACTTTAATACAGTTAATTTAATTTAGTTGAGTTTGTACAAATAGTTTAATTTTGTCAACTAATCTATGAACAATTTCCAAATACTCTTCAGCAAAAACACTAATACATATTTAAGTGTCTGGACTTACACAATCTTCAATTTTTATAATATTTTATAATTATAAAATCAACATCTAGCTAAATAATATATATTATTATTTATTTATTGGCTATTGCCTATTTTATTTTGTAGACTCATATAGAACTCAAATTGCTGCTACGCGGCGTTTTAAATAGACAATCAAGTTACACTAAGATGCCATATTGTCGGTATCTCGTCGTAATAATTTATTTATTTAAATATATTATATTGAAATTTTTATTTTTTGGTATTATAATTATGACCTAAGGTACCAGCATCAATTTCACGATTCTATCTATTTTGTTGATAGTAAACTCTTGTAAAATCTTTCGTAAGTTAAAGGGACGTGTTTTTTCTGTATATAATATTACGATATGCTTTGTATTACTTAATATCTTAGATCGTTTCATTATTACAAAATATAAAAATGTAGATAATGAATTACGTATAATAAACAATAAATAAAAAATAACGAAACGTATATTATCAAATTTCCACGAATAATATTTTTCTAATTACAAAAATATATATAATAACACAATAACTCAAATCGTTGTTTCATTTAAATACGATCGTACGTTCGTACCTTTCTATAATGTAGTCAAAAATTGAACTATTTGAAATAAAATTTGTTGTAAATATAATCTACAAGATAGCTGCAAAAACAATTTATGAGATACTTAGAATCAAATGTTGGTACAAAATAATATGTACATCTTCATGATTATGACGAATTTTGTCTATTTTCTTGAATATTGGGTTGTATAAACGGTTATAAAATAGTGATGTATTTTTAATAATTGAGATTTCTCTAAGAATAACTTATGATGAACCTTTTACTAAATTGTTTAACTTGTTTGTTAAACATACAAATTTTAATTAACCTTTTTAGAAACTTGGGTTCAAAGGCTTAATTTATTTAAATAAATATTAAAAATGAATTAATAATGTTCTGTTATGGTAAATACTAGATTTTTTACGTGTTTTTCACATTCAATTTCATAAAAGGGATTTGAATATTTTATAATTTCTTTAGTATAAAAAATTGATCACTAATTATCTCAAATTCTTAACAAATATATACTATGTAAAGTCACTATACATAAACTAAATCTTTTTCTTGAAATGTGTGATCTGTTCTATTTCTATCAATCCTTCCTTTATTTTTTCTTAAGTTTTTCTTGGAATTTAATACTTTTTTCATCTTTATTTTCTTTAAATTTTCTTTTGTTTTATTTACACAATTTGTTGGTAGTTGCTACTAGCTACCCTTAAAAAACCGTGCTTTATTTTTACTACTATATATTTTTATTCACTTTTTGGGTTTGATTCAATTTTTATTTAAACCAATGTAGGTATTAGTCTGTTTGTATTATCTATCTTTATCGGATATTGTTTGATTATAATATCAATTAATTTAATTAAGTCTCTTAAATTTTAGGTTCTGAACGAAGGGATGAATGTATTAATTTTACAATGATGTGTGTTTTTTTATTTATTATTTTTTCAAAATTAACTGATAATTTAGGTATATGTATTACAATTAATAAATAGGTAGGTAATTTGTGATTGAGATATTAGGCGCTTCGGCTCACGGAATATCACAGGACACACCCTGTACACACACCTATGCTTATAAGTTATAAGTAAAATAAGTCATTGGTATTTGGTTCAGTACTGAATAAGTATTAAATAATAAAGAATTTTGAATTTTTTCAGTAAGTATATCTAATATAATTATAATACCTAAAAAGATAAGAAAATCTTAACATCCACCGAGAAAATTATTGTAGCATGAAAAATTATTATGATTTAGTGTATGAAATATCTATGAGGTTGTGAAAAGCATTTTTTAAACCGGTTAATCTCAATTTCTATAGTTACTATCTATAAATAGAAAAATATTAGTTAGTTTAATCATGATTATTTGTATTTCAACTGTAAAGTAGTTTTATATAGATATGGTATAATAATTGTATATATGAATATATTGCTATATGCTTTTAGTTACAGGCACTATTTATTTATAGTTAAAATATAAATATTAAACTTAACTTAAATTGTAACTTACTAAAATATTATACTATGTTATATTAATTATATTCTATATTTTAAACGGGCGAACTCGATTACAATTATTATGGACATATTATGTACGCATAGGATTTACATACAATTTTGTTATTACATTACGTCATTACTGTTAATCTTAAATATAATACAGATAATACCAAACATAATTGGTAAATGGAGTATGCACATTGCACAGGTTTAACTATAATATCTAATATATCATGTATGTGATGTTGTGACGAGTATATGGCTAAAATAATTCACTGAAATAAAATGATTAATAATACAAAATAAAAATATATAACATTGGAAACTTAATTTAATGAGATATTGACATAGAATATAACAATTGTAAAGCTAAAAGATTATTTGGGTAATAATTAAAATTATTTAATGTCTCATGAGTCATCCATTGATTAACATTTAAATAATTAACAAGATTTAATGTTTTATAAGGAAATTTTAACCATATTTTGAACGTTGCGGGAGTAGCACTTAAAAAGTATACATACCTACTGCAACCTAATTCTACGATTTGGGATATTAAAGTTCAATAAAGAAAGCAATTCCGGGCAGTTAAATATCCCCCCCCCATTCGTTAATTTAAAAATAAAGCATAATAGATCTAGTCTTTTCACTCTATTAACATGGGTTTTTAACTTTAAGTATGACAATAACGGTTTATACAATGAGTGAGGACGATACTAGATACTAGATTTGAATTGAATAATCCGTAGAAAACAGTTTTGAATTGAATCCATGCCTTTTATAGCACCGATTGACTGTGTGGACTGCACTGTAGACCCATAATCGAGCAATGATCTAACAAAGGAATAGTAGAGTGATTTTAACGCTTGAGGATTGATGAAGTCTTTACAGCTACGACCTATGTAGTCTAACATTGAAGATGCTTTATTTTTGAGCAATATTTTTAATTATGTATGAGATTTGATTACAAATTGTATAAAATATCTAAATTTTACATTGTAAACATTCATATTATCTACATAAAGTATCATATTAAAGTTTAAAAATTCAATATAATTAATAAATAAATTAAATAGTTATGATGGACATATGCGCCGGCAGAAATTTTGTTAGGGGGGGGGGGGTGTGCATCATGCATAGATGAATAGTATACGCTGATTTCTAAATAAAGCTTAAATTATTTAAGTTAAGTACATAGGAATATTTTTTGACGAGAAAAGGATACCAAATTTATTTAAATGGCAATTGAGGAATTTGAAAAAAACCTAGGCGTTTACAGTTATTATTTAAAAAATAGGTATTTATTTGATATTAATGTAAAATAAAATATTTTCAATACCACTGAATTTTTTTCTTTTTAAAATCCAGGGGGTCCAAGTGCACCCCCTTGAACCCCCTCGCGATGTCTATAGTTTTTGAGCTAAATGTGATCCTCGAGGAGCACCAGAGTTAATTTTAAATAATGACGAATTAAAACTTTTATATTTTACGTATCTACTGCTGCCTGCCAGTTATGAAATAAACTAACCAAGAGTGGAAAGGATTACGTATACCTAGATTAAATAACTTAGAGCTAAGTGAAATATGATCTATTTTATCGAACGCCTTAAAGAAATCTGTAAATATAACGTCCACTTGAAATCCAGATCTGAAAGCTTGTAGCACGTAATTTTGTAGTACTATAAGGTTTGTGCCGTTTGTGGTGGTTGACTTACCTGACATGAAGCCATACAAAAATGTTGAACTATATTATTGTATAGTTGTACCAACCATATATTTTTAATTTTAGTAAATGTAACTAGAAAGTTAATCAAATTTTAACTAAATAATTCAGATGGTTTTTATATAATAATAATACAATATTTAATATAATAGTTTTTCTAACCAAACAGTTTTAGTTTTAAGTTTTAACTACTTTTTGTATAATTGATATATAACAATGTACTAACAAATTTATGTTTCAGATTGGACGTGGCCGTATGAATGTGTTAGGACAATTGAATGTAAAAAAATGACAATAAAAAAATAGAAATATTACTAATAAAAGATTAAAACACAATTTCAAAAAAGTACTACCTATATATGTATAATAAATTGGGATAGGTAATAGATTTAGATAAGCTTACATACAAATATAAATAATATAATCAATTAAGTAAAACAATTTTGTTTTTATCTTAACAATACAATATACGTATAGGTACACGGCACACGTATACATAAATGTAAAAAATATTTTAAAAACTATTTACTTAGGTCTAAAATATACGTCATTAAGATAGACAACAATGCACATAGTTGGTACTAGGTTGTACTCAAAGGAAATTCTAAACTAAGCAACATAATAATTTATTAGTAAGATATGTATAGGTGCATTATATTATGTTTGTAAATATTCATTTAAAAAATACATAATATAAAAATAGAAAATTTTGTTATTAGTTTTTAAATAGGTACCTGCTTATATTATAAACACAAATACAATTACCTAATCTCGAAAGACAACCGATATTTGGACTATCATCACATAAATCTGACTTATTAGTTATTGTTATAAACTGTAATAATGGTACATTTAAAATCATTTCGTAAATCAAATTGAACGTCAACTGTATAGTCAAAAATATTAAAAAGAGGACGTACAAATTCAACGTTTCTGTACCTAAGCGTCCTAAGCGGCCTAAGCCACGTAGTTTCTGAAATTGATGTCTAATGTCCTAATTTTAAATGTATTGTATTATATTTTTACGACAAAACTATATTCTACAAATCAAGTCGTGATGCTTTAATGTGAATTTATACAGTGAATAACTTCGGGAGATAATAGTTTTCGCTCAGCCATACTTCGCCTTTTTTTTTGCGGGCCACGTAACATATTTTAAATTATTATGCTGATCGCATGCCGAAATGAACGATAAGGAGGAGATTAGAAAAAAATTCAATATTTGTTTTTAATTAATGTAATATTGAGACATTTATTTTTTTAATTTATATTTTTGCATCAATCCAATGAGTTCTTTTTGGGCCAAATAAAAACAATTGGCGGGCTACAGGTTGAGTGTAGCTAACGTAGGTGTATCGCATTTATTGTTTGTGTTTTGACTCGAAACAATTGAAATACATGGACCAAATTAATAATTAAGGCTCATGCTGTTCTATTATTAAAGATTATTAAGCATTTGATGAAATTTTGTTTTATGTCATTGTTAAATAATCTAATATATAATGCATAATTTCTAGTTATTAAAAGTTTACAAAGTTAAATTTTATCTACAACTAATTAAAATGATTATACATGAAATAAACGATCAAAACATATTATTGATATAGGTAATAATACATAAATTACGTCGGTATAAAGTAACCGGATAGGTTAGGCGAGGAGACATTAAATTAATTATAATATATTTATATGGATTTGGTGATCAATATTTAAGGTATTTAATTAGGACATTATATTTTCATTTGTCAACGAGGATACGAAACAAACTTAAAATAAGAGCACGGAAGGCTAAATATAATTATTACTAGGAAACGGACTTTAATGCCATAAAAAATAAGAAAAATGTCCTAAACAAGTACGACTTAATGCCTTAAAAAAATACTTTAATATCAAAAAATGACCTAAAAAACTTTAACAATGTATTTAAATTTAATAAAAACACAATTTTGAACTTTTAGATAAATTTAGATAAATAGCTTATCTAGCCTATCTTTACCTAATTGCGTGTAATAATATGTTGTAAGTTGTATGTATGTATATATACTATATACGTGTGTCTACACGTGTCAACTATAATTTCGTCTGGGTTTATCTGATCGGTAAAAACATAATAAATATTTATTTTTATTTTTTTAGAATGAATATTCATACATTTTTATCGAATTTTATCCATTCCTATATAAAAATGACTTAAAAACATCTAAAATGCACTAAAAATGTCAAAAAAATGCAAAATAAAAATTACATTTTTTAATTCCTTGATGTATGAAATGAACTTTGTGCTTGGAAAGCAATGTTTTCGGACATTAAGAAAAAATGCAATTTGCATTCAAATCCGTTCCCTAATTATTACTATATGCATCAGCATCATGCTTGTGAATATGATATGAACAAAATGGGCATTATTAAATAGGGTATAAGTGTGTCAATACCTAATATAGTCTTTTTTTACGCACACTATTTCAAAGTTTAAATATATGTTTAAAAAAAATCTAAATAATCATTTGTTATATACTTTATTCTTAACATTAAGTATTTAAGTTTGCTTTCATAAATACTATATATTAATACTCGTATAAGTATTGGTATGAAAATTAAGTTATGTCTTACTTCACTAGAAAAATATAAAATACCAATAGTGAATGAACTTATTTGACCTTACGTAACGATATATTTAATTTAATAAAACATACGAAGTTGTTAAATTAGTATTATAAGTAGAATAAAATAAAATCGATAAAAAATAATTAAACTTATTTTTTTTTTTTGTAATTACATTAGGTAGATGCATGGTTTTTAATGACACACTTTAGCAGTCTAATTGAAAATCGGTGAAAACTGAATGTATAAATCAATCCCATAGCCCCACCCCTTTATACTGTGCATGACTATGCCCCATAATGACAAAACGTCGTGCTGGGCTTTAATATAAAATATACAATGAGAAAAATATTAAATATTAAACAATATATTTCACAACAGCGAGTGTGAACTATGAATACTGTAAATATAGTTTCGTAGAAATAGGTTTGTGTATATAATTTACGAGTAATAATATGTAAGTAATGTGTAATAAAAATAACGTGTTTATTTGTAATAGTCGTACTCAACCAAGTTTTTTTGAAGGAAAATTTATATATTATAATAGACGTATAGATACTGATGAGTATAATAGCTATATAATAATTAACACGTATCTATTATATATAGAAATCATTATTTATTATATAGTTGTTGGTTGTTACTATAAAGCAGTATCATTATTTATTTTTCAATAATATAATAATAGGTACCTATATATTTTTTAAAAATTTAATTAATATGTATTATTCATCACGTATCACGTTTTTATTATTTTATTATTTCGTATTGTTCTCTGTATACCTATATTATATATTGCAACATATAATAGACATATATATACTATAAATTATAATATATAATAAACAATTGCATCTGGTATGTTGATTCGGCAATATACATTTTGCTACTTATATTCTACTTATTAATCGCGCATATTTGACATAAAAGTCCTCTCATTAGTACATGATTATATTATTATTTATTATACATATAAATAATACTTCGAATGGCTAAAAAAAGAAATTATAAAAATATGACAATAAGATAAAAAGAATTCAAAAATATTATAATAATATGATTTTTACAAGTACCTAATGAAATTAAAAATCCATGACTAATAATTAATAAATACCATTATTACTATTTTTATGATTTTATGATTATGATTTATCTATTATTTTTTGTAAACTATTTGCAATAGATACATAACAAACAATAACGTATCCGGTTGATTACAACGGCAACAGCAGCTGTGTTAAAAGTGCGCAATACTGTTGCAAAGTGGTCGTAAGTCGTAACACTATCTGGTGTACTATTCAAATACAGTGTATTTAATGTACTATAGTCTACAACTTATCCTGTAAACGGGTTCAGCCAAAAATCATAAATATACTAAAGGTCCATTTAATCAGAAGAAAATGTATTTGATGGTTTAATCGGGTGAGTTTTTTTTTCTACTTTAATATTTTGCTGAACATGTATTACAAATTGTATAATATAATTTAATAATTTGATTACGAATATTACACGAACGGTGAATGGCAAATTACCATTTACAAACTTTCAAATTATAAATTTCTAACAACTAGTATGACTAGTATGAGTATATTGGTACTTAATATAAAATATAGTCATCATTCCTTAGTCAAAGTTGAACAAGTTGAGAAATTATCACATCAAAAAAGGGTTATGCTTCTCACCATTGATACGTCTCTTCCACAAACCTATTTATTTATTTCTACTGTACATACCCCAGTATTGATGACTTATAAGTTAATAATAATAATATTTATTATATTTGTAATACGACTTAACGAATACGCGATTTATATTTAGCAAAGATTAGTTTTACCATTTATTATAAATACTATATAGTATTTATAATCAATGGTTTTACTTACCGTATTACTATACTTAACTTAGAAGTTATTTTTAGTGATAGGGGGTGAAAAAGTTATACGTCTTTGCGGCCTGCGCAGAATCGTTTTTTAATTTTTTGTATTCAATGATTCATTATCGTTTATCGAGTTCAAATTTTAACACATCTATCAGTGACCTACTGGCTACTGACTTACGACTATAGGAACACTTTAAATCTACATCTACTTTACAGCAGAGTGACTTAACTAGTTTTTTTAAATTTATATGATATATTAATATAATATTATAAGTCAGTTGTAATCAAATAAAATTAACATACAATTTCTAAAATTTTAAAATTATTTAATTGATTGAAATTCCAAGTTAATTAAAACATATAGATAATAATATATAGGTATATTTATTATTTAAACTTTTAAAATAGACACATCATAACTTTAAAATAAAGATTATACTTACGGTATACATTTATGATTTACAGTTTTGTTTATTGCTTAAGCAAATAATGAATTCCTAACTAATAAGTATAAAATTATTAATATATAATATACCATTCTCTCTCTATATAGAATATATAATATAAAGCATTATCTTATAGGTATACTTCACTTATTAGTTTTTTTCTTCGTTACATTTAACGTATCTATTTCATTATATTATATTATAAGTACCATAAAAATAACTATAAATTAGTATAATAAATAAAAATTGTGGTACAAACTACAATGTATAATCTACATTCCTCCATTATTAGGTATTATTTATAATAAAACTACAATACCTTTATGTGTCATAACTCATAATAAGTCATAAGGTTTTTATGCAGAGTATATTATTTGAAATTTAAGTTTTATAGTCAATGTATAGGCACAAGTATCTAAAATATTTCATAAAACTGTTGTCTCCCGTTATATAAACATAAAACATTATAGTAAATTTAGTTTTAACAAAACCAATATATTATATTAGCTTCAATATTAGAACGAATTTACTTATAATCAAAATTAAAGGTAAGAACATTATGTACAACAATTACGCAATATTTCAATTGTTAAAGAACTTATGAGTATTTAAAATATATGCAATTTAATAATGCTCATAACTAAAAATTAAAACATAAACATAAAAATTAAAAAGTTGTAAATAATCAACGTACAACTATACAAACACAAATAATGTTTTTTTTATAATGTTCGATAATACATCAATTTACTCTCCAAATATTAAAGCTAACAAAGTAACAACACAAACTTGATTGTGCTAAACACAAATTTACTTTGTTAATACGTTTGTAAAACGGAGTCACGGAGACAACAGCGATATCCTAATTTCAATATTAAATAAAACAAAAAAAATAATTTTGAATTTAATATATGGTATTTGAAGATATGACTAATTTAAGGTTAGTTGGGATATAAGATTTTAGTATTAAGCGGAGATAAATAAAAATAACATTATTTTTAATTATTTTTTGCTGAAGTTTTCTAAGTTCATATGATACGTTGTAAGTGAATATGTATAACCGTTAAAATTGAATGATACTTGTTGGATTTGATAATTTTCTTCGCGAATCATAAGAATTAAAGAATATATAGATGTTGTTTTTAAAGCTAATATAAATTTTCGGATGTTTAAAGATTGGATAAAGAGTCACTGTTTTTGAACTAATTCAGTCATTCATTTTTCAATAATATTCTAAAATTTTAATTTCCATAACCATTAACTGATATACTTATATCTATTACATATAATAGGTTTTATTTTGATGTTGCGAGAATTATTTTTAAAAAATATTCAATAAAATAAGATTTGTTAAGTTTAGGTACATAAAATAGGTAAGTATTATGATACTATAATCTGATCATTGCATGATATTATTTTGTTTTACATTTTATTACATATTTTATAACTAATCTAGGTATATAGCCATATAGGTAACAGTGATCGATTTATTATACGTAGGAATATCGCAATATATATATTATCTAATTTATTATCTTCAAACATTCGTCGATCGAGAATTTTTTTTTTTAGCTCATGTTTTTCTTATTCTATAAATGCGGCTCTTGGTGGCCTCTTCTTGCTGGCCATGTAGACTTCAGTGGCGAACAAAACTACACAACATTTTTTAATACTCCCTTCCCTTCTTTTTGACAAAACATAATAAATTAAAATTAGGTACTGTGACAATTTTTCTATTATAAATTATTATAGTAATATATTATATAATTGTATGCTTAATAGTTACAACATAATATTATATATAAAATATATAATAATGGTAGCAACTATTTTATATTAGATATACTTATAGCCTATAGCCCTATAGGTATGTGCATTGATAAAATATACTAGTGTATTTTAATCTATGGTATGTGATATGATAAATTATAATATCATTAATTTCAATTAAAAAAAAAAAAAAAATTAAAAGTAGGTACAATAATAGTATTTTATTATTTGATGCAGTTATCTCAATATCTTATAATTGCATTGTTCTAGGTACCTACCTTTTTGGAAAATAATTAGATTATAATAAAAAAAACTATAAACACGATGATTTTTTTTAAATACAATACTCATATAATTGCCAAAAATATAAAAATAACATTTTTTATTATTATTATTTTTTATTTAATATTCTAAAGTTAAATATTTTTAAAGTACATATTTTGATGTATTTATAAAACATACAAATTACATTTTGAACGAGTAGTTAATTATTTGCAAGTATTTAAACCTTAGGCAAGCGGAATTGCGGAATATAATACCATTAATACCACTGGTGTGCTAACACTGCTAACATCTTGCGGTGTTTTATGTAGATAATCCATGGTATTTCAACTATAACAATAATTAATATTTAACGAAATATTTAAAATAAAAAATGCGATAATGATAATAATTCATTTTATATTCTAAACAGATTAGATAACATCAAAAACACTTCATATATTATGTGATTTAGTGTTTAGCGATTAATTATATTTAATATTGAATATTGCAATACCTACATTAAGTTTATCAGGGCTTAAAATACTGTGTCCCCTCAAAATCAAAGTGAGTCCCCTGAATGACAAATGTGTGTCCCAAGTTTTATAACGTGTTTTTAGTTTTGATTGCAGAAATAAGTAATAACATATATTTAGGAATTTCAACACAATTTAAAATATTTTGAACCTATTGTAGTATTTATTTTATTTTTTTTAATCCAGTATCATTTAAATAATATTGATGTGAAAGGTAAGTGGTACATAAAAGCCGGGAGATTTTGGGAGTTATAACCTCCACAGATTTTTTTTGCTATAGAAATTGCCCAAAGGTAATAGTTAAATTAATAAGTGTGTCCACTGAAGTTTATTTATTATTATGTTTCATGTTATTAAATGGGAATAGTTAAAAAAAAATTGTATTATTATATTATTTGACGTAGTTAATGTCCCTTTGCCAACCATTATGATTTATGAATGGATACGTCACTGATAGACTGTGTATAAATGTTTTCTGGTGAATTTCTCCGTTAAAATATGTTTTACAAAATTGTCCACTTTACCCAGACATATTATTATGTGATCTCGTGAATATCATCGTTACTACACGCGGTCCACATAAATACTAAATTAGGTAGGTACGTAAAGTATAAAGGACTTTGTGCTTTTTGTGAAATTGGCCGAGCTTGATGGTAATAATACATTATTCGCCCTCGTGCCGGTACGCCGACGTCGATTTTGATTAATTTTCGTCCCAACTCACGTGCATCGCGTGTATAATAATAGTGTACTGCACACACCTATTATAATACACATACCCAATACATACAAGTATACAACACACACACACACCTATGCGCGCGCGCGCGCAAGTTCCCTAATTAAATCGATTCACAGCACACGTCCGCTAACGTCGACGCGGCCTGTAAGTTTTTTTTATTGCATTAAACAACACACGCAGTAGTACAGTACAGTACACACATTGACACGTAGACACACATACGTTTAGTGCATTTTTTTTCCATAGGTACGCGAATCGCACGTTTTATTTGTTGGCGACGTACCTGCGCGACACCGAGTCCTCGAGCGGTACCTATTAAAACAACGATAAAAAGTACCTATCACGAAATTATTATTACGAATATTATATTATAACGATGATCTCATCTCTGCATACGACGTTATCATTCGTTCACCTCCTAGTCCATAATAGTCGCCTGACCTGATAGCAATAATATAAATAATAACAATATTGTTATTATTGTTACGATGAACACCGTCGGAGGCTTGGTATGCGATAGCGGCAAACCAGAATGGTGTTTACGAGGATGTCAGTGACCGGCGTACCTGTAATCTGTTTAGCGCCAACGCCGCCGTGTTCCACTCGCCACTATCACGCGCGCGGATGTGTAAATGTGTAATTTATAACAACAACAACAACAACAACAGCAATATTAATAGTAATAGTAATAATAATGATGATTATGATAATTTATGGGTAATGCTTATCAGACTTCGGGTGCGTATTATGCAACAATGTCGTTCGATTATTGCTCACGCAGTCCGTACTCTGTAGTAGTGTTCATGCAATACATTGTACGCGTGTATATGATATTAAGTATTTTGCATAGTACACGAGGCGTCATGTTACACTATTCGTTTCTCAATGACACCGCACACGCATCGCCCTTTCGATAATACGTACTAGCTGATAATAAAAGATGTTACGCAATCACCGCTGCCGTACGAAATGCGTTTTCGGCTGGTTCAGCCTGTTTTCGTCACGCTGTGAGGCGATCTCAATTATCATTCGTCGACAACTAGCAGCGACTGTCTGACGGACGGACGGCCGTCTAACCGCCAAATCGTGTTGAATTCCTACCGTGTTTTTCGCGACCGAATACCGACGACGACGACGACAATAATACGCCTAATTCTCATCGACAAACCTACAGATACCTTCGCCGCGTTTCGAATTGTTATGTAAACGTGAAGTCTCGTGTCTAGGTGTTCCAGTGCCAGAGAGGACATAACTCGTAGATGGATACAATAGTAAGGAGAAGCGGTAGAAAAAACGATGCAACTGATACCACCGCCAATGTTTGCCGATTATGACATACTATTGGCTTGCGGGCTGCTCATATTCTGGTGCGGTTATTGGTTGGTGCACATAAGTGCAATATGCTATGGGTAATTATTAAAAATTATACATTATGCTTAAATCGATAGTTGTATTTTAATGGTTACATTATCTCATTATACGTACGGTTAAAAAATACCACCTATAATCTTTATTATATTTCTATTAACAGGAAGTTTAAACTCTACAGAAAGCCCAAACCAGAATTATCTGTTCAGTTGATACCATCTTTAGTATCTTTAGAACATGGGTTGCCGAGAAATAACAAAAAACAATATCCGGGTGTTAGTATATTGAAACCATTATTGGGTGTTGATCCTAATCTATTTGTCAACTTAAGCTCATACTTTCAAATGGAATACCCAATGGTAGTATTATCTTTTATTGCAAGTTTATATAAATTATTTTAGATTATAGTATATGGTAATAATCATTTACAGTATGAAGTATTAATATGTGTGGTCGATCAAAATGATCCTGCTGCAATGGTAGCTAATCGGCTATTAGAAATGTATCCATCAGTAGATGCTCGACTTTTTTTAGGTATTTAATTGTATTTATAATAAATATTTTCTTAGTTTATACAATTATCTTCTTTTAATATTTTTCTGTACATATCATCTGAAAATTAAAAATTTAAGTTAACATTTTATTTTAATTATGTTTTATAGGTGGTTCTCAAGTAGGTGTTAATCCAAAAATCAATAATGTACACGCAGCATACCAAGCAGCCAAGTATTCTTTGATACTCATATCGGATAGTTCAATAAAAAGTATAAAAATAATAAATATATTTTTTATTCATGCAATATAATAATAAAATTATTATCAGCTATATTATTTGTTTCCTAAATCATCTATTATGATGGTTGATTATTTATTAGCTTTATTAGCTATTTAACTTACATAATATACTAGTAGTGTTTTTCTTAAGTAATGTTTATGTATATATGTACTAACAACTGATTAATCCTATGAAGCTAATAGAGTTGAAATACAATTTAAAAAATTTGAATTAATATATTTTATTTATTTTATCAACTTCTTTATTTACAGTGAAAAAAGATACACTTAGCGATATGGTTGATAATATGGCTGATGATGTTGCAATTGTACATCAAGTACCATTCACATGTGATCGAATTGATAATAGAACTGAGTCTATGACTCCACCTCTGTCAGATAATACGGCAGATCCTTCATCATTTTTAAAATTAAATGGGAAAGTAGAATACCAATGCCAAACTCGCAAACAACGACGTTTTGTTGCTACTTTAGAAAAAGTAAGTATTTTTAAATACATTTATCATCTGTAGAATTTTTAATAAATAGCTAATTTTACAATTTTGAATTATAATAACCTTGTGTAGTTTTAAACATTTTACAATGGAATTATTATCTATGTATGAGTAAGATATATGTACTAAGAAAATTTTTATATAAATTAATTTAATTTAATATTCTAGATAATTTATCAAATTTACAAATCATATAATTAATATAATATTCTTATATTTATTTATTTTTGTATTTATAATAAAGGATTCATTATATTGACAGTTAATTTTAAAATATACATTATATATCTATACATATACATATAATAATTTGATTTTTAATAGAGTTTTAGTTCATTTATATGAGTTAAAATGCTTTTAAAATGTAATTATTTTTAATTTAATTTAGTAGTTAAAGTTATAAAATGTGTTCAAACATAATTAATCTTTACATAATTAAGTAGTTTTTGATAATTATTTCAATTTGGTGATAAGTGTATTAGTATCTTAATGTTACTAACCTAACTTAATATACCAAGTAATAATGCCATTGTTAAAATAATGGATTCAGATTTTGTTAAAAAAAAAAAAGTCAACATTATATTAATGAAGTGGAGTTTTCATGTATGAATCATCATCATATTATATATAACTGAGTCCTAAGAAATTTATCATTTTAACTGTTATTGAAAACAACCTATTAGTATTAACTAATGCAAGCATACAAAATCTTCAGATTAATTATATGAGTATTAGAATAGTTATAAAATAGTAAACAAAGCAGATACTTAAATTAATATAATACAATATAATATGGTTAAATTATGAAATAATCAAAAATATTATTTTAAAATTATTTAAATTTTAACTGTGGTGTGATGAAATTATAGGCTATTTAAATAACAATAGAGAAATCAAAATTTTATATCGATAATTGTAAATTTGACTGCTTTGGTAGTGAGAGTTTGTAACAATTAGGATATGAATAAAATATTAATGGGAGTAATACGGTAAGAAGATGTTACACTTCAATGCATTACTTTGTACTTAAAGATACTAAGATATTTACAATTTTCTATGACATTAAGTTTATCACCATGATGTATTAGTCAACTATGATGTTTTAGCGTTGTTTGTCAATGGCGCCGATTTTGGGACTCTACCTGTATAACATACATCTATTGCGTCGGTACAAAAAAGGTATATTAAAAAGGTATACATTTTTTGTGCCAAAAATAATATTTTTATTAAAAATATAAAAATTGTCTTAGTTGGTTTAATTTTTATAATTTAAGAGTTAATACGTTATAAAATTATTGAGTTGTACAAGGTCGTTACAATTTATATTGAAGTGTCAATTTTTACTTTTCTAAAAAAATGAAATGAAAATAAGAAAAATGTAGCTACGTATTGTATAGATTTTCATTTTATTATCTTATTAAACTTTTTTGTAGTGATAGCTTATTTTTTTCACAAATTCAAACATATCTAGATTCCATTTACATATTTGAATATATTTTCATCCAGCTTTGGTTTTTTGTTATTTGTACTTGTGATTTTTAATTTAATTTTTTTTTCAACGTGTAAAATCAGATAAGTAGCTATCAAAATTGATTGGCACAATATATGTATACCTTTTTTCTACTTCACATTTATTTTTCTTTACCTGTGATTTTCTGTGCAATTGGTATATGCTCGATATTAGTATTGTGAAATATGTTTATTGTTTACTATTAAGTCTAGCTTACAAGAGGCAATTTTTGTATAGCACATAAGCAGCTATATCTAAGAATACTTAATATATTTTAAACAATTACATTCATGGATAGTATTGTGCAAACTTTCAGGATTTTTATGGAAAATTCCCTGGAACTTAAATGCAAAATTGAAATTTTTTCTACATATTGTTCATATTATGTTTGAATATTTAACCTAACTTATAATGTTCCTCACAGAATGTTTTTAGGGGCACAGAAACATTTTACAAAAATTAGACCATAGTGCTTTTAGAACATAATGTTTATATATTTAATTATTTATTATTGTCTGTTATTACATTTGGAGTAGTTAAAACCATTTAATCTTCAACGACCATATTTTATTTTGATAGGAAAAAGATATAAATGGTAGTTAAAGGAGGTCAAAAGTAAAAAATGTCCAATAATTATCTTAAGAAATCGGTAAAACAAAGAAAACATTGTAGAAAATAGATATTTTTATCCAAAATCAGATTTTGCTATATTGTTATATTTCAAAATTGATTAATCGCAGATATTTGAAATTTTTACTATTTTTAATACATGGTAAATTTTTTCAAAGTATATTGACACTTTTTGAGTTATTTAAAGATATTTGAATTTTTTTTTTTAAATAAATATCTTTTAAATGATGTATGCTCGGTCAAAAAATTAAAAAAATTAATAAAAGGTTGTTATTAGTTATTATTGTGGGATTTGGAAAAAATTGTGTGTAAATTTACAATAATTTTTATTCAAGATTAAAGTTATAGAAATTTTCAATATTGCAAAACTGTGGGAATTATTTTATATTTGAAAATTTAAAAAATTTCATACCAAAGGTTTAAAAATTTAATAAAAGTTTTGCTTTTACAGATTACAAAAAAGGGATATAACTAATTCTTATAATATTATATTATTAGCTTTTGAAGTTTATGTTTTTATGAGATTAGGATATTTACTTGTAAAATAATAATATATCATCAAATGGCATGAGTTATTATTTATTTTTTTTGATAATTCATAAAGTAATTATCGATGAAACTTGAAACATTTAATTGTTTTTTAAATATAGTTTTAAGCTATTTATACGCATTATTTTTTGATAAAATATTTTAGGCTTAGTCTAAAAGTTTTGGAATTTATTAAATGATCTCACATATGTTCTTTGAGTAATTTAAAAATATCAAAAATACAGTCGCAAGTATTATAAATTCTAATTTTTAAAAAAATACATAAATTTAGGTAAACTTATAAAACTTTTATTTGCTTATTTTTTTCTGGATGACATTATGTCAAATTATTGATTTAAGAAAAAAACTTTTTTTAGTTTTACATTATTATTCAAATTTGTGAATGTTACTGTTGCTACTCATAACTATTATTACAAACTTAAATAATTATTGATATTATTTTGTCTTAATATTTGCATATTTACTTAATTTGTTTATTGAATGACTATTTTCATCTTTACATCTTATTTTTTGTTTTTAATATAATTTATTTTAAAAGAAATAATATTACATTATTTTAATATTTTAATACAACAATAAAAATAATATTTTGATACTACGCAAATCAAAAAATGGGATTATAATATTTACTTGAAATAATTATTCTAATAATTTATCAAATAAATATCTAAAGTTATTAACTGTATTGTAGAGCATAATAATCTCAATTTTATGGTAATTTATGTGAAATTATTAAAAATGAAAAAAAAACTTATCTTCTTGAAATATATTAATTTTTTTTTTTATTTAAGTATTTACAAAACATATATTTTTATTGTCATTAATTAAATTTTTTGTATACATTTTTTAAATAACACCATACATTTTTAATTTTATATTTTAAAGCAAAATATTTTTCTTAGATTTATAATAAATAAATGTGACTCGTGTTGCTTGTAGCTAGTACTTATAAGTTATAAATATTTAAAGTTTAAACGATCAAACTAATGGAGTGGTACTTAAAAAAAGTACCACAAGCAATGTTGGTTTATAATCTACACGTTTACAATTTAAGTACTTATAACTAATTAAATAATCATCATATTATACTGAAATTCTCTGAAAAATATTCTGCTTTGGAAAATGGAACTAAAAATATGTTTTTCAAAAAATATAAAATGATAAATATGATTGCCTTGTAAAGACTTCCAAAATATATTTTTTTCAAGACAATGAATAAAAGGTCGCCATACCAACATTTGTTTTCGCTATCTATCTCGCACATAATATAGGAATAAAGATATTCCTTATTTCCACAATTACAACTCTCTGGTTTAGTTTAGGGCAAAGGCACTTATCATATATTTTATAACAAACAATTTCCTATGCATTGATTGGATATATTTGTAATATTTATATTTTTGAATAAGTTAAAAATAATCAAAATAATTTTTTAATTTAAAATATGCTTATATTCATAAAAAATGTGAATATTAAAAATCTATCCAGTCCTATGCATAGGAAATATTTTTCTTTATAAAATATATGATAAGTGCCTTTGCTCTAAATTAAACCATAGAGTCGTAATCGTGGAAATACGAAATATATTTTTTCCTATATAAATATATTATGGTGGGAGATAGAGAGTAGCAGCCCCTTAATTGTAAAAATAATATCCGGTATAGTGTACGTGTTGCATACATTTGTTATTTTGTTAAAGTGTATCTATATTCATATATTGTTATACCCAAGACCAAGCTATTATAAATAAATAATATTAACATTTAACATGCATATTCTACATTATTTAATATAGAATAATAATAGAAATATTAAAATAATAAAATTACCATTTTAAGTAACAAGTATCCAAGCTCATAAAAATAGCTTTTATTATAATTAGCTATTAAGAGGATGCCACATTGCCACACCCTTGGCGTGCACCTATTTATTATTTTAACTTGTGTACTTTGCTCATACAATGCAAAAAACATAAAATATATATTTTTTTAATGAAACTCACTATTTTTATTGCTTAATTTAATTTTTGGCCTGATGGCAAATTTTCAAATAATTTAGATGCATTAAATTGTATTTTGAATCTAAAATTGAATTAATGAGAGCTAATCAAACACATAGTTGTCATATTGTACAAAATTAATTAACTGTTAAAAAAATATTATAAATAATATTTTATGATCAGTTGATTACATTTTGTGTTATATTAATATTGGAGTGAATTGACCATTTATTAAACCAAGAATAATAATATTATCTGTGTTTTCTTGTCAGTTGATTAGGATATTTTAATTTTAGCATGTTATGAGTATTCTTAAATTTATATAATTTATTAGATCTTAATTTGCTTAATAATTGAAATATCATAAAAAATAAACATCCAATGAAAGAACATAGATGCTCTTACCTTTAAATTTGATAATATGTCAATTTACTGTAATGTTTAATCTACTTCACAAAGTTGAAATTGCTCTACATATATTTTAGTATATTATTTGTTAGTTATACGAAATAACACATGGAGCCACAATATCCTCTTACACAACTAACATATTGATGAAATCTGATTATAGCACTGTACTTAAAATACATATATTTCTTTGTCGAAAAAAAAAATTATTTAATTTATGGTTTTGGGAAATATAATTATTATTATGACATATTCATGTGTGTATTCACATAATTTAGAAGTGTGAGATATTTTTAGTTTTTACTACCTGAAAAGCTTAAATGAGTATTCAGTCACTGCTTTCAACCAAGTTGGAAGAGAGGCACAGAGGTCCCCCTCTCCAATAATCCCCCTTTCCAGGTAAGATTAATATAAGAAAATAGTATTTGATAAAATATGTATAGAATATTTTCTATTGAAAACAACTTAATATTTCATTAGATGTTGGAAGGTATTTAAATACCTATTATTCTCTTATCTAGGCTAATGAGTTGATTAATGACTCAAAATTTAAATATCACTGACGTACAAAAGTCAAAATTATATTGCATCTGGGCCTCAAAATCATAGTTCTCTGTTTCCACGAGAACATATGATATATTATATTTTTACCTTTTTGATTTGTTATATATTTAATATTGCATTTACATAAATAACTTTATTCATTAAACAATTCAAGGTTAATATGATTAAAGCATTTAGTAATAAAAAATGATGACTAAATTTATTTTATTTAATTGATATATTAAATGAAATGTTTTCCAGTCAGTATTTTTAAGTTGTTTACGCTTATTCCAAAACCTATACAAAGGTGTATTATTTTTATTTTTGATATCTGTTATTTATGAATGCATATTTTTCAAGGCTGGCCAGAAAATAACTAAAATAAAAATAAATTGCATTTTAAAGATTAAAAAAAAACTTATACTTAATATAAATTATATACATTATACAAGCATTAATACTATTCATATTATTATTATAATGTTATATGAGAAGTATTCCTCCATTGTATAAGTAATATTTTGTTATTTAAGGTATTTTTTTACTTATTTCAATAAAAAGATTTTATTTTTATGTTTTAATTTCAATAAAATTGTTTATATTATAATGAACCTTTTTTTTTTCATGTTGAGTATAATATTTTGAAATGTTGAATTAATTTTTATTTACATTTATGTATATTATAATCAATATAATTTCAATTAATACTCACCTTACTTATTCATATTTATAATTCAATACTTGTCATATTGTTAATACATTAATTTTGAGTTCTGACAAATGTGTTTAAAACTGACAATAATATTTTCTTGTAGGGATAGGCCATTTTTTCCAGTCATCAAATTTTAAAATAAAAATATATTTTTTTTTACTTAAGTTAGAAATTTATCAATTCATAGTACATACCTTATGGTGAGATATTTCTAATGTTGAGAACCATTTTTTTGTATTTGTATTTATATTGTTTTATGCCCAGAGATTTATTTGTGTCTTATAATGCATTAAATAATACATTTTTCTGAAATATATGATAATAATCGTTACTTTTTAATATTATTATGAGATGTGCAGTGCTGACCGAGTGTTGTTTTTAGAAGATCTACTTAATGATTGTAATTACAGATGAAGGTACTTAAGTATTTATTAATTAATTACTAGTTATTAGTTTCTTTTTTACCTATTACAATTATAATTACACTCTCTAGTGATTATACTCTATCTGAATTTCTGTTAATTAGTCATGATTCGTGAAAAAATAAAAAAAATCATTTTACTATGAAACCACCTACTGCCTATGAAGATAAGTTGATTCAAAAATTAAATATTCGAAAAAATTGATATCACTGTTATACATTTTTATCAACAATTGATTAGTAACATTTATCATATAATACTGTAATACTAATAATATGATGATAGTATTTTAGTACTCAACTTTAAACTGACGGATTTATTTCATATTAGACCCATAAAGATATGTTAGAAATTTGTTTTGCCAAACCTGTGTGGAAAAATACGCATCGATGTAAGTGAACTAATTTTTTGAACTAAATGAAAAAAGAGAAGTTGGAGGCAACATTGATAGAAAAAAGGTCCGAAACTTGGTCTTATAATATCATGTACAAGTATTGGCCATGTTTTTCTCTTACAATGTTGGTCCTATTGCAGGGTATGAGAGACTGCGCAGTCGGTAGACATCATAATACAGATAGACGGCATCATTATCATTATCAACAATCATACATTTTTTATAAAAGGTAAATAATTTTGTAGAAATAATATCTCTGCGTCTTTCTTCCATGATAAGTAAAAGGGGTACCTATGTTGTTATGAGCGTTGTCAATAATACCACAGAATATAATTTGTAAAACTATTTTTTCTGTATTATTTTACTTTCTCCGGTTTGTTATCACGACTGAAATTGTTGATGACTATTAGATAGGAACATACAATCCATTTATATTATGTATATGGTAGTGGGAGGCTTTAAAGGTAGGGAAATAGTAAATACACATTAAGGCAAGTATAGTTGGCCCTCCCCCACTTTGGATCTATCATATGTGAGTGCAGTACATTTGTCATAAATATTGTTTATTTAATTTTTTAAGGTTTATCCTCCATGAAAAAATCTGATTTCGTCGCAGAGTCTTTAGTGATTAGGGGTTATTAAAAATAAAAAATATAAAGAAAATAGTGATATAATACTTATTTAATCCTCCGACAGCTGAGTCTTCTCATTTTCTTAAAAATGATTCATCAATGTTATCGAAAAATCTAAAATTTAAGTGTTATGTATCTATATGTTTTAGTAACACTGTTGTACCTATAGTTAATATATTAAAATAAAATATTTAGGTACCTGTTGATTGATTTTGAACTTGATATTTTAAATAATTCAGGACAAACTATTTTTTTTATTAGTTCTGTTAAAAATATCGTCCATGGTTCCTACAGTGTCACAATTATGCGCGTATGATTTGAGAAAACAAGATCCCAGCATTACAGATACGGTTTTAACTTTATTTACGTTGAATTTGAATTAAAACTATTGAGTTAATTAAAAACTTCAATGCGGGCCAGGGTTTGTCGTCCTTGTATTTGGCTCCGCCATTGGTTTATAGTAATTTCAGAGTATAGAGTATAGACAGTGTGTGTATTGGCCAAATCAGATGACTGGCTTTGACACGATCTCTGGAGGGACGTAGCATACGTTATTACTTAAATAAATCATTACAATATTATCACAGAACATCATATTTTTACAAATATTATAAATTGTTCACTTTAAAACCATAATGAGCAGTAATTGAGCAAAGAACAACAATGAATATACAAAATTCACTATTGCAATTTTTCTACTTCTAAGACAGAGCACTACAGTGTCTATAAGACGTGGTCAATGTATTGTTTCTGCTTTTATAATATCGTAACAAATAAAGATACACGTTACCAACATCTTATTAGATTACGGATATGGTTTTAACTTGAGAGTCCAATACTTCATGCCGTAGAGATACAGTAGAGTGTCGCTTCTATATTGTTCTGTGGTAATTTCAAACATTATATTATAATGTCCTTGCTTATTATGTCATATCGTCGATTAAAATGCGGTTTTGAAATTCGCGAGTTTGGTTGTACACATAGAATAACTGAATTGTCGAATATTGAAACACTGATGCTACTCGTTCCGACCGTTCAGACCATCTGAAAAAAGTCGATTCCCAGGACCGGGTGGCGTGTATAGTGGGTAGCGGACTAATCAGTAACTAGGACTGGACTGGTGTCTAGGCAACTACTCAAGAAGTTATCAATACTTAAATACACATCATATTTTAAAAATAATGTACATATATCTGATTTAGTTTATATGTTGGGAACCAATGCACCATTTTTATTGTTTAATGACTATATTGCGTATTGTATGCTTGTTTTAAAATATGACAATGAACCAATGTTATGCGCTCGTGTGATGTACTCTTTTCTGCTGTCTACATATACTCTGTATATGGCTGTGTCTCTCGTTAATGTTACTCTATTCATACTCATAATAAAGTTAAAATTATTCATCTAACTTAGGGTATTAATATGGTATATTGATAAACAAATAAAATGAAAACAAGTATAATACTTGTAAACATTTTTTTTTTCAATAATATAATATTGGATGGACAATGTCTAATTAGTTTTCATTGTGCTCTACTCTACTCTCTACTACATGTCTTATAAGTCAAATAATTTTACGCTGTATAAAAAAAGTTGTTACAAAATATTATAGGTAACGCTTAACTTAAAAAAAAATGCATATTGCATTGTGTAACATAGTTAATATTTAGTATAAGTATTAATATTAAAGTACTAAGTTGTACTAAGAGGACGTCGCACCCGCATGTATTGTCTCCGTCTTACATCCGTATGACATAGTAAATTTTCGTTCACCAGTTTCAATAATGTGCATTTAGTTTTAATAATAGAGTGAATTGACCTATTACCAAATTTTTAGGTAAAAACATTATTTGTGTTATCTCGTTGGTTTTTTACGATATTTTAATTTTTAAGTGAGTTATTACTTATTAGTATAAAATTATTAAATATTTAAAAATGCTCACAATTCATTTAAAAATTAAAATATCGTAAAAAACCAACAAGAAAACACAGCTAAAGCTCTTATTTTTAAGTTTAATAATACATCATTTCATTCTAATATTTAAGTTACACACAAAGTTGGTTCTATTGAAGGAAAATTTACGATATTGTACGTTTGTTAGACGGAGACAACATATACAGGGTTGCGTCCTTTTAAGTAGTTCTTTTAAGGCATATGACTAATGTATTTTATTAAAAAAATTTTTTTAGGTATTTTTTGGAACTGCTCATGCACGAGTGTATTTAATGGCTGATCTTGTAGGTGCTATATGCCATACAGGTATGTCGACACTATTGCGTAAGCAAGCAATGGATGAATGTGGTGGTTTGCAAGCATTTGCTAGTTATCTTGCTGAAGATTATTTTATGGCTAAATTAGTAGTTGCCCGAGGTTGGCGCACTACGATAAGTAGCCGACCTGCATTACAAAATAATGGAGGCAGTGAACTAAGTAAATTTCAAGATCGTCTTAGAAGGTAAAATATAAATACTAGTTATTTTTATTTTATTTAATAAACGCTTAAATTATTACAATTACATTTTAATAGTAGATTTCCTGTTAATAAAAAAGTATACTTTTATTTTTTTCAGATGGGTCAAACTTAGGATAGCTATGGTACCACACACAATTGTATTGGAACCATTATCTGAATGTCTAATTTTAGGCGCATGTGCTGCATGGGCAGCAAACACAATTTCTGGGGGTTCAATTGATCCTTATGCATTCTACATGATACATGTGCTTGTTTGGTTCTTATTAGATTGGATTCTCTTAAATGTGATGCAGGTATGCTAGACTTTTAACAAATAGTTTAATTTTGAATATATAAATGTATTAAGTATTTCTTAATGTTAGGTAAAACTGAAGGTTTTTTAAATTAAAAAAATTTAATTAATTTGATTGGTATATTTAAATCAGTATTAATTATTACTATTTAAATTTTTTGCTTAATACAATATTTTATTTTATGAGTCACTTCAAAAATTATAATACAAGCTATATTGACTGTTTTAAAGAAAAACATTAAAATCACTAAAAATGTATTTTTAATTGTTCACTAACTAATTTAAGTATTTCAATGGACTGAGATTAAATTAATTTTATTCAATATTACTGTAATGACAATTCAATATAAGATAATCATAATTGAAAATTAGTTGTAATGTATAGATAACTGTGAAAATCTTTCTTCTCTTAAAAAATAACCAGGTTGTTTGTTTAAACATACTATTTGTGCTATATTGGTGATTTTTTTTAGCTTTTTACCTAACCTAACCTAACCTAACCTGAACCTGATTTAAATTTGATTTTGTCATCTATAAACATTCTCTATGAAGGTTGAAAATTTTCATATCTACAAGTTCTAGGCTTGTTTCTGTGAGTTTTAATTTTTAAATATGTAATGGAAAGTAATATTCCATCAATAATGGTTTATGAAACTAGAAAGGATAAAAATTAATAAGTTACGTAAATGAAATGAAAAGAGTAGATTTTTATTGTTACCCTATTACTTAAAATAGTTGTGTAAGAACATCTTTTATACTTTATCAATAGAAGTTATTTTTTGAAATTATTAGTTGGTACTAAATATATATGTTCAAACTAACTAGAATGGAAATCTTAGTGGTGATTTAAAAAATTTAATTTATCTTTATTTCCATTTAAATGTATATATTTAATTTGAAAAAATAAGATATGTATATTTTATAAAGTTAATAAAACATTTAAACTCAAATGAATCTTATTTATAAATTAAACTATATCTAGTACATTTATTAGCTATAATCTATATTTTTAACTGTTTGTATTTTTAATTTCAGAATGGGCCTTTGCCATTTACAAAATTCGAGTACTTAGTTGCTTGGTTGTATAGAGAATTCATGGGACCATACCTGTTTTTAACAGCACTCTTATGGCGCCCATCAGTTGTTACATGGACCACAAGGCAATATCGCCTACGTTGGGGTGGTCTATCAGAAATTTATAACCAACAATCAACAAGCTCTAGCTCAGATTCCATAACTGCCACAGTGCCTATAGCAACTACTACCAGTGTCACTTATGACACAACTGTGCCTAATAATTATTGTAGTACTCACCAGCAGCAACCTCCAAATGGTATTGGGTTCACATCAAAAATTAAAGTTTAAATAATAGCAAATAGCTACTTACAAACTTTTTTACGAATTTATTTTTAAAACTAAGATAATAATTTACCTCCAATATAAGTATAACCAATATTTATTGAAAATACAATGATCTGGAAAATATTTTTGATGTCACGTGCCTTTTGAAAAATCTATGTATAAAACTGTAATATACAATGTTATAATTTTGTAATTAAATTAATAAAAAAAGATATATGTAATAATATACTTACAGTCTGTCTAAAGATGAAGGTGATACACAATATTTTTTAGGAATAATCTGCAATATGAATTTTGATATTTTCATAAAGGTTATTGTAATACACATTTTAGAAATAATTGAAATTTTATTATTTGCGCATGTGCTCAAAAATAATTTTTTTTAAATGTTTTAATGATAAACGAGAACACAGCTTAATTTTTTAAGTTTTATTGATTTATCATGTTTCCCTAACTTTGAAATGAAGCAAATGAGACCAAGTTATCAGTTTTAAATATGGTTTATTTAATTTACATTTAAATTATAAAAAAAAAATTAATAATAATAATAATAATAATTGTTGGTATTTAATATTTTTTCATTTAATAATATTTATTTATTTGATAATATAATGACTAATTAGTATTATTAAAATACAACTTAAACTACCTACTTAACAAAGAATATTTTTAAATATTAAGTTTTGTATATTTAGCCATGCGCCTAAAATTGACTTGGTCAATTATAATTACTAAATCAAACAAAACCGGATTATATGAAGTGAAACTATCGATTATTTTATAATGTTAGTGTGTTCAAATTTGTATTTAAAACTTGCATTGCAATAAAAAAAAAAAAAAAATACTTATGTGCACACATACTTACCATATCTAAGTATTTAATAATTTAATAATTTCTAAAATGTGGAATACAATATATCAAGTATTGAAAATTATTAAATGTCATTCCATAAAAATATTTTTTATCAAATTTATCTTTTGATACATTGTAAATATTTCACATATATACATTTGTAACAATGACTGTGTTTATTATTTTTTTGTTTAATTTATTTTTTTAAGCATTAAATTCAAAATTAATCTAATTAGGTAAGAAATAATTTAGTAACTAAAAAATTATAAGTTGCTTTACGAGATTGATACAATGGAAGAGTAAGGTAGGTATTTAGTTATATATTTAAAAATATAAAACCTACGATATTGTTCAAAACTTTAAACTTGGCAATTTTGAAAACATTTAAGTGACAAAATAATCAGAGCAATGAATATTTTGAGAAAGAGAAAATGATAAGTGCATGGAAATTTGTTAATACTTAGTTATACTTATAATATAGGAATATTTTATAGTGATCATCGAAAGGTAAAAATAAGACGGTCAGTTCTTTTATATTGTCTCCACCAAAGTTGTGTATGTGATCCAATTTTAGAGCTCCAAAAATTAAAGAAATTTTTAGTAACAAGTACATATTTTGTTTATACTTTTGTATCAACATCACAAAATATGTAATAGCGTCTATTCTTCTGTTACACGTCCATCGTTGACGATACTCATCTGTCAGTTCTATATTGTGTATAGGACATAGGTACCACATCTTCATAATTATTGAGAGTAATAATCAAACATATTTAGATAATGACAAATTTGAAATAATTGTTCTATAATTTAACTATAGAACATCTTTAAAAAATACAAATACCCATCTCATGACGAGAGTATTTTGTATAACCGCGTTTGCAAAACTTACTGATTTTGTAAATAAAAAGGTATCTAACCTGACTAACCAACAGAATATTGAGACTGTTAAAACATGTTATATATTGAATATTAAACACAAGTTTCGTAAAAAGTCGAATTAACTATTTCCAGTCTATATTTAAACATATGTTAACGACGAAAATTGGACGAATAAAAATATTAAAATTTGAAGAAATTGAAGAAATCTACATTATATATAGTAAATCTGAATATTTATTGAGATTCAAAATCAAAGATAAAAAAGTGGCGTCATTTGGGGGGGGGGGTGGCAACTTGGGCATTTGCCCTAATCTAACATTTACATCAACCTTAAGTCGGCACATTTAAAAATTATTAGAAGTCTTATTTTTAACTACTAAGGCCATTGTCATAAATCATAATATTGAATATTGATATTTTATAAAAAAAGATTTATTGTTAATTTTTTTATAGAAGTTTTTCAAAGAAGTATAATATATTATTAATCAAGATGTTTAGTATTTACATTATGTGACTAAGTACTGCCAACTACTTGTAAATCAATATTAAAAAGTGTCTATTTATGCCTATTAACTATTTATTATTTATTTACACATTATTTAATTATTCTATTTGACTTTCTAATTCTAATAAATATTTGACATAATTGTTTATATTTAATATTTCAAAATCCTGTGTGTGTGACGTTCATATACCTGAAGATTTTTTTTTAAGTGTGTTTTTATATGCTGACCTTTTGAAGGAAAACAATTTATTTGTTTGCGAGTAATCGCAATGAGGGAATGACCCCATACAGTTTCGAGGTGCACTCAAAATGCATTTGATTTTACCCAGTGACCTATTGTAGGTGGTTTCGCATAGCAAATCGAGGGATGTTTTCGTTTTGAACAGTTCGAGTAAACGTAGAGACCGAGTGACCCTATACGGTTTCGAGGCGCACTAAAAATGTATTTGATTTTACCCTGTGACCTATAGGTCATTGACTATTATTATATCGAAATATTTCGTATCTATATGACTATGTATAACCATATTACGTAAATATAGTTCTAGAATATTAAGATGTATTTGATGTAATTGATGTACTTACCTATTCAATCGCTAATTATTCTTGGCCATGTTCAAGTTACAATGGATAATGTATGTGAATAGTATACTGTATGGCAAGGGCGAGAAGTGAGTTATTTCAGTCGCAGCCGAAGGCTGTATTTCACCCAAGACTGAAATGAGTGAAATTGCCTTTCCGCGCGAGCCACACATACTATTTTTTGTCACGCCCCTACGTTCATCTGGATTAGGTTGTTGTTTATTACAAAAGAAACAGCCAGTAGCATATGCTTCTCGTAGTCAAACATCTAATAAAATACAGTGGGCACAAATAGAAAAAGAGATGACAGCAATACTATTTGCAGGTTATAAGTTTCATGAATATATTTATGGTTGACATGTACTAGTTCATAGTGATCATAAGCCATTGGTTTCTATTATGTTAAAAGACTTTGATAAAATTAAAAATAATCGTCTCAAAAGGATTAAGATTAAATTGGCTGTGTATGATATACATGTACAATATTTACCGGGCAAAAAGATGTTTATGGCAGATTATTTGTCTAGAGACTAAATTGATAGTTGTAAAGTAGATGATGAATCTATAAATGATTATGTACATTTAAAAAATACTAAAAATGTAGAATTTAGTAATGAAAAAATTGAAGAGTTTAAAAAAGAAACAATATCTGACCCGGTACTAGGTAAAGTTATAGAATATTATACATATGATTGGCCAGTTGATAAAACTAAACTTCCAAATTAAGATAAACTAAGATATTTTTGGAATAATAGAAATTATATAACTATAAACAATGGATTAGTACGCCCAAATGATAAAATAATCCATTGATTCTCAGAAAATTAATATTAAATCTTTTACATGAAACCCATTTGGGAATTAATAAAATAATAAAGCGAGCAAAAAAATTTTATTATTGGCTTAATATGGCAAAATATATCGAAAACTACATTAACAATTGTTACTTAAGTGCCAAATTTCAAAAAAAAAAAATAGTTAAGAAATATTAAAAAATCATGACTTACCTAAACGCTCATTTGAAAAAATTAGTACCTAGATATTGACATTGCTGATTTTGGTGCTAACTATTACCTTATAAGTTTTGACTATTACTCACGGTGGTTAGAAATCCTAAAAATTCAAGATAAGCCTGTGATTACTATTTTGGAATTCCAAATTTTTGTGTTTCGGATAATGTTCTATTTAATAGCTCCACTTTTAAACAATTTTCTATTGATTGGAATTTTAAAAGCATAACTACAAGCCCTGATTATCCGCAAAGTAATGGTTTAGCAGTGAAAGGTGTTGGCTAGCAAAAGATTTTATGAACAAATGTTTAGAGACAGGCCAAGATCTTGAATTGTATTTATTAAACTATAGGTCGTCATCAGTTGCTGGATTAAAATATTCACTTGCTAAAATATTAAATATTACAGAATCGAAAAATTAAAACTTAACTACCTGTAAATGAAAAAACTTTATTCCCCCAAATTACTAATAATTTGTTTAACCAAATGAAAGAAAACCAACTTAAACAACAACAGTATTATAATAAAGGAAATTAACTAAAAGAAAATATATTTCATATAGAAGATTCTGTACTGTGGCTTAAGAATAATGTTTGGGAAGTTGGTGTGATCGCTGGAAAGGCAAATACTCCTAGGTCGTATATTATACAGGATGTGAAAGGAAAACGATTCAGAAGAACTTCTGTACATTTAAAAATAAATAAAAGTAATATGATGATTGATTCAAATAAAAAAAGAGATGTTGGTAAAGGAAAAAGTGCAAGATGACATTAAGAAAACTAGATATGGTCGTTGATTAATAAACCAAAAAAATACCTAAATTAATTGACATTTTTTATTGTATAATTAACTGTATACTTATCATTATATTATTGTTAGTAGTATTATAAGAATCACTATTAATTATACTGCTAACTTTTAAGTATTAATATATAGCTAGTTCGTTATATGCACAATATTGTTTATTAATTATTTTAGTTCCGAAGAAGGGAGATGTTGTAAATTAATTTGATAATATTCATACCAATAAATTTATTATTATTATTAGCACTATGCTGTCAGAATTAGAGGTTAGGTATATAAATATATTATATCGTCGTTAATTCTAATATGCATCATCATGTGTGAAATGTCTCATTATGTGATTATACATAATGCCATTTTAATAAACATGTTCATATTCATAAGTATGTATTATTTCATCCAAATTGATGCACCTTAAAAATAAATAAAACATAGGTACGTAAACAAGTTATCGCCACAAGTTAATAAGTCGCCCATCCACAAATCAATCTAAAAATCATCCATCAATATTGTATATTATATGAGTACGAAATCATAGGTTGGTTCTAGAGTCAATAGACAATAACTAAACACCAAATTATATTCTTTATTATTCAAGTTCAGTATAATATATTTTTTAGATTTCTTCTATACAATAACAGTGTACGGTATAATAATAGTTGTGTATTCTATAGGTTTATAATAATATACCAACATAGAATCATATTGATACAGAAAAATATACACTTCATATTAGTATGCCTATTTAGTATATATAAATATTTATAAATGATAAAGATTAAAAATAAAGTTATCACAATAACAATGATAAAAATTTAAGAAATAAAATGACAAACACTTGGGTCCACTAAAAACTATTTTTCAAACGATAATATTATGTAGGTAAGTGTTTATGAAGTAATATAAGTATCTATTATTTTTAATAATAAAAAGTATTTTAATTCTATATAAATAAATAAAATAAAAAAGATACCTAAGTAATAGACGATAGTAAAATGTTTTAATGTCACGCAAAATTAATACACTAAATAGTTATAAATTATGCGGAAAATTGTCATACCACAAAAATAGTAAAAACTAGATAGAAAATGTTGTATAACGTATTTTGAAAAATACAACCAAACCCAACTTTGATCATATCGCGGTATCTATCAATATTTAAAAAAACCATAAGAATGATTTATTTAACAAAATACATTTATATATTAATTATATATTATAAAGAAGGTTAGTGGATTAATGTATGATGTTTTATACATTCTTATTAATTTTATTTAAAAAGTGATATTTAATAAGTATTTTCCCGAGTATGTGAAGTATAAAGTAATTGGTTTCTTCATTACTGTGCTACATTTTTTATATCGTCTTACTTATGATACATATAGGTAATCATGTTATAATAATAATTTTAACTAATAATAGGTAACTAACACTTATGACTTATAATAAAATATTGTAATAGTAACAACAATTATAATAGATATTAGATATGATTTTGAATTTGAAATATACGTGGTGTTAAAAATACCAATGAAGATAGAAAAATCTAAAATCGTTTATTTTAATTTTTCCATAAAAGAATAAATTCAAGTCGTTTTGGCATGTAATTTATATTTGAATAAAATCATTCACAAAATTATCTATTTGTGTATACGATAAACGACGTTGCTGTGATCATAGTAATATGAATTGGCAATTGTAATTCATGGTAAAATAGTCAAGAAGTTCCAATACTACTACTAGGTACTTAGTGACATTTTCAAAAATGTTCCTGGAGATAGGAAATCGATTTTATAATATATATTTTTAGAAGATATTTAAAATACAATGGTATTTATTTTAATGACTTATAATGATTAATTTTTAATAAATTGGTGGTCCTTGATGTATAGTATTAAAACTAATGTTACTTGGTAAACCTAAAAATATAATATTTAAAAACATATCTAGTGACATAAAATCCACAAGCTGGTCTCCACTCATCGTCATGTTGCTGAATAATGATTTGACGAGAGCTTAGGACACCTAGGAGACAGATCATTGATCGAGACTAAATAGGTAGCCTACACCCGTAATATAAGAATAGAGATCAGAAAATGTCATATACAATTACAACAATAAACATAAATCTAGGTATCATCTATTGAGTATAAAAGTACTAAATAATACACAGCTTGATAAATATCGAAATTGGTAATATATTGTCTTAAAAATATGATAAATCTTTAATCATGAAAAATCTATAGTGAAACTTTATATGTTCTTAATCAAATTATACATATATGTTCACTTATAAAAATTAGCGGTTAACAAATTAATAACGTTGAAGTATTTAAAAATAGCATTAGGAAAAGAATTTTTTTTAATTTGTGAAAAATAAAAATATGACTGTAAAGCTCCTCTCTCTAGAAACGTTGAAAATAAAATCACTTATTAATTTAACCTAAGAGCTGCCACTTTAGGTTGCAAACCCTAGCTTAACCTAACCTGACTATTTCTTACAAATAATGAAATATTAAAAAATAAGTGCACGTCTAAACACTTATAATAAAATATGTTGTGGTTAAAATGTCATGTGATGATAGAACACGTTTTTAAGTATAGATTTTACATAGTATAAAGCATAAATTATCAATACCATTGTTAACTAAACTCGTATTATTTTTTTTTATAATTAATTTAATACCAAAAACAAAGTCTGTGTAAAATAAGTCTTTACATTTGTTCACTTTTGATTGATTGTTGTTGATTTACATAAACTCGATTTATCTCATTCAAATATAAATTCAAAATTGAAATACTTTTAATGAATCTAATTAGATTATTAAGACTAATACTACTCTTCGTTAAGTACTCACTCTTTTTGTTATTATATTTTCACTATTCAACTGACTATAAATTCACCAATCATTACATCACAGGTGATATTACAACTTTCGTGTTGCAGCAAAACTTATTAATCGTCGTCATTATCATCATGCTCGCCATCTTCATCTTCTTCGTCATTCTCTTCTCCGTCGTAGTATTCGTTATCGCTGTCTTCACCTTCATCATCTTCTTCATCGTCTTCTTCTGTTTCGTCGTCATCATC
This sequence comes from Rhopalosiphum padi, assembly GCF_020882245.1. NCBI lineage: Eukaryota > Metazoa > Arthropoda > Insecta > Hemiptera > Aphididae > Rhopalosiphum > Rhopalosiphum padi. The sequence goes on from NC_083599.1 coordinate 51,362,137, forward strand.
TCTTTCTCTTCTCTTATTGGCGTTATTATTCTTGTTATTAATCTTATTAGGAATGGTTAAATTTCCCAAGTAGCCGTTAAGCCAACTGATATTTTTTGTTAAATTACCACCATAGGTGTCGCTAACCTGGATTTTTACTACTACCATGTCATTCTTGATACTGCTTTCTGAAATTTTCTGATTGCTATCAATATTGTGTCGACGGTATCTACCACCAGAACTACGATCACCGCCACCACTGTTTTCATTACTAGTACCAGAATTACTTTTATCGTTGTGTTGGTGCTCTTGGTGTTCATCATCCCATTGTTGCTGCTGTTGGCTCTCTGATTTTTCTTGGTCTCGATTACTGGTCCTCCATCTCCTTCTTCTCCGTTTTCGTAAACGCCGACTACGCGTCCTAATTCCTCGGCCTCGGTTTCCATCACCTACACTGGTAAAACATTCTGTGGCTAGATATTGTGTGACATGGCCGAAAATCGAGTGGAGTAATTGATGGTGATGGTCGATCGGAGAACCGTTTTCTACATCTGTAGCCATTCTAGAATTACTCAAGTCTGCGTCTGGCATCACTAGTTGTGAAATTCTTATAGCTCCAACGCGTGTAGGAAATCCACCAGTGGCTCGTCCTCCGGATGCTGTTGAATTATTATTTCGGCGTCCAATATTACTGACAGGTACGAATTGTTGCTGTTGTTGTTGCATAACTCCTCGAACTAGCATCATCGAGTTCTGTGGGTGTATTGTAGTGTCTGCCGTACCATGCATCACTAATAAATTTATTCCTTTCCCGGACGAAGATGGTGATAATGACGATTCATTAAATGAAGGTGTTAATGGTATTAAATCTGAACGGTCATATGACATCCAATTATCCCTGTCGTTTTCACCGTAATAGCCATAGTAACGTTCAGCAAATGCTGAAACTACAACACACCAACAATATTTTTAATATAACACACCACCCAAATACTATAAATATACATATAATACTCACCATATAAGCGCCATGAACACACAGGCGCCATAGTTACAGCACACTTGAACGAAGAGCGAATAGCCACAGGCTCCTTTCTATTTCCTTTGTCACCAGATTCATCACTTTTTTTCTCAATGGGCGCACCACCATAAATAGTTTGCCACAAAGCCATCCGAGTAGCCGCATATCCACCATAAATTGATGGTGGGGTTAAAGGGGATGTTGGTCCACCACCTAATAATGCTACTCTACTTGCATCTACGTATGGCAACCGTAATGCCTCAGTGTTTGCTTTAGTGTCACTGGTACTTCTTCGATCTCTACGACTTCTCTTACTACCATCATCCCTGTAAAAATTATCTCCTCGATTATCATCACCATAGTCACCATTATCTCCGTCATTGCTGTAGTAATAATAATAGTAATCTTCGTTGTCATTTTTGTCATCGTATTCTTCGTCTCCATCATAATAGTCATCGTCATCGCTATAATACCTTCTATTTGATTGTGAAGTCGGTGAAAACCATCTAGAACGGTCACGGCTGCCACTACCTCTTGGGCGATCTTCGCTGTAATATCCCTGACCACTGTCTTTAAAACTGTCACTGGTAGCGGTAGAGCTTGAAAGCAAGTACTCAACTGCTTCCAATTGATCGCGAAGGTCAGCAGTACCAAGAAGTCCACCTGGTCCAACATCGTCTTCGCTACTATCTTCTCCATATCCGTCATTAACATCCCCATAATTTAAGGCCAACAATGACTCATAACCTCGAGCCCACGTTCCTCGTCCTGTATCTATAACGGCCACCACGTACTCATTATTATTTGTATTGTCGTCGTTATTTTGATCGTAGTCATAAGAGTCATCATCGTAGTCGTCTGAATGTCCAGATGAATAATATCTATTTGACGGAGAACGGCGACCCCGACGTCCTCTTTGTCGTTGACGTTCATTCCCGCTGAATCTTGAGCCTGCTGAACTTCTACTACCAGCATTAGGTAGTGTTCTACCTAATGAACCTGAGCATAGTAATCCTGTCGTATAACCTAATCGATCAGAAAATCGATCAGTGATTGCCTGTGACCCCGGGTCTGAGTTCACTACTACAAGCATAGGATACAACTTTTTGAAACGATGTTGATGTGGTTTTTTGCGTGGTCGTCGTTGTCGTTTTGATCCATCTCCATTATCATTACTGTTATCATGTGTGGAAGATGAAGATGATGATGAGCGTCGTCGTCGCCGATGATTGTGCTTAGACGAAGAGCTGTCACTGGGTTTAGTAGTTGCTTCAGTATTAGTAATATCAACTTTATCAGAGTTACCAGATTTTCTGATATGATTTGACATAAATTCTGGGCGAGGGTCAGCCTCAGGATCATAAACTCCTAATGGTAGATACAATCTGACCTGCGCCACGGTCAAGGGATCTGAATCCGGACGTTTATTTGTCGAAAAATGTTGTTGATGGTCGCCACCATTGCTATAATAATCAGCTGCAGCAAGTGGATCATTAAAATGTAAGCCCCCTGATGTGGTCAATTTACGACCACCGGAAAGTCTTAACTGGAAAGTTCTGGTACCTGGTAGCAATACTCGATTTGTGTATTTGTCCTGTGAAATCCATGTCAAATGTTATAATATTTTATATATTGCCTGATAAAATAATCTTAAAGTATTACCTGTAGACGAGTGTTATTTTCAATAAGAGCAATTAACTCAAATGAGTAAGAGGAATCTTGAGGAATTTTCTGTGTGGTTAGTGGAACGTTATCTGTTTCATCACCATTGCCACTACCATCGCTGTTATCTTCAGCATTGTCAAATTCATCTAATATGATTCTGTGTAATGTCACGTACGGAACTGAAGGACCCAGACATACCAAAGCATAATGGCTTCCATCCCGGGAGAACTGGGCATCGAAGTATGTACAGTGTCTCAGCATACCACGATTTTGAATTTCTCGTTGCTGTTGTCGACGATTTCGCTGCTGACGGCGTTCTGCTTCTGCACGGAAATCATAAATTATAAATATGTTATCTCCATAATTGGGAGAATTTATTACCTTCCGCGGTGGCTGCCTCTTCTTCATTGTCTTCTTCTTCTTCCTTTAGATTTTCCCATCGTTCTCGCTGTTGTTGCCTCACCCGATCGTCTCGTGCCTCGTCCATTCGGTTCTGTTTTCCACCAAACTCACGACGCTCACGACGTCTTATGTTTCCAGTTAGACCTATATCACAGCTTAGACATATTGGCCTACTTCGATTGCTATGGCGGTAAGTTTTACGGAACTGTGGTTGGTGATAGTGTCCCATTCGATAACCTGCATCAGTGTTTATTGTAGATGAAGATGCCGCAGATGTAAACTTTACTGCGTACAAATGACGATGGTGAGGTGCGCCACGACCAGATGGTACCGCAAGAAAGTATCTACAAAATGTGACGAGGTAAATATATAATATTTAATGGCTAATAATATCTAATTAATTTTTCTCCAACTGTTAGTATTGTTTTTATTGATAATGTTGACCAATGGTTGAGTTTAAACGAGTTGTGCAATTTATTTTTTTATAGCGGATCTATTAATATATATAGTGTTAAAAAATATGTCATTATAAGACCTAATGAAACCTAGAATACCGAACAAGTATAATATACAAACGAATAGATATGACTATATTACATAATTGTCAAGAAATATTATTTTCACGGCTCACTTAAAATGCACTTATTTTTAGAATTGATCGTTAAGGTTTAGATTCTAACCATAAATCTATACCATAAAGGTTTATTAATTAGAATCTAATTTATAAACTTAAGAAATATATTTATTAGTAACTCACAAATAAATATAATAAAGAACTTACATCATATCAGTCCGTTGGTCCCATGCCAAAATCCTGACTACCGTCCAACTTTTAGTGACGACTTTGTTTTTTTTTTTGTCCCCTTTGTTGCTATCATTGTCGTCGTCAAATTCGCCAAACGTTAGTGGTGCTAACAACTTTTTTGTTATGTTTACAGCCACCACTTGCGCATAATACTTTCCAATTGATGACTGTGATCGGTTTTTAGAGTTTCGCTCACGTGATGACTGTGTGTGTTGTTTAACGGTCGGCCGTCGGAGACGCACTCCTCCTTCGCTATCTTGGTCCTCGCTATCGTTGCGCTCATCATCGCGTACCGGTGCAACACTAACATACCCTTGACCATCCGCCGCGAATACTGGCGCTCGGGGTGTTAGTTCTTTATCACCTGTTTCCCATCCTCTACGAACCAAAGCGGCCATGGAATACACAGCCCCAGTCCCAGTACTACCAAAACCAGCAATCCCCGCATATCCGTCATCGCCTACGAAATTTTCTCCTCCATCGTTAATGTTAGGTCCTCCTGACCACCAAGTGGTGGCTGACACCATGTGGTAGCTACCATCGCTGACACCACCCCCGGTCGATGGAACCCCACCACCTGCCCCGCCGACAGTGGCATCCACCCAACCACCATATCGCCCTCTCGGCAGTTCGTAGCTACCCGAGTTGACATATCCGTCTCGTCGCCGACGGCTATGGTGTCCGTTATGCTGATGTTGACCGCCATGTTTATGTTGACTGTGCTGATGCGGTTGACGGCGACGTCGGTGGTCTTCTTGGTACGAGGTTGATGCGTTGATACTGTTATTTTTTACTCCATGGACCGCTTCATGTGATGATTTCTGTAATCCGCTACCATTACGCCTGTATCGACGACGTGCGTGATCATTATTGAACGTTTCACTTGCTTGTCCTCCTCTTATTCCACTGCCACCGCCAACAGCTCCCACCGCATTAATTACTTGGGTCTATCACATAAAAATCATATCCCTTTATAAATACTCTCTAGGTAGTGTGTAAAACAATACATCAGTATACAACTAAGTATTGATTTATGTACCTCTTGACACATCCACAAGGGTGATTTGCATAGCGTCGTCACGCTTGTGTTTTGTGCACGGTTCAGCCATACGACACATACTTCGGCTGCAGAAGCACCCGATTTGTCATCGTCGATCTCGTGACTTCCACTTCCACCACCGACGCCTCCGTCGTTCACCCATTGAACTGCCGTGAAATAGTAATCGCTGTCGTGTATGAAATTTAGTTTATTATAGATGCTTCATCAAATATCAAATATTTATATTTGTATCAATACTCACTCTGTATATTGAAAAATTGGTGGTGGTGTCAAGGTGCGTATTTTTGGTTGTATTTGCGGATTTTCTAATTGATCAAGATTTACAATCACTGATAAAGTGATGACAGGATTTGGCGTGTTTGCCTAGTTACAATAAAATTTACGATTAATAATTATTATATTATTAACTTATTTATTTCTAATGTTTTTCTTAAAATGTATGACTTACTTTTGGATATTTAAGAGTTCTTATACGCGGGTACAAATAATAATCAGATGTGCCACCATCTTCCGCCATTCCTGATGTTTCCATAGGTTTTGAATTACGCCTTAAACGCCTCCTGCGTCGTTTCAGTTTTCGCTGTTTAGAATGTTTTTCGGTATCGCTGTCATCGACGTGATCGTGTTGTCGTCCGCTCTTCGTATAAACTGAATACTTATATTCTCCCACTCGACGATCATCAAACGTTGCGTACATCAAATATCGTCCGGATGATGCCCATATAGCTGGGGACCTCTTTAATATCTCCACTGTATCGATAATAATATATATATTTAATATTTGTATTTAAAAATTTTCCAAATATAATATCTTACTTTCATACAGATAATCAGCTATACCATTGCTCACAACCCCAGCAGCTGTAACCGATCCACCGGATCCGGACGTGGTGATTCTACGCACTGGACCGTGAGGCCACGGCTTCCATATTATATTTTGAGGAGACGTGTTGTTGTCATCACCATTGTCGTATTTTTCGTTCAGTGATGGAGTGGAAAGTGGCGTAGACGAGGAATTAGTGATGTTTGGTGTCTGAGAATCCATTGTGACATTATTTTTTCCAATATTGGTACCATTGGTTGATGTTGATATTTTCATTGACCATGGGACGTAGAACACATCGTACCGATACACGACGATCAATGCCATTGACTCTGCACTTTTCTCGGTTGTTGTCGAAATCTTGTGCCACTGAGCGTGCATCAAATGTGGTTGTTGATCAGTAGAAGTGGTTTCGTTTCCATAATTCCCATGATTTTCCAACGTTATGGGAGTCATTTGTCTGCAACAATAAATACAATGATTATCATATTTTCCTTCATGAGTTAAAATTGAATATACTTAAATCTCCAAATTACTAAGTATTGTGTCTTAATAAGAGCTTAAACTTGTAGCAAGCATTTTTATAAAAAATAAAAAAAAAATGAAATACTTTTTCCAGTATGTGTGTCAACTTATTTATTTTTCTTAAAAGATAATTAATATTGTAAAAAAATTAAATCTAGAACTATTTAGTGAGAAATTGAATTTTAATATTAATATTAATAATTTAAAAATATTGTTATTTAAATTATTGTAGTTTTTTTGTACCTATATCTAGATAATCTATTTAAAAAAATGTTATTAGATATAAGCAACCATATTTCTTAACATTTTTCTGTCAAAAATAAAAAAAAATATACAATAAAAAATGTTATAATGTAGTATGGTTAAAATGTGCTGTTAAACTGCTAAAGATTACATCTAGATTTTATTTGGTAATAATTTTGGAATTCAAATTTAAAAACCTTTAGACTCTATCATAAATAATAATTTATGCAATAAGTATTTTTATATAAATACTTAACGCAAGGCAGTGCTTAACAACTATACGTATCCGGAATGATACTAACCTGGTTGACACAGTGTATACCGTATAACGAGCCGTTTTAGAATATCTGAACAACTATATAGAAATGGATAGGTAATTAGAAATGTTAATTGTTTATTATTATTTTGAACGTGTAAGTATTACTTTTTTTGCCTGATGACCTATGAGCACGTGGTTACGGTCGGGTGATAGTTCGAATGACACCAGAGGACCTTTTAATTTCTAAAAGAAAAATAATTCACGTTTCATAAAACATTATTCATGTTTATGTTACTAAACTATAATGTTATAATAGGTTTAGGTACCTGCAAAGTTTTTTTAGACATTATGCGGTGAGTAGTCTGCGTAATACCGTCTGCCATAATTTCCATAATGGCTAAGTCGCCAGAGCCGGTCACGTAAAATATCTCAGTACCAGAAATCCACGTTCCGTTGAATACTTTTATGTTAGCAGAGTCTGATAGTATATCCGATAAACGTAATGTTCTCATACCTCGGTGACGCCACCAAAATTCATCGTTAGCCCGTTGGTTGTAATAGTAGTCCGAACCAGTTCTGTCACCGTTATCTAAATCCGAGTACGAGTCCGACAATTCTTCTGGTTGAGGTGGAGTCAATAAGACTACGGACGTTACTATCATAGCTAAAACCGCGACGATCACCATTAGCGCGATGAGTATCCCACGCCAGTTTCGTCGCTGTTGGGCCGAACTCATCACAAGATCCTAAAAAGTCGACAAAATAAATTGTTTTAACTTCATATTTTACATTTTGAACGAAACAATAAATGTATTTTTACAATCAATTTTATTTTCTGTGATTTGTTTTGTATGGTAAAAAAAATGTTATCTATTCGATTGTTGATTTCTATCGTAATTTAACGATAATTTATAAGGTATATCTGCCTATTACCTACAGTTATCGGTTATTATATTTATTTATACATATATTTTAAAGATTTTTTCCGTGATATTTTCGTAGGAAAAAATAATGAATAGGTACTTATTGAAATGTGAAGAACTGAATTGAAGTGTAGTTTCAACAATTTCCCAATAAATGTTATATTGCTGTTATTCGTGGAAAATGTATCACTCAAAATGTTTTATGTCTTATAAATATAAATATAAATGATAAATACTCCACAAAATGATAAATAACTCTTAGTACCTATATAGGTATTGATATTATACATAATATATTTTATACTTTCTTAAATCAATACAATTGACTATAAAGTTATTCGTTTTGTTCCTACTGTTAAATAACACATTTTATTATCAGTTTTAGCATTGCTTATTTGCGTATGAGTGTATGACAATCAATAATTGTTTGTATTATACATAATATATTCAATCATTATATTATAATTTAATCCTTCGTTTTAGAATATTACTATTATAATTATTATTTTGAAGCAAAATGTAATACGTTTGGTGTATTTTATAGCTTCTATATGTTCGTTTTATATAACTATTATTTATATTTTAAAGGCGAGAAAAAACTTTCTCCGGGATTCTATATGCTTTATCTTAATATGATAATAATATTCAGTATTTTTAATTTCAAGATCTTCGTAAAAAAAAAAAATGAAATATTATTTTTTAATAACGGACGTTAAACGTTGAAACAGTGTAGTATAGTATTATGTGCTATCAGCCATTTTCAAATAGTAATATAAGAAACTAATATTGATAATTGATTAATCATAGGATATTTTAGATATTATATTACTTTTTTGAGGAATTCAAAAGTGATTCTACTATTCATCATAATATGTAATGACGTTTTTTATTTCTTAATTGCTTTACTATGTTGGTTCAAAATTATGGTTTCGTATTTCATCAGTCATGAATCAATATTTTTTAATCAAAAAATAAATTAATAAATATATATAAGGATGGCCTTATACATATATCTATAATATGTTTTTTTCAAGGTTTTATTTTGTATATTGTATCCATTTAATTATATTATGTTAAAATAAAATATCAAAACGACGTATCAAGTTTACAAGTGCCAAAAAAGAAACCAATTAAATAATTAACTGTATAATATTACATGAAAATAATTTCTTGACAAATATATACGTACATATCATTTTTACTTGATAAGAAAATATATATATGGCTACGTATTGATAATGCCTTTAGCCATTATAATGTATTGATATAATGATATCACTGTCCTGTGCAGAGAGGTGCGCGTGTATAATGTGGTTTTCGTGAAAATGGTATATTTTCAACTATCGATTTTTAACCCATATAGTCTACTGACTTTTATATAGTAGTCACATAAGTAAACCTATTACCCACCTAAAAAAATATTACCAATTATATGTTAATGTATCATGGTTACATGTCACGTACTCACGTCAATATAGTATTTCAATACCGTTAAAATATATTGCCCGCATCATGTTATACTTTATATACTATATTGTCGACCACCAGTATACCTACCTATATATATATATATATATATATATCTATTATAATATAAATATAATCATCCATCTGGCTACCTATTATTTCTCAAAGACCAAAAAAGAAAAGCTTATACAATCAATATCGTCTAAACATATTTTATTTTTCTATGTTTTACTCCACCTCGTTAAACGTTGTTACCATAATACCATATATCGTTTTCCAGCCTGTCGTCTTCGACTTATGTATCGAATTTTATTATTGTTATTATTATCAGTGACAGTTTTACGAGTGGTGGGTGGTCGCCCCCTGGCATGTGCAACTGTGTAAATACGCATTAACTCAAATAGTCATCACTCATCATGGCCATCATAATACAAAACAGTTATATTAAAAATAAAAATAATTTGATATATTGCTATAAAGTTTACATATAGCACTTAAAATTATTTTTCATGTAGGTATACCTATAATCTATAATATATAAACAGAAAAAAAGTGAGATGTGTTGTATGTGTACGTGCAATATTTACACCTCCCTCATATTGGGACATGTACCTAGAGAACCACCCATGATGGTTATATAGACTGAAATAATTATGTATGCATAATGCATAAATAAGTGTCTAGTAAAGTTGTGTACCTGTTTACTGCGCATCATGGTGCATGATGAGAATTTTGTGTGTCACATTAGCAAAACGAACCGATTTCGTAAATAAAGATTTATTTTTGCATCTCAAAGCATATTGAGACGGTAAAGCATGTTGTGTAATGTATTGAATATTTAATACAAGTTTCGTAAAAATTCGAATTAACTATATCTGCAGTCTATATTATAACACATTTTAATGATTCAGAACTAAAATGTGGGACGAATAAAACTATTACAATTTGAAAAAATTCAAAAGTAAAGATAAAAAACACCTGTAATATAAAAAAAACCGTGTCATTTACCACAAGTCATCAAATTGTTTTTTGCTATTCAAGTTGAGAGGATACCTCATGATCAAAAAGAAAAAAACCTATCGTTGATGGATTCAAAATACGAAGAAAGACCGGGCGTTTAACATTTTTTTTTATCATATCGGCGCATTTACGTGTTTTGCGTATAATATTTTTGGTGCTATATAATATTATATTATATTAATGGCCCTTCCAGCCGGCATCGCGTATTCAACACATACTACGTTTCTCAGCTACTGCAGTGCATATATTACGTATTAAATAACATCGTCACCAATATAACGTAACGATTCCGTGTGCGGACTCGTGGCTTAGGTGTAATATTAATACTATTATAATTATTATTAATTATTATTATCTATTGTCGTTATTGTGTTATCGTGCGTTATTTTACCTCGTCGTCGAAATGGTCGCCCATGCCGGGACGTTGTCGGTATTCGGTCGCCATGGCCGCCGATCGGACCGGTGCGCAGTGGTGGCGGTGGTCGTTCGCGCTCAACGAATAATATCAATGGAACGCGACGACGCCGCGTACCGTTTACCCGGCGCGGTCAGCATCGTTGTGTTTACGGCCGTGTCGATCGTACGTCTGTGTGTTTCGGACTCGCGGCTGACGGTGACGCACGACCACGGCGGCGGCACTGTTTGTCGCAATAATGTCCGACAGCGCCACCAGCACTTCGATTCGGCCGTAGGGCACTGTGCGCGCCCGACAGAAAGAGGAGACAGCGAGAGAGAGAGAGAGAGAGAGAGAGAGAGATAACAGGATGCTGCTTGTTTACGCATCGGAGACGCGGAGCGAACGCCGGAGAGGGATGACGAGCGTAAAGCGCATCGGGCGGCGTACAGTGTGAGGCGAGCGCAGAGCGCCGACGTGACGACGACGCGCCACCGCCGGCGGCGGCGAGCGCCCTAAATATAGATTTTACGTATTTCACTGCGCGCCGTACGCGATCCTCGCAACGACAGCGACGTGTGTCCTGCGTCGGCACGATAATGTTATTAGGATTTACTACCTGTATACCGCAAATAATAATAATAATAATACCATTTACCTGTAATGCGCTGTCGTCGTGAGATAATTTATACATAGCTATTATAATAGTAGTACCGCTAGTACCTAGACATCGTTTTTTACGATTTATCCGTGTGGAGTAAGTGTTACGACGATGATTTTCGGACGCCAAAAGTGCAATACGCCATAAACACGCGACTTTAACAGGAAGGCTGTTGTAAATTTTTGAATTTTTCTGTCATACCATCGTTATTACGACGTCGTATTTAAAGATGTCACTAGTTATTTACCCGTTAGGGAGGTACCCAGCTCGATTTTCCTTCTTTATAATACATACATATATATATATAAAATAGTTATTGTAGTTATTGACGACATGCACACGATTTATAAGCACGTAGTTGGTATAATAATAAAAACTGTTAATTTATTGTTGACTATATACTACATACAGGTATAATAATTTTAAATAAAAATACACATATATTATAGTATAAATAAGACATATGCTATAGAGTATAGACATAGATAAAATTAATAAAATATGAATTTACATAAATATAATATAATATATAATATAATAATTACGCGTCCGTACACGTAATCACATAATGTATATGCGTGTGTTTTATGTTTGTGTCCAAACATATATTTCTTAAAATGTACGTCGTATTTGTATGATGCATATGTACTTATGTGCATGATATATTATGTAGTTATATTAAACATATAATAATTCGCATAACAGTCCAATTATAAAAGTAGAAATTATGGTGGTTTTAATACTTGGCAAAAAGATAAAATCGACATTCGACACTGTAAATCACATATGGTGCCCTCAGATGGGCTAATAAAACAATTTAAAAAAGTAATTGATGTACAACTTCCTGGTTCTTAGCCATTAATTTACACCACCTAGAGGCTTTCCTTTGATTTTGTTCTTACAATTTAGCATATTAATTGTATTTTACGAACATATTTATTAGTTACAATTAATAAATGTCTAATATAATAAATTATAAAAATATTCTATTATATTTTTTACATACTTAAAAAAATAATAAATACATTTATTATAATAATAATTGTTTTTTTTATTTTTATAAAAGTACTTAATTTTAATAGTTTTAATAACAATTAATTATAAACAATTTTATAATAAAAGAAAATATGAAGCACAATTGATTTTTGGTAAGTATTTGAGGGAATGAGGAATATAAAAAAATAATTTTAATTTGTCAAATTAATGTTTAAATTGTACTTAATATCTTTCATTATAAGCTTTGTTAATAGTTTAGTTTAGTATATCTAATATCTATATTTTGATTTGAAGAGCTAATTACTTTGATTTTCAGTCAAGTAATGAATTAATATTGTTTAATTCAATACAATTATTAATATAACTTAATGTTTAAATTGAATTGATTTAAATCTATGATTAAATTATCATATTTCTGAGCATTAGCCAAAATATATGCCATGATAGTTTATAAAAACTTTAATTGGATTTATTGGTCCTGAGATCGCATCAATATTTATGCTAATCTCGGAATAGTTTTAAAATGAATTAATAATCGAATATTAAATATGAATGGAGTAATTGTTTATTATCTACTTGTACTTCAATTAAATGAAAGTTTTTTAATTTAAATATTTAATTAATTAGTAGTAAATTTGTTATAATTCAAATTCAATGTTTGAAAAAATCTGAATATTTATAGGATAAAAATTATTAATAATATCCAAAAATCGTAATTGTTGAGATAGAATATTTAATTTCACATAGTACCTATGTAATAAATGTATTGAAGGTATTAAAAAAGGCAATACAAATAATCAAAATAAAAGAAATTGCAGTTGTTTAATTAATAAATTTTAAATTTGATTGTTTTTTTTTTCAAAAAATCTTAATACGAATACATAAATATTATTATATAGGTATATAATGGTTGATATATCGATATAAATAAACAAATAAATATAATAATAATAAAATTATGTTATAATAATATCATGGGAATAAGAAAATAAGAATTAACTATTCCATCAATGCTAGTAGAAATCTTGGTTTAGTTGGTTTATATCGTGTTATAATTTCTAAAAAAAACTAAGGTATATTCATTATAAATTAATTTTAAGTTCAACGTGTATAAATTATTCTACCATAACAAAAAAATAATTAATAATTAAATACCTATAATTTTGAATATGAATTTTTTAAAGGAAGTAAATCATGAATTAATCCAATATAATTTCTTATATTTAATTTTAAAAATGTTTTTATTTTTTTATTTGAGGGCAATATGGATTTTGCTAGGGCTCATAAATATCGCTAAATCACTAACAAAACACTCCATTTCATATTTGAAAATAAAAATATGTTGAATTATTAATTGATAGGTTTAATTCCTAAATTTTGTTAGGACTCCTTTCGTATAGGGGAATGTATACAATTTTGCGTCAGCAATGACACACACTATTTCAAATGCAATTAATGTGTTTGGTCTTCGCCAATTCTCCAGGTGTTTAGAGAGAGCACACCCAATATTAACATATAGAAATTTAAATAACAGTGTACAATCCAACAATAAAAATTATATCAATTATTTTACCAGATAGTTCTAATTTCTATACTTATATGTAACATTTTATTTTTTAATATCATACGAATAAAACATTTTATTAGATTACCTACCTATATAATTTTTATTTTTTTCCGACTCGTCCTGCAAAACATTTTTAATGTTTAAATGTGAATATGAAATGAGAGTTTTAAAGGTTGCCGACTACTGACTTAGAATACGATTCAGATAATGGCATCATACTGGAGCTTAGAATGTGGAACAGTATTCCAAGGATATATTCATGATTCATGAAATCAAAACATTTTACAACTAATTTTTGAAAACGCTGCGATAAAAGAAACATCTGCTTCAATCTGAATTGCATTAATTATTAATACCAATGCAAAAATAATGTCATCATTTTTCAACTTGTCAATATTTTAATAATTAATACCTACTTACTAAATTATATGTTTAATTGTATTTAAAACACGTTTTTGAACTTATTTTTATATTTTTAATATCCAAATTTACATAAACTATATAATATTAAATAATTAAATTCATATTTTATGATATCTGCGTGACACTCAAAAAAAAATATATTGAGTATATAGAGTATATTTATGCTATAGTTTTTATGGATAATTTTTAGAATAATTTTTTTTATTTTCTGGTTGCTTCAAGACTCTTTCCTTCCAAGTTTCCAATATAGGGCAATACATATATAGGTATTATATATATTTCAAAAGTGTCTATATTGGTAAATAATTAAGATTTTTATCTAAAGACTGTACACTACATAGTCAATAATTTGAATTTGGCTTAATATTGTATGATAGACTATTTATAATTTATTTTTCTACACCAATTAAAATTAAAATAGATCTTAATAGGAGATACAGCTTGTTGGTTTTTACAACGGTGTGTATCACACACCAGCATGTGGTTTTATTCATTTATTTTATTATTATATTTTTAAGTGTTAATTTTTTCAATACTAACTGGCCGTTATAACTGCATTGAACAATGAATAACCTAACTTTCGACTGGAAATCGTAAGTATATGCTTTTTTATAAAGAGCGTTTATTTTCTATTTTGATCTATGGTTTTTACAAGTGTAAAAAATCATAAATAACTTTCTACAAGTACATCAACAATACATTATTTATATGTGATATAGATTAATTTTATTCAATGTATTCAATTTATTCATCTATTATTATTAATTATTATACTCAAATTTTGTTAAAATTAAAAAATTTGAACTTCGAAAGAATGAATAATTGTATAAAAGAAAAAAAATACAAATTTTCTATCTATATTAATAGCATTACATAGATTAATATTAGACATTATAAAATGAATAGTGAATATATATTAGCTTTCACTAGTATGAAATATTTTAAGATAAATAAACTGTATTTTTAGAGTTGTTATTGTCATTTATCATTATAATCTGAGAGATGAATAGTAATTGATTTTATAGTATGTATTTTTACATTGTTTATCGGATAGCATTTTTCAGCAGTAAAAGTGGTCTACTGGTCCAAGCGTAAATTTTCCTGTCAATCAATTTGAAATTAAACACATGTTGTATAATATTATAATATTAGAGATATCATAAACACATATAACGGGAAATTGGCTCTCACTAAACTATAATTGCAATCGTTTTTGAATGCAATAAAAAATGTCACGTTTGAATTTAAAATAAAAATAAATTTGCTCACAGCTTTATAGTTTTTAGATAGGTACAGTTTGTAACTAGAACCATACCAATATACCATATTATAGAACGTCAATTATAATAATAAAACAAAATATTGAGTGTGTATTTTGATATGACTAAATAATAAATTAACAAATACTAACGAATATATATCATTGAAAAAAAAAATAGAAAAAAATGATGGTCATTGAATGTATCTATATTTATTTTAGCAGAACATTTTGCAAAAACGACTAGTTAAGAAAAAATAGTAAACAAAAATCAACAACTATTATTACTACATTTAGAACTTAAACTAAATGAAATAATTTATTTTTATTTGTGAGAATACATTTTAAGTACCTATTTTAATCTAATTATGATATTTATTAGCACAAATGGGGTTTTATCAATATTTTATTGTGAAAAACTTTTTTAAAAAGATTTAAAATTATCTGTGCAAAATTTAACCAAGAAAGGATAAATATTTTTTAATATTTAAATGAGATCGGAAAAATTAAATTTTAAAACATAGTGTAGATACAATATCATCAGAGATGGAAAGAGTAATAGTCTTACTCTTACAAATATAAACAACCACCGATTGTTAAAAAGATAAAGCACGTATATAAAGAATGGAGAGTTCCTTATAAGAATAATAAATAAATGATTATAGTTTAGTAAATGTTGAACATTGGCGAATATTTGCATTAATTTTTTTCTGACAGATGTTTTTTTTAATATCTAGGTTTAAATTGAAATATTTTTTCATGGTTTATGATTAGGTATTGTGAATTTACCATAATCTGACTGCAGCTGGTATATCAAATTGTTGAAATGGACTTCAAGTATGACGCTAAGCACTTGCTGTTTGACATTCAATACAATAACTTTACTATTCTAAATTTCGGTCTATCCAATAATTCTTCCTATTTGCTTGATTGGTAGTTATTATAACCTAGGGTATGATACCTTTTTTACGACTTTAAATTCTGCAATACTGCTTTCCTGAAATTTACTGGTATATAATATGAGCGTATATGTTGATGGTAAATTTAAATTGTGCTATTAACAACAAATTTTTAATTTTTTGATACAAGACCTGTAATTAATGTCAATAGATGCTAGATTTCTGTTTCTGAGACACTTAGGTGCAGACAGAGTTGTAATTTATCATAATTGTAACGGGCGTACCAACAGTACGTCTGTGGTACAAATTTTGTGGATTAAAATAATTGTTTAAGTCAATTTGTAGTTGATATAGTAGTTGATTCAACATAATACATGTCAGTTTTATAAAGAGTACAAAAGTGTGAAACGTAAATGTGCTGTGGTATCAAACTATCAACGGCTAGTACATTTAAAAACGCTGTAATGTGACTTTTTTATACATGGCGTCCCCGCTCCTCTTTTTGAGGTCCATATTTTGGCCACGCTGTTGCGTCTTTTTGAAACCTATTTAATTATATACTATTTATATACATATATAATATACTTTATATTGTACGAGTTCCCTGCGAATCATTAGCTTGTTACATACTCCAGTTTAATAAGGAAGTTAATATCAATAGCTTCAATTCGTGATAAAAAATCTGATGTAATATCATCTTTAATGGTTAAGTATTCTATTTATGTTTGGTTATAAGTTGGCTTAATTAATCCTCGTGTCTTATTTTGCCGTGTGAGGTTTTGGACGATTCTTGTAGGAATTCTATTATGAGAATTTAGAAGTCTGTGATACTGGTTCCTAACTGTACAGAACACAGGTTCTCTATAGTCTAGTTAATAGTCTTTTGCTCTATCATCCTCTTACCGAACGCACACCAGGTGCAGATATTTTTCATGTTGTTAATTCTTACTTCCCCTCTCCCCCAAAAAAATAAATAAATAAAGTGGTCACAATGCTATGGTTTAAGTACTGATGGTGGCAAGTTTATGAGTGGTTATTACTCTGATCTACTCTTGCGTGTCAAGGCAGTATTCCTCCCAATAAACTAGTCCGCTTTTAAGCAATAAATCCCTTTGTTGCATCCATCGACAAGCTCTTGCATCGAAACCTTTTTCTGAAGATTTGAAGGAAATTCTGGACTTTGCTTGTAAAGTGGTCAATTTCGTCAACTCTCACCACATAAACTCCAGAATATTTTCAGCATTGTGTGAAGACATGTGAAGTATTCACAAAACCTTTTTTCTTCGTATTGAGATTCGATGGTTATCACGAAGTACACAATAATAAGTCCTTATTCGTCAGTTTAAACATAGGCATGAAGTTAATGTTCTTTGAAGACCACATTTTTCGATTGTCATCAAAACTTAACGACCATGAATAGCTTCAAAAACTAGCATACTTATCCAATGTCTTTTAAAAATTTAACAATCCAGAATATTTTGTTAAAAAGTTTTGGAAATTGTGTATTGAGAATAAGCAATTAGAAGTTTTTGAAACATTGCATAATTTTCTCTGTGAAACTGATATAAACTTATCATAAGACATTTTTATCAGCCCGAGAAAAAGAAAAAATGATTGAACTGAAAACGGATTCTTTAATCCATTTCTTGAAAAAAATAAAAATCTCTTATCAACTTTTGGACTGACGTGAAAGATGAATATCCTAAGCTTTCCTAAGCATTCAATGTTTTATTACGAGCTCTGTATTAGCGGAGAAAATACTTTTTGTCATACACATGCATTAAAAATAACTAACGTAATAGACTCTCTGTAAATTCAGACTTACGAATTTATTAATCATCCACGGAGCCAGATTTCAATAATTTAAGTGCTAGCAAAAAATCCAAATGATTACATTAAAATTAAATTTGGTACATCATACATGTTGATCAAAATAAATAAATATTTCCAAATTTTTCATTATCTTATTTCATAAATTTGTATCTATCTTATGTGAAAATGGGTACGTGAATGAAGAAAGGTTGAGAAACATTGGTCTACTATAACTCCTATAGCATAAACAGATGCATCTGTAATGAAATTTAATAGACGTAGGGGTGTAAGTAAGATTGCACCATTAAATTCTGTTTTAAATGCGTATCTCAAATAACTTTTATTTTTTAATATTATATTCATTATAGTCCTTGTTTGTTTATCAGTTATAGAATATGTTAATGTTATGTAGTGAGTATGCTCATGATCTTTTTGATGGTTCATCAATATAATGGATTTAAACTCCTATTTTGCTATTGCCAGTTTTTTAGGTTACAGACGTTGGAGTTTTTCAAATATTCGTGGTCCTTTTGTTTTGATAAAATGCTGTTAATTTAGGCCAGACCAGCGATTTTGGTTGATTGACATTCTTGTTTAACTACTGTATACTATAAATGATCTTCAAAATCATTATATACATATAGAATGGGAACATAATAATAATAGATATAATATATAATATATATATTTAATGTTATAGCGTGTAAGTCACTAATATAGGTTGGGACTGAGAAGCATATTGTGCTGAGGAATTATTATTATTTTTTTTTTTTTATTAAAGCTGCTACTGTCTTATACTCTTATGTGTAATAAGAGTTTTTCTATGGTTTAAGAGTTTGACAGGAGCGTGCATGCGTGACAGTCGTACGCCGAGAGGTAAACCGAATTTGCACGGATCTTGGTAGATTATTCTGTTTGTTTTGATGTAAGAAAAGTGTTGTTGACCATTTATTGTGTTAAAGGTACCTAAAGTTATTATTTGATGTTCTACCTAATCGTTTCTAACTTTACAACATCTGAATTTAATATTATGATGGTCATTAGCCATAACGTCTAAAATAAACAGGCATGAAACGGTAAACGAATGCCATTGTACTTCTTCAAAAGTTAACAGCTATGGCCAAACTAAATTTAGAGTTATAATTATTAGATCAGAGTGAACGACGGTAAGACATCATAAGTTTAAGGTTGTATACCATATAATTTAGATGATACTATACAACTCGGCAGCTTATTTTTATTTAGGTCTGTAGTAATTTTGTTTTTTTGTCAAGCTTCATTGCGAAGCTATTAGATGTCTGTGACTTCGTCTGCTAATTTTGCAAGTTTATCCAATGATCATTAAAGACAAGTTTGAGTGGTTTAAAAGATTAAAAAGGATTTGAGCCATAATTCCTTCAATATTTCCGTACCTAATATCAATACTATACCACTAAGTCATTTCACTTCATTGAGAAGCACTGGTGGATTTCTCTAACCTAATTCTACATCAGCTGAGTAGGTACCTTACCCGACTTCCTCTCTTTACTATTATACGTTCAATACGTATGTAATATAAATTGAACGAATACTATATTCATTTATACTATATATTACTATATTTCACGGTTTATATCGTTTCACCAGATATTGTTATTTTTGTGATTTAATATTTCACTGGATACTATACGGAGTGTATCAAAAGTCTTCATCTGATCACAAATGTATACAGCTCGGCAATCGTTTTATGCAGGTAAACGACCTAAAAATCGGTAATCGGATGAAGACTTATGAAACACTGCATATTGACACTATATTTCACGGGATACTATACTTGTATATTGCGAGACACTTTTTTTCACGGAAGTGAGCGTGAAAATTCATGTTCATTGCATCCTAATTATTAATAATAGGAAAAAAAAATTCGGGAAATCCTATTTTTCAATCTTAGGGAAGCTGATGTTTCAACAGTTCCCCTCCCCAAAGTTTATTGATTGTTATTATTATTGAAGTTTATTAAACAAATTATGATAATAGTCTTGCGATTCATGCTAATTTAATGCTAATTTTTACTGCAAAAAAATTTTGGATTTCTATATTGGGGGAGGGGGGAGGGGGATGAAATGGACCTGTTCAAAATTATACCGATACATATTTATACATATTATAAACCGATATTACCAGTGTACCGAACATTGTTGATGATCTGCACACTGATAGGGTTACTGTTCTCAAATATCTATAATAAATATCATAAATATCAATTTAATAACAATATTATCTATAGCTGCTGCTCACTTACATAATTATGTATTATAATACAAATTACTGGTTGATGATAAGTGAAGCTAAAATATTAAACAATAGTTCCTCCAACAATTAACAGATACATTATCTTTACCGTGTGGCGTGTATGAATGCACTAATGGTAAAATGAAATACAGGAATATAATTGATCATTTTTTTTTTTTACGAAAACTAAAATACACAGACTTATTTATCCAGGAGTATTTTAATTACGTTTAAATATATAATAACACCTTTGATAAAAACAACAGCACAATCAGCAAAAATATCATTCAAGATTATTCTTATTATTTATTCAAAATTTTAAAATTAAACTTAAAAAAAGTCAATAAATCAATGAATATTTTCAAATAATAAGATGTCTATTGAACATAAAAAAAAAAAATACCAGTAGAGATAATACATAAATATAATAAATTAATACATATTGTAGTTATAATATAAATACCTACTTATTTATACTAATGGAAAATATGGAAATATCAATTAAATTAAATAATAAGTAAGTACCTAATTGATATTTTGGTTTCAAATTTTACATTTGTTAATCATTAAGACAACTCTGAAGTTTGTTTGTATAAATATGCATTTTTAGTTAATTATTAATTTATGAACGTATCTATTAAGATAATCAGATTAACTTAAAGAATAAATTATTTAAAAAAATAGCAATCTATAAAATTTCAATTAGGTATATTTGCATATTATGATTTATGTTCAATGTGAAGATTTACAGTTATTTCATAATTAAGTGTATTAAATAATTACAATTTAATATTTATAGTATTAAATCATCTGAAGATAATTATATCTATACAGTTTTATATGTAATGAACAAATATTGTTTCTTTTAATTTAAAATTTACAAAATGTCGAATCAAATATATTTTAATTAGATACGAGTTATCTAAAAAATATAACACAGTTTGAGGAACATTTTATACATATTATAAATATATTCAGCTATTACCAAGTTTATCTATGGCTTATAAAAATGTTGTGTTTATACTGAAATATAAAAATAAATGAGTTTGAATGTAATCAAAAAAGAAAATTCCAGATGGTTTTAATATGAAGTATTCTTAGAATATATATTATTATATTAAAGTTAGTGGCAATCTTAATATAAAATATCAAATAAAATAGATATGACATTTTTTTAAATAAAAAAAAGAATGATCAGAGTATTAGTGTATTAAATTTAAAAAAAATGTTTAAATAGCTACTAAAAAT
The DNA here is from genome assembly GCF_020882245.1 of Rhopalosiphum padi. NCBI lineage: Eukaryota > Metazoa > Arthropoda > Insecta > Hemiptera > Aphididae > Rhopalosiphum > Rhopalosiphum padi. The sequence continues at coordinate 51,383,858 of NC_083599.1, forward strand.
GTTATTATATTAATAAATTACAAAAATCTGTTTTTAAATGTCAATAAAAATATTAATAAAATATTCTAATAAGTCCAATGTGTATAAAGGTACGTTAAACATAAGAAATCAAATCGTTAAAACTTTAGTGTTTTAGAAACTTCTAATTTTACTTTTGGATATAATCCAAAAAATTGTTACAACTTTAAATCAAAGAAGATAAAATGTATAATAAAAATAAATAATGGTTTGGATTTTAAAAGAGATTTATTGAACGATTCTTGAATTGAACAACATTATTATAGTATTAAAAAATGCATAGAATACTTACAAACAGACGTTAAGTATAAAACTAAAGGGATGAAATGTCTATAGCACTCGAGTACCTACCTATTTGATTAAAAATATGAAAAAAAAATAAATACACTTAACAAACTTATACATGAATAAATTAATTTCATCAAACTGTGTACCTATATTATAATATTATTTGGTGATTTATAAACATATTAAACAATTATGATTCTATACCTATTACTTACTGGATACCTAAGAGAATCTTTAAACTGCTTATATATAGATAATTTTTATAACATATTAACTAATTTATTCCCAATGTTAGTTCGTAATTTTACAGGTTTAACTTATAAGTTATATAATAACAAATAACAGTAATTAAAGTTTTGAATAAATCAAATTCATTATATTTTCCAATACTTTTATTTTGATAATGATATAATAATAATAATCATAATAATCATAATAATCATAATAATCATAATAATAATAATAATAATAATAATAATAATAATAATATATAATATAATATATAATAGTAGTCATAATACTATAATATAATATGTTACGTTTATTTTTTACTCCAATAACAATATAATATGATTAGCGCATATCAAAAATCCTATTGTGTGTCGTAGGTACACTCTATGTCATCCTCCTCTTCATTAATATTTTAATTAATGAAGAGGCAATAACAAATCGTACACTACGTACAGCAATGGAATTTCGATTGTGCTTTGCACTCACACAAACACACACAAACACAAAAAAAATAATAATAATAAAAATCACAAATTAGTTAAAAAAATGTTTGTACTTTACACAAAAACAGAGATATTAAAAAAAAAAAAAAAAAATTAACACGTTTTTTGACTATTCTACAATTTTTTGTAATCGGAATTATCCTCGTAATAACAAAAGGTGTTCTAATTCATCAGCAGAACGCAATAGGAAAGCCGCTGATTCTCTGTAGCCAGCAATGAGTTGCCTTACAGTTACCACGTCAGCTTTGTTCAAAAGTTTACTGCTCGGTTGCACTGGTGGTGTAGTTTGATTAAGCATCGATGGTTGAATTGGAAGCGTGGGTGTATTGCCACTGGAGATACTGGGTGTCGTGTTCATGGTTGGAAATAGTTGCAGCATACCAGTAGCCGAGGACGAGTTGTTACTGCTGACTCGACGGTGGTTGACTGTCGTAGTTGATGTCGATGTGGAGAGACCTCTAAAACCAGCACCGCTCATGTATCCACCTCCTGTTGGTGGTGGAGGAATAGGAGCCATAGTACTAGTACCCATATTGTGGGTGGTAGCAGAAGAAGATTTATTAACACTCAGGTCGGTCGGTCCAGCTGTTTCTATAAAATTATATAACGAACAATTCATTATTAAACACGTTTGGATATGTTGATACGTATAATTTTTTTTACCTTGAACGACCTATTATATTTTAGAATTTCAACTTGACATTTATTTGCTACATAATATAATAATATAATCACAGTGTGTTATCTTTATTGTCTTACCGTTATTATTAGGAGATGAAGATGTAACACTAGCTCCACCAGTCACATTTGACAAGTTCAATTCGTCATTAACAGTGTTAATGTTTACCGAATCACCACCGGAACCTCCTTCAACTGATTCGTTAACTTCTCGACGGTCGCAACCATCGCGGTTTTCTGCTTCGTCATTTCCATTGCGATGCTCTGTGTCAGCTTCTATGGCATTAGAGGACGTTTTTTCAAAACTGCTGTCACCTACACCGGCGTCTTCGTCCGATGATGTCGATGACATTTGCAATGTGGCACCACCACTTCCATTTTGGTTTAATAGTAGAGTACCAGAAGGTTGTTGAAATACATTAGATGCCGATGTTGAAGCAACCGAATATGGATAAGGCTGTGCAACGGGTTCAAGTCCAAGGCGCATTCGTCGGGCATTATCCGACTCTCGTTGACAAGCCACTGCTAGTATAGTTTCAGCCTGGGCACTTGTTAAATGCGCTGGAGTGGGTCTCTGCTATAAAACAAAAATCATAAGAATATTTAATAAAAAAAATAAATGGAATTTATTGTCAATACATACCGGTTGCACTGTTGGATCAGAAGAGGAACTATTTGCTGGCCATGGATTAGTGGGTGGAGGAGGTGACGACGAAACAACGCCTCCGGATTGTGGCGTGTTTCGCTTATTACGACGACATGATTTCAAATAGGTTCTGATACGCTTACGCGACCTATCTGAAAGTTCAGGAAACTGTCGTCCACACGAGTCAATAATTGCCTGTACCTTATCTTTAGGTTGTCTGCTGATAGGCACTTGTCTATCTAAATTTTCATCCACAAACAACCGGACGAACATCTATATTTTGGAAATATTTTAATAAGAAATCAACAAAGTTGATGAATTATTTTTTAATACAATAAAATACTCACGTTGAATGCTTTTAAACGTTCCGGATCTATATGATGCTGAGAAGATGATCCAACGGAATGTTGATGTTGCTGCTGTGATATAGAGCTAGCAGAAGTTGTGGTAGTTGAAGGCTGTTGCCAGTGTTGGCGGTAGCTTGTAGTAATGCCAGAATCAGTGCCATCATTCGCATTATTATTTCCATTGGCAGCACGCTGTAGTTGTCGTAAACGTCTGACTTGTTGCCTGCGTAATCGCCGAGTTTGTGCACTATTTCCATCACCACCATCTGCATTCCTTTCTCCTTCTTCTTCATCAGCATCTTCTTCACCTTCCTCGATATCATCATCATCAAGGTCCTCTTCTTCTTCTTCTTCGTCTTCTTCGTCTTCTTCATCTTCCTCATCATCAATTGCCGTGTCATCTTCGTCTGCGTTCATTGCATTCTCAGTACCAGTTCCAATTCCAACATCGTTTCCAGTAACAATACCGTTAGTAGTAGTCACTGTCATACCATTTGTTTCTTTGGATGGAAGTCGATATGAAGATGAAGGCGATGAAATTGGTGGTGGTGGCAATGATGGTAGGACTTGTGATCCAGCTGTAACTGTGGCCAGAGAGTTAACTGACGAACCAAATAGTTGCTGAAATTTTGGAGGTGATGACATACTGTGATGATGTTGCTGATGTGCTGCAGTGAGAAGGCCCAAAGGTGGCCAGAGTACAGTTGTCGTAGTTGTTGGGAGTCCAGATGTCGAAAAGCTGCTGTTTTCATGCAAACCAGTATTACTTGTAGTTGTATCAGCGTCATTTTCTAAATTAAAAATTAAAATGTATTTGTTTATTATATATTAATAAATGTATTGAAATTAAATTAATGTTATTATTGAGCGTTTTATTTACGAGTTAACAACTTACTGGAATTCAATAGTCTTGGTGAAGGCGATGACGTAGTGGAGGACGTAGGAGTACCACTTCTGCGATAAAGTTGTTGTTGTACCGTCAATCCTGTACCACTGGTACTGCGACGTTTATTTGTACCACTGATGTTATTGTTTTGGTTGTAGTGATGCGCCATTGGAGGCAAAGATAGTGGCAAATTTGGAGGCGGTGATGTCGAATCACCAGCCGAAGATGCTGCAGCTGCGGCCGCGGCTGCTGCGGTGGCTGCGGCAACAGCGGCCGCTGCATACTGCTGTAGTTGCTGTTGGATGTGTTGGTGATGATGGTGATGCGCAGGTGTCAACCCGATACCCGCAGCCGAATGAGGCGGCAGTGCGAGTGGTGCTAGTGGTGACAAAGCGTGGTGATGTGCGAGATGCGAGTTGGGGTGTAAGGATGACAATGGTCCACCGGGTGATATACCACTGCCGACTGACGATGGAGGGCTAAATAGCAGAGCAGCAGCAGCTGCTGCTGCGGCTGCTGCCATCGAGTTGTCATCCGCCGATCCGTCCACGTCCATCATATTACTGTTATTGACAGAATCGTTTGCCATGTCTAACCAATGCCGGTGGAAATTATGGTGACTGTTACTGCTGGTAGTAATTGTGTCTAACGACTTCTGGAAATATAAAAGCATACAATTATATAATATACTTTAAATCAAAGTTCAATCGATATGGGTAGTTTCGAAATAATTTCAATTATTAAAGCATATTGAGTTTCATTCTAAATTTTCAAATATATTTTTACGAATCAATGCTTTTTCTTAAGTATAAATACCATCATAGTATAATGAGGAAAAGATTTTCAAGTATAATTAGTAAATTATTAAAATTGAATAGATTATATTTTGTTAGTACCGATAGTGAAGATGGTGATGAAGACGTTGCAAGGCCATTCATAATACTCCTGGATGTGTGATGCATATTATAAGGATGGTGGCCAGTGCCATTAATCCGTTTGTTTATAGGTGAATGCAATGCTGCACTCTTTTCCTAGAAAAAATAATAACAATTTCATTAATAATTAATACATTGATAGTTTTATTTGAATATCGAAAATTATTAAAGGACAATTGTGATTTGATTATGGCCAATTTGAACGAATATAAATCTGATTACTAACACCTTACACTTTATTCAGAATAGGTAGTATAGGTATAGTTTAAATTTTACTTTAAAAAATAGAACAAATCTTTTATTATAATTTATATTTATTCAAATGCTTAACATTTTATACATTTTTATCATCACTAATTAATTTTATTTATTCTGCCTATTATTTATATTATATTAACGGTAAATGTTCTGAAAATATGTGTTTTTAATTTTTATGTACCATTCTAATAGAAAAACATTTGTTTAATATAAATCACTACAATCGTGTTTTTTGTTATCAAATTTATGTACCTAATTATTTTTACATAATACATTGTATATTAAATGTGCCTACCACTTATGTGTTTTGTATTTATTCTATTTTAAAATTTTTTTTGAAATATATAAAACAAAAAATAAATAAAAAAATAATTGATAAATAAAATTCGATGGATATCGGATATCCGACCATTGTTTTTAATAAATCTTTTGGTTAGATTAGATTAGATTAGATTATATAACTGGTTAGTATTCTGATATTGGAAGTATATAATATGGATTTGAGATGTGTGTAGTAGGTACTCAAAAATATTAAATATCTAGGTATACATATAAAAATGAGGTATAAACAAATGTATTTGTTTACTATAAAAGTTACAACAACAATAAATTATGGCATGAAAATGTCTTGTTGGAAGTACATCCAATCAAGGGGGACACAGAGATTTAAGACTTTGATAAATTAGTTTTCAAATAAAATAGAAAGGATATTTTAATTTGGTATGATTAATTTTTTCAGCTATCAAAGCAGGTTATTTTATAATAATTTTAATTTTAACTAAGCATTAAATATACTTAGTAATATGCTGTACGAATATTCATAACTAAATTTTTACTAATTTTAACACGTCATACTATTATTTTATATGATAATATTGGAGCTTATATTAAGTATGATTATTGTTTTTCGTTCGCGAGTATAGCAGAAATTGTTAGTAGCAGTATCGAAGTATAATTATAAAAAATAGAGCTTGAAACGTAAACAAATTGAAAAATGTACAATAAAATATAGGTATAACTAAAAAATAAAATTTTAATACGGTATAAATAGATATATATTTATAAAGTACTATGTTTTTTATTACCTAGAAAGTTAAAACGAAGAACTGCAGGGACGCCCGCAGAAATGTAACTCAGGGGGGGAAAAAAAATTGCAAGTACCTAAATAGGTACTTGTGGGAAGATTTACTGCTTCATCTTTCATGTACTAATATTTTGTTATAGTATCAATATTACAGTATCATTAATAATTGTTTAAAAAGCTTAACTAATTTCAGTTTATATAAAATTACACTATTAGTTCTTATATTTATTAGAAAATATAAAATAAAGTTTAAACTAAAAACAAATTTTTGTGAATGAATTTACATATTACATCATATTTTATTATTTTATTCAAAAAGTAATGACAATCTCCTTTTGTTTGAAGCAAATAAATTAAATGAATCATCAATTTGTTGATTAAAAAATTGTATTTTGAATCAATTTTTTAATTGATTTAAAAATTAACGATAAATGTAGCTATAAAAATAATAATGTAATAATATCTGTCAAAAAGTTTCAATTTCCGTCGACGATCGTAATGTTTTTTTTTACAATTGAATACCTCCGTTATGACTTGTTAGATACAAGGATTGTCCAATAGTCGCTAAATACCTAAGACCAGCTAAACACCAGCTAAGACAGCTTAAGTAAAAAATTTCCATTTTTGTAACTAACACAAAAAATCTCAAGGGGGGCAATTGCCCCTACTGGCCCCCCCTTCCGGGCGTCCCTGCGAAGAAGTAAATGAATCGAAAAATACAATTTTTCACGAAAATAATACTTATTATAATATAGACTTGAAATGAATTTGTTATGTATTTATTTTTACAAATATCTGTAATTTATTTGTATGAATGGTAGCCTGTAATTTCACTTACGATAATAGTAGACAATGCATATAAGCATAGGCATAGGTTAGGTTAGGTTACCTAAGGTACTTAAGGTACTAAAGCATCTACATTTTTTATAATACGCTTATTGGAACTATGTAGTACATATAAAATGTTCATGCGTTTTGTATGAATCATAAATTGGGCGGGGGTGTTAGTGTAGATAGTAGATACTACAGTTGTTATGGTTATACACGTAATAGTATTATTTTCCCGATATTTGATTTATTTAAAAAAAAAAAAAAAAAAAAAAATGCTTGCGGTGTGGGTATTTAACATTTCTATATACACTAATACAAGGTATTCAGGTTGTCCTTGATCTTAGTCTAACAATGCATATACTCGCGCAGTAAAACCAATAAGCTATTTAAATTGACGATATATAATTTTCTTGTTCAACTTGTTCAATATCATTCAGTACCTTTGGTGTAAATATTTTTTTCTTGTCATTAAAATATAAACATGAATTTATTTCGCATAATATCATTATACACGGAAAATGCATTCGTTCTCAAAATAAGTACCTATACAATCAAAGATAATAACTAATCATTTATAATAGTATTAAATACTGTAATAACGCGTATTGAGTTTAAAGGCTGTTATTTTGTACATACGATAAGTTTATTTGGCGTTATAATACTTTTCAAATCGAGTAATTGTATTCTCACATTTTAATGATGTGGAATACGATTTGAGTAATTCATTAGAAATCATAAATTACAGAAATTCGGATATTATATAAAAGACGGCTGCTTGACACTTTTCTCGCTTCGCTCACCTCGTGTTAACAATATTGTTATGTTATTCAATTTCAAAGCAATATACACAACAGGTGTACCCATATCATCACATATCACATTCGATTAACGATTCTAAGCGGAGCTCATATAAAATCTCGTTGCTGACGTTTCGTCAGAGTCACGTTTGCTAGTTGCTGACAATATATATACAACAATCTTCAACGATTTTTGAAAGGGTTTCCTCACGCTTGGGGAAACTGTTGAAAAATTGAAATTAGATTTTCGATCTATAAAAAGATTCTACAAGAAACTTTTGGTCGTTACTTCTATACATAAAATCGTTACAAAAAACGTCATTACAAAAACCAATACTTTTCTCACTTCGCTCAGAATCTAAAATTTTAATTTTCCGCCAAAGTGCGTAAATACCTACATTACACGTAGCGAAACCAAAAGCATACAAGTGCGTATCGTATTGATTAATGTATTATTGACTAATTCCAATGTATTATTAGTTGTGTATTTATATTCAATACTTGTTTAGCGTATAAACGATATAATATCAACAATTCTATTAGGTTTATCTAAGTACATAAAATGATTATTGATTTAAAGTGTTGTATATTTCCATTTAAAGATAACATGACATGTATGATTAAAATTCGTCGTATTTACACTAAAAATGAAAAATAAATAAACACATAAAATGCTTTCTAAGGAGGTCCATATATACGGAAATATCGCTTATTGTTGTTTTTGTGTTCCGCTGTCCTTAGTAAGTCACTCGATGAGTGAGAACACGTAAATCTTCTCGTATGTGTATTAAATTGTATTGTGTATTATATTAATCCTTCTTTATTAAAACTTTGATGAAGTAAGTAATCATTTTAACTTTTTACTTGAAAATTGTTATTGTATAAATCAAGCAATTTGTTTTATCAAATTTAAATTAAAAAGCACAGATTATAAGAAAATAATAACAGTTTTTTTTTTACTTATGTAAAAATTATTTTAATTACTTCAGTAAAATCGTTTAGCAAAAAATGCCCGGGTATTTATTTGTACGCTTCTATTCTTTAGCTTCTATGTTGTATATAGATAATAGTTATAATTATAAATTATAATTTATAATAAATAGTAGTTACAGAGAAATTCTTGAAAAAAATTACTATTTTAAAGTAATGAATGTAAATCTTTAGTTATTTAAAATTAAAAATGTAGCCATCCTACTTTTAAAATAATACAAAATAATATTTAATATACTGTGTAGGGTATATGTATTGTGTAAGTGTGATTGTGTGTGATAATAATATAATATATTATTTTTTAATCTAATATGGAATTAGATAAAGAGATAAACAATAACTACAGAAAAATATAACTAAATAATTTCATTTACCAAACTATGACCACGCGTAACAATACATTCGAAATATAGAGATTAATGTCAAATGAATATTATAATAATAAATTAATATCCCTAAGGGTACAAGTGTATTACACGTATAATGTAATTTAGTAGGTATACTTTTATTCGTTATAGTAGTGCAAAATTAATATAATAGATCTGGGCTATCGAAATATTTAAAATTGTGCTATAATCATAAATCATAATTGTGTAATTTAAATGTATATACAAAATATATGACAATTAAATATTAATTAATATAATAATCATTTTTTTTTAAACTTTTATTTGTCTCTAAAATGTGCCTAATTATTCATGTTTTACAATATTTATAAAGTATTACATTTTGAAACAAAAGTTGTTTGTTTTAATTAATTTCATCCTAATTCACAAATTATTATTATTATTATTTTGTAAATACCTACAGTAATAGATAATAATACAATATTGCTATTAAACGAAAGTAGTATTAATTAGTATAGCATATAATTAAAACAATATTGTATTACTTTAGAATTCATTGTTTTCAAATTATTATGTCCGCTATAGAGCCAAATCACAATAATTTGTATAATACATCCAAATGTATTATACTTTTTTAGTAAATACCTACGTAAAAACATAAAAACAAATACAATAATGTAATAATAAATATTAACTATGGTAATTTTTTTTTAATATTATTACACTTAATAAAAACTAGAAATTGTTTCTACGACAGGCGCTAACATTATAATATATTATGTAGTAATAAATCGGAAAATGATAGAAAGTTATTCTGCAAGTTCCTTGAGTCTCAGGCAATCAAGACAATATTACCGATCGTGTACTGCGGGTGTATTGATTCTGTCTATTTGTGGACCGGATGTGTGAAGTAACTGTACAGTAACTATTAAATAAGAATGACTGTGCTAGCTGTTGGGAGACCGTCCGATATAGCAGGCGATCAGATGGGAGGTATAGTGGGTCCGAGATGAGTTTGGACAGCAGGACTGATTCTATTACTATTGCTGCTACTACTAGGGTTTCTTTGAAACACAAGAGGGTAAAGTAGAATTTTGATGAAAGGGGGGAAGCGATGTGGGACGCTGACGGCGACAGCGATATAGCGCAGCAGAGGACAACGACGAAACTGTGATGGGCGATGGGGGGGGGATTAGTAACACCACCACCACCCTGTACCAGCGGTAGTGCTGCCACTTCCGGTTGAGCTTTGTCGACATTGGTGGACGGAGGGGGGAGGTGAAGGTATTGGTGTTTGGGATAACAGAGAGTGCGACGTGCAGAGGGGTACGTTGGGAATAGGGTACCCAACAGCATCGGCTATATAGGACGTATACAATATATACGTATATACACACACACACACACACATATACACTCATACACAGATATATATATATATAAAACGGATGCGTGAAGGGCCTTCGGGGCCGTGCCGGATAGGTGGTGCGGTCGCAAAACCCCCCACACACGCACACATATACGCACACGCGAGCATATGTGTGTGTATGTATGGGTATACGCGTACACAGAGAACTGATGAGTTTTCTCCTGGGGGATAATGGGGATATGTAGCAGTGGAGGAGAAGAGGAGTTGTGACGAGAGAACGGCGGTGCCGCCGGAATTTGTTGTCGGCGATGGTGTATGGGAGGTAGGAGTGGTGGGGTGTGACAATCCCTGTGTGAACCCTTGGGCCATCGCCGCTGCCTCCACTACCACCCGTCCTGCTAACGTCCTGCTGTAGCGCCCACACCCCTACGACCCCCGCAGCCACACGTCCGCAACGTCACCACAAACGCACACCCCGACCTCCGCCACCACTCCGAACTATATACCGACTGCGAACGTTCTAGTTTATTAGTTATGTTACTACTAGGTATATAAGACGAAGAAATTCAATTTCGGTATACACTTATGTATAATGTACATACCTAGTAAATGATATTATATTCCGGCTAACGTTGTTAAAAGTACGAAAATTATTTATGTTATGAACCGAGTATAGTGAGTGGCAATAGATTTACCGAATGAATGAGATCTGTCGCAATACGCATTCATCTGATTATTAAAAATACAAATAACATTTAATATCTATAATATTATTAATAACAGTTTTCGCTTACTCGTGTATTATATCAACAATTCACATAATTAGTAGATATATTACTAAATATTTTAAGTTCAGCCAAGTCGCATGTAATAACGTTAGTAATTCGATTAATTCTTTCCCAAGTCGTTAAAATATCTTTTGGTCGTGTATAGAAACTACGCATCGAAATTTATGTGCGATGTATCACGTATGTATTGCTATTGGTGTTGTTGCAGTGTTTATAGAAAACAAAAAATAAAAATTTCCTGGCGGTAAGCGGAAGACCATAGTGAAATTGTTTCGAGTTTACTAGGAACTTGAGAGACGAGCACGAGCTAGTACAAGTTTTAGAAAAAGCACTACTATTCTTCTAGTGAAATTTGTTATCTTAGGTAGAGAAGGGCGTGGTGGTGGAAGTAAAAAGGTTTTATGCTGTGCACAATATACTTATACACACACGTTTTCACATGCACATTGCACACATACACAGAGGTGTAAGTAGTGCTATATATATAATAGTAATGGTTCGTGACGATCGTGTGGAGGAGTGGTGGTGGTGGTAGTGGCGGAGGCGGCAGTAGGGTCTACTAACTTTTGTGAAGAAAGAGAGAGTAGAGTAGTGGTGTGAAGCAGAGAGGTGGTCGTGGGTAGAGTTTGAGGGTAAAAGAGGGCTTTTCGTCGTTCCCGTCCTGGTCCCATCGCCTCCGGTTCTGTGGTAGTGGTCCCGTGTGTCCTATGCGCGTACATATATATGTATATATGTACGAGTGTGAGTATGTGTGTGTTTGTGTGTGTGTGTGTGGGAGTGTGTGTATTCGTCCTCCGGCAAAGGATATTACATAGTAGTGTAGTATATGTATAGAGAAGGAACAACAGCGTGAGATGGGGTGAGTGGTCGTGCGATGGGCCGGCGGTGGCGACGATGATGTGGGCAGGATGATGGGGAGGGAGGGGAGGTGTAGTGGCGTTGGTATTTGTGTGCGCGCGTGCGCTTGTATGTGTTTGTATGTCGAGGTAGAAGTGTAGTGGTGTTGGCAAAAGCGGTGGTGGGTAGCGGGACAGCAGGACGAGTACCTCCGCCGCCACCACTACCGTCTCCACGCCGCCGCCACCCATGCCGCCCGCTGTGGTATAGTTGTGTAGTGTGTATTTTGGACGACGACGACGACGACGATAAAGGCGAGGGTGGTGATTTCGGTGTAGGCGGCGTGGTGGGAGAGGGTCACTGGGGGGTGAGGATTTGACAGCGTCGGGAACGGCCCGGCGGCGGTGTCGGCGGAAGCGGGAGCATTAGGAGGTAGATAGGGTGTGTAGGAGTGGTATCTGGGTGGACGGGACGGTGACGGTGGCGTAGGGGTCAGGGCAGGGAAGGTCCGTTATAATAGTGACAACTGCGATGGTCAAGTGTACACACATCACGAACGCTAAGTGGGGTACAGAACCAAAACGTGCATTGTCGAAAAATTAAATAGAATTAAAAGTTTGCATAAATGCGTGCAAACAATTTGCCGCCAAAAAAACATGTTATCACGGCGTTGTCGTGACGGCAGAGCGGGTGTGGCGGGCGGCGACGGTTACCGACGACGGCGGGCGCCGCTGTTTTGATAACATTGAGATAAAATTTAAATAATGTATACACATATTCACTCTACCAGTTTACCGCCGCCGCCGTCGACGTTATAGTAATAACAATAACAACAAGCGACCCGTTATCACGATCGGTACCTATTTAAAACAATAATATTTACGGTCTTACTCCTGCATATACCACAACCTCCTTTAAACAATACGTTTTTTTTCTTTAATCGAATTCGCTTGTATACGTACAATACAATATTAATTAAATTACATTTTTATAATATTTCGTACAAATGCAAGTCATTTGTACGAAATGTTAGTACAATATTAAAATATTCATGTATATATATATAAAAAAAAACACTCATCATTTTTATTTTTGAATTTACAGAGAGTGTACTACCTACGTAAATAATTTATGAAAAATATATTTTTTTTTATAGTAAGCATAGTTTTATTATTACCTTCAATCCTTGCTTCCGTTTGGCTGACATAGTTGCTTTTGGATTAGTAAAATTTAAATAATTTTCGGTACGTCTGAGCAATAGGTATGACCGTAGGTTAGTTCATTTTCGAATATTTTTTGTTCAATTAAAAAAATTTTATTTTATACATAAACAATATTTTACTAAGAGAATTAATTTTCTAATAAGCTATTAATAAATATAATGACATATCAAGTCAATTAATAATGCAATTATATTTACTAGAATCGCTATTTACTAAAAATCCAAATTTAACTTTAAAAAGTAATAACTAAGTATAATAGTAATTACAAAAGAAATCTAACTTTTTAGAAAAACATTCTTTTATTACATTTCAAAAACGGCATTAAATGTATTTTGTAATATTGTCCAATAAAATTTTTTCGAACAAAACAATACTCGATCGAATATATTTTAAATACGCGAAAATGTAAAATAAAATGAGAGAGAGAAAGAGAGAGAGAGTGTTAGAGAACTCGGTACGTGTCGTTGGCTGGCTGGCTGGCTGCCGACTGACGACTGATGAGGACTGACCGCCTATGTCGCCTTCGCCGTCGCCACCGCCAAAAGCGTTACGTTCACTACGACAATGACGTGGTTTTTGTCAAAAGTATATCTACTGTCTATACACTATATACTGTCATTATTTATCACTACAATTATATCTTTAATATATATATATATATATATATATATATTGTTTTTATGTTTTATTTATTAAACGATAAACTTATGTTATGTATATATGCCATATTGTATAACATAACTAGTAAATACATAGCTATATATAATACCAGACAAATATTTTAGTGGTGGGTGCGGTGGTAACATAATACGATATTCTCCCCGATGACAATTAAACACCCTTCAAATAAAAATAAAACTTCTCTAAACAGTCTAAACACACATACGTATAGCCTATACATACAGATATGCCATATAAATATATATATATGAATTATGAAACACTAGGCTACACTATACTAATATAACAACACGAGCCGATCAATTGGCGTTTAATCTATTACTGTGCTGCAATATTTTCTGTGATGACAAATTATAGAGTTACTAACTGACTGATATGTTTTAGGAACACAAATATATACGGTGAAACAAACACACCGTAATATGGTACGTCAGAAAACAACAACAAACGATTTCAAATACGATTTTCGTTTAAACTTTTTTTTAAATCGAAATTCCTAACAACAGTAATCGGAAAACTGAAATTGTCACTAGATCATAGATTCCATTCCGGGAAGCGGATGAGTGAGGTGGATATGTCGTTCGATTCTGGACTGATGGTGGCAATGTGGGCGAAAAGGGGACTTTGTTCGGATTCCGCATGGGAGGGTGAAAATGCCGATACACTGACACCGAATATACACATATATATATAGATATAGATATACTGAAAAAGTAAATGTGTGTGCGTGTGTGTATTTGTATGTGATGACGTTATTCGAGAAAACGCTTGGCAACATATATATTTTTTTCTCGCGCATAGTCGTTGTGAATTTGTGATAGCAAAAAAATATTCATACATCCAATACAACGTTTACCCTGGTTTTCTATATACCTATACAGCTAAACCCGGAAGAGTATGTTGGTTGTGTACCGTATATAAATGTTAGAATATAAAAAGAAACATTGCGAACGGATGAGACGGCGATAAAAGAGAAAAAGGAAACGACAGTGAAAAATGAAATGTATACAATAATAAGAGATACCAATGATTGCGGTGCGCTGGTGTCCATGATGTTCGAGGTATGGCGTGTATTACGAAAAAAAAGTTTCATGCATAACAGTGACATGTCAATGGGGCGGAGGAATACAGTTTTTGTACGCTGTACAATTTAATATACATTCTATGATATAACTGACTATACTCGAGCTTTTATTAGCAGTTATCGCATCAATTTAGGTTTATGTGTGCGCGGGCGAAAGTAGCGTAAGTATAAAGAATACCGAGGGCGGAATATGTTGGGAGAAATTATGTTAGATTTAAATGCTGGATGAAGTTTAGCTGTTTAAAATCTCAAAAGACTAGTCTATTTGCGCATAATATATATAATATGATGTGTAAATACTGTATGTTTCGAAACATATTATTCATACGTGTATCATGCGTGTCATATATATTATGTGCGATAAACAAGTACCTAGCTGCGGCCGGTTTTGTCCGAGAATTTACTAGCTATATTCACATTATACTCGTACAGTATAACGTAGTGCAGATAGTTACTCAGAAGACGACGATAAAGTGGTAGCCGTAGGGGTGAAATAATTTTTTAAGAGTGGCGGACGAAGTATAGTGTCGTGTGAAAGATTGCAGTGTATACGGTAGCAAACGGCTTTCTAAGGCGGTGGTTGTAAGAGCCTATAGAGAAAAAATAAAACTGCTCTGTTGGTGGCGGAAATGGTAGTAGATTGGTAACGACGATGGTGGGGGTGGTGGAAGAGCACAGTAGAGGCAGTAGCGTTGATGACGTCGGCTGCTGCCGCCGCAGGGTATAGCTTTAGCTGTTGTATAGTAATATTGGGCAGGACGGTAATGGAAGTACGTATAGAGCATGCGGAATGGGGTAGGTATATAGTGTAGTAGTGGAAGTGTAGAGGAACGTGGCTAGAGGAGAGGGGCGGTTTTGTGTGTCCCAGGGGCGGTGGTAAGGAGAGGAAACGACTATACGAAGAAGGACTGACAGCTGGTGCTGTTACGGCTGCGACGGTGGTAGCGATGGAAGAGGTAAGGGGAACTTTGTCGGCAACAAGGGTCTACTACTACTACCACTGCTGCTGCTGTTATACTGCCGTGAATCGGGGTGACGGGAGTGTAGAAAGAGTGAAAGAGAAGGGGAAGTGTTCCCAGTTTTGGAGAACGGCGGTATAGTAGGTATCTACCTTCCGCCACCGTCACCCCAACCACCACCACTACACCCTTGCATCGTACCACCGACTGACCGGCTGCCCGGCTGGACGACAACGACAACTACGACGACGACGACGACGACGACGACGTATTACCTTTTGAGTTCCCTCCGCACACCTTATCAATGGTAAAGATCCTTTTCCGGCTCAGAATACATTTCTCTACAACGTAGGTCCAAACCTACCTGGTTATTATTATAATTATATTCCACAAACCGTAATGACGTTTTGGAAAGCGAGCGCGACTCAGCGCCGATACGTGGTTGTCGTCGGGTGCTGTTGTAGCAGCTGTATAGACATAACCGGACAGACTCTCGAGCATATATTATATATACATAGTATAGCGTACTGCGATAGTGTCATGAGTGTGCACAACCCGTCAACAAATATTATAGTAAAATCGTACTATATATATCTATATATATGTATACATAGTATTACAAGAGTAACGAAATAGAAGGGTAGGTACGATTCGCGCAGTAGTAAAGGGAACGAGAGTGAGTGGCATATAACCGAGGGGGTGGTTGGCGGAGGGTAGTAAAAAGAAGAAGGAATGCGTGAGTGTATGTGTGTGCACGTGTGTATGTGTGTGTGTGTGCGCGCGTAAGGATAACGAGTACGAGGCAGGCAGACAAGTTGAGACGCGGGTGTGTAGGGATCGGGGGTGGTCGTCCGTTTTTAGAGCGGCATGCGGTATATACGGTGCGAGTGTGTTTAGCGGCGGAGGGTGTGACAAGGGTATCGACGGTGGCGAGAGGGTTAGTGCGCGGAGTGGTGTAGTAAGTAAGGGTCCCGTTACCCGCACTCCCGCACACGCACACGTCACCCTCGCTGTACGTACCAAAAGACTCGACGACGAGTGTGTGTGTGTGTATGTGTGTACGGTGGGTCCCATATATGTGCACCTCTATGTATGTATATATATATATATCTGTTGTAGAGTATAGCAGCAGTACCCCGCGCGCGTAAACGACCCCGACCACCGCCACTGTAGCTTTACTATATCCTCTATAAACCCTCCGTCTACCAAACCCCCCGTCACCGACACCACCGCTCCGGGGCACTATATCGGACCCGTTGTACTGTAAGGTCGAAGCAAACGAAAAAAAATACGTGTCCGGAAACGTATATATAAAAAAAAAACGTGCGCATATACGAGTCGAGAATGAGAAACGTATAGCAAAAGATAGATGAGAGAGAGAAATGCGCTTTAAACTTGGCGCTTACACATTTATAATAAAAATAGGCCGGTTTACTAACGGGAGTGTAACGTGCGTATGTGTGTGTGTGTGTGTGTGTGTGTGTAGCAGTGGGTAAAAGTGTGCAGGACTGTACAGTAGTGTGATCGTGTATAATAGTGAAAAACGCTTCTCCCAATACGTGCATATATGGACATATTGAAGCGCACGTGTTCGCCATCATCCCTATAATCGTCTACCCCTTGCCGCCTCGGCGGTCGCACCGTCTACCATTGTTAAGTGAATGTAGAACCGAAAATGTGTGAATTTGAAATTATCGTTGCCGTTACGAATACGGCCGTGTATCTTTCGGTTACCGATGCGTTCACCTATCATAGATACCTACACATAATAACGTAGCCACTTCGTGAAATCTATCTTCTCGTGAAAATTGGTCGACTCAATGAAATGGAAACGTCTTTTTCACACTTCGTAAAATACGAAAATATTTCACGAAACGGTCACTTTTTCGTGAAATGGACACTCCGATTTGACATCGTGTAATTTTTTCACGATGCGGTCATTCACTTTGTAAAATAAAAAGTTTAAATTAATAATCCTTAATATTTATATGTCATATTATTCAACATAAAAGAAGTTTTACACGATGTAAAATATATTAAGTTGTTTTTGTATAAAAATATGTCAAGTTAAACAAAGTAATATTAATAAATATTAAGACATATTAAAAGTATAAATAAATATAAATGCTTATTTGAAAAAATAAAAAAATAAATATGTAGTTAAAAAATATTTATTAAATTATGTGGATTAGGTATAACTATAGTTAGTAGTTATGGATATTAAATTACGTAACGCCGTGTGTTGAACAAAGATACAAAATAACATTCGCCGCAATTCACGAAATGTACAAGTTTTTATTTCTTCGTACAATATAGAATGCCATTATATCATTAAGTTTCTAATCGTACAATATTAATCAATATGTATACTTTATAATTGTTATAAGTAAAGATAATTCATTTTGGAAAATATTTTTCTTAAAACCTTATCCAAACACGATATTGACTGATAATATTATTACATTTATAAAAATAATGACATTTTTAAAATGATTTAAGTACTTGTACGTTGAACAAAATATAATAAAAAGTTTATAAATATATACTTTTCCCAAAATATGACGAAATACCTATTTACGAAAATATTCAAAGTTCAACTTTGTATTATATTCAACATAAAAAAGTCAAGAGACCGAATACTACTTATTACTAAATAATAATAATGATAAAAAAAATAATATTAATAATAATTGAGTGCTGTAAATATTTTGTTTCACAAATTGAATGATCATATCGTGAAAAAAATTATGCAATGTCAAATTGGAGTGATCGTTTTTTAGCGACTGTTTCGTAAAATATTTTCGTATCTCACAAAGTGTGAAAAACCTATTTCCACTTCATGAAATAGATAGCTTTTCATGAAAAGATCGATTTCACGAAGTGGCTACGACATATATACCTTTTGTTACTCAAGCGAACGACACTCAGGTATAGATAGTGGGCGAGGACTGAGGACGACAGGTGCAATGTAGGGAAGTATATGTATGTGAAAGTGTGTACATCACACCATACCTTAGTAACAGTGGGTGAAAAAAAACCAATAATAAATAAACACGGACATTTTCCAAAGGGATGGGGGGCACGAGCCACGACCATACTCGTGAACACTATACCTACAAAATACGACGATAACGCGTGCGAGCGAGCGAGGGGACGACGTACACACATGATCGTTAGTATTCCAGTTTATGTCAATGAGGGCGCCGGTGGTAAGTGAGTGTGAAAAATAGAGGGTCTTATAAAGGTTTCAGCAATTATTTCATTAAATATACTTTTATACGTCTAAAAAAAAACTTCAATAAATATTCAAATGCATGCAAATACACTTGACGCGTTTGTGTAAACGTGATTAAAATAGCACACGAGGCCGCGATATTTTTTTTTTTTTTGTTACTAAATAGGCACATTATTAAAACTCGTATATTTGTGTAAATACACGTTTATAGTATTCACTATTCAGCATAGAAACGTACTATTCAAGTTTACAGATTTAACGTTTTTCGGTTACTTGATTTTAATTTGATGTCTAAATAATATGTAGAAAAGCTGTAACATGCAAACAAATATTTTGATCCGGGTTTATCACATGGTTTCTCTACATAACAAATTTTATCTTTAAATTAAACTAACTGAAAAATATACGTATAGATATGTATTTACGTATTATTTTTTTTATATTATTTTTTTGTTATTGTATACCATACAATTAAATTTGTCATTTATTCGTAGTTCATTCGATGAATTAAAACAATTATAAACAATTATTTTATGTATTATTATTTATTTTTTTATTATTGTACTAATGTACTATTATCATTATATTTATGTACGTAATATATGATTATATTTAATCAATTTAAGTAAAAACGAGAATTCATGATTATTGTCTTGACGAAATCGCAATTTAATCACGAGCTTATAGATTTTGGAATGGGATATTGGATTTTCGTTTGTTTAGATGTCGCTTAAACTTAAAAACAGTTGCTACAATTTGGACAATACGAGTAAACACACCGAAATAAGCCAGTCAGCTACAGCTGCTGTCAGTATACACAAAGCATATTGATGCTTTAGTGGCGGTGATCGTGAGTTAGGTGTACACATCCGGAAAAGACGGTCGAAATAAGAAAAACGCACTATGGTAGTAACCAAGTGACCGTTGCATGAGGGGGAAGTTGTTTACGGAGGCGGTATCCGGTGGTAGTGGTGGAGTTGGATTAGTTTTCGAAGCTCGTCGACCAAGGTTAGGACTAGGCTGGCAAAACGGGGAGGTGAAAAGGCCACGTTGCAGTGACGGTAGTGGTGTGTGGGCAAGGGAGGTTTGTGCCCATGTCAAAGTAAACAGTGGAGGAGGTGGTGGTGGCCAATGAATGGTGGAAGAGTGGTTGAAGGAAGAGAGAGAGGATTGATGGGACCAAACGTGTGTGCCTCTGACTATTACTACACATAGTATTCGGGGGTCGGGGTAGATAGTAGAAAGACATACACACACACACGCACATCCATACTTTCCCCAGGATGCGTGAGTGTACGTGTATGTGTGATGGTGAGAGGAAAGTGGTAGAGAGTAAGCCTTGAGTGAACGAAGTAGAGAGGTTTTGCCTCAGGGGTTTGTGTAGATGGCTGCCACCGAACAGTGATGGGTATGCGGTCCGTAGAGAGGTAGTGGTAGTAGCGGTGGAGGTGTGATGGCTACGCGAAGAGACTACACACGCACAAAATATATATATATATATATTGTGTATGTGTATATATATATAAACCCATATATATATATAGGTCGGCGGATAAGGCCTGTGTGGCTGGCAGGCGGTAAGGTGGGTGGGTGGGTAGTAGCGCGCAAAAGAGGAGCACACACAAAACCAGGCTGGGCGGTGTTACAGTCGACGGGGCTTTTGTCGGCGGCTAGCGGAGAGGAAGGGCACAAACGAAATAAGAGGAACACGGTGGCGTCGATGGAAAGGACTGTGGAATGGTGGTGAAGTGAGGAGACTAAAACCCCAAAGCGACGCGAGGAGGACTTTGTCGGGTCCGCTGCCGATTTCGTATATGTAGTGAATAGGGAAAGCGGAGGGGGATAGCGTGATAGTGGTGTGGGTGGTGATGAGCGGTGAGGGTAGAGTATCCTGATCGTGACCGACTGCGGAGAAGGCGGTGAAGAGAAACGCTCTCGCGCGTGTATATATATATATAATACGTGGGTCGACAAGGGGAGGTTTTTGGTGAAACGACTGCGGTGCGTATGGCAGAGGGTAGTAGTGGTGGCGGTAGTAGTACCGAATACCCACCACCCGCTTGTTAGCCGAGGGTGGTGTACCCCGTAGCACTCGGCCTGTGCACCGCGTCACGCCGCCGTCAAAGTCCCACCACTACTCACCTCTATACACTCTCACTATACTACTACGCACACTACTACCCGCCTTCCATGTCGGTGCTTGCCACCACCCTTGTCGTCTCATACTCGCCACCATCCCTGCCTCTGGTGCTTTTTTCCCTTTTTTTTTCTTCTTCCTTCCGGCCCAAATCCCCAAATCCCTACTACCCTCTAACGCTACCGCCGTCACTATACACACCCTTCCGCCGCCACTACCGCCGACACACTAATGTGCTCTGGTGCTGCTGCTACCGTTCTCACCCTCTCCCCCGATCATCATCAGTCGTAATATCCTCAAAGCTCCATCGGCTCTCGGCAGTGTAGGCGACACGCACACACACGATCGCAACCGGCTCTGCTGCTGCTACGATCGCCCATCGTAATAACAGCGTAGTAGTAGTAGTAGTAGTAGTCGCATTTCCTTTAACCTTACTCGGTCGACCTATCGTCCGTCATCCATCTTCCTCAGTCTTTTCCTTTCCTTTTCTCGGCCTTTCTCTTCCCCCTCCCATTTGCGGCTCGTCCTATTACGTACAAGCGTGCACCACTCTCTCTACCACGAATATAGTACTGATTTTGCCAAGGCCCAATTTGGCGTTGGTGTCAAACTAAGCGTGCAATAAAATCGCAACGCATTTATAATATTCGCGCAATGGAAATATGTTACTCGCGTGATTATTGTATATGGTACCACTAATATGAATATAATAATATGTATGTTGTATTATAATAGCCTTACCTGGTTTTCGTCTGATTCGTTCACTTCAGTTCTGTCGATTTCAGTGAATTCTTCTTGTACTTCCGGTAATCCTTCCATCACGATGTTCCTCGATAAAGCGTCCTCGGCAATTATTTGACCATTGTCACCATCACAACAGTTTATATCCGCCACCGTTGTTTTTACAGCCACCGTCACCACAGATGCCGCTTTATCATAGAAATCGTCATCGTTATTGTTATTTTTACGATCACCCATTCCTTCACCCAGTCTTTTTTGTATTTTAGCCGGTTTAGGACCTTCATATTCCTCATCTATCTCTCCCCCTCCAACTTTTTCTACTATCATTGCGTTATGTTGTTCGTCTATAATACTTCCATCAGCCTCTTCGTTAACACAAATACTAACATCATCATTACCACTGTCTCTATAACTATTTCTAACCACCTCATAATCACAATCACGATCACTCATCGACGTGTCACCCTCTCCATAATTACTTCCACGACGTCCTAATGACGACCGGTTCAAACG
This sequence comes from Rhopalosiphum padi, assembly GCF_020882245.1. Lineage (NCBI taxonomy): Eukaryota > Metazoa > Arthropoda > Insecta > Hemiptera > Aphididae > Rhopalosiphum > Rhopalosiphum padi. The sequence goes on from NC_083599.1 coordinate 51,406,264, forward strand.
TTTTGGCCGAATACGTCGACGCCTTACGCGTTTACGTTTGTAAAAAAAATCATCTGCGACAACGGACGGAGATGACGACGATCGGATAGTCGTTTGCCTAGGGGAAACTGTTAATAGTGGTGACGAAGATAAGTCTAATGGTTGCATGTTACTGTTGACACTACTAAAATCACTACCACCCACACTCACGCTTAATCTGCTGCCGTTACTGCACACTCCCCATTTCGACCACCAACCACCACTCGATCTACTGACTCCACTGCCCGTTTCCGTACGGGACGACAACGACGATGACGATGACGACAATATTAGCGTGCAGCTGCTATTGCTACTATTTTTCAAAGTGCTACTGCCCGAGCTCGAGTTACCAGGTGTAGAAGTAGCGGCGGTGGGGACTTCTATGACTTGGCAAGGCTGTCGAACGTTACGCTTCAACGGAACCGTGCGTTTACGTTTATTACCACGCTTCGTTGTTGCCACCACAGCTATTTGATATTCGTTATTCGTAACGTTCTCCTTGTCAGCCCCCATGGCTATTTCAGGTGTGACAATTGAGTGCGTACCACCAGCAGAATTAGGTTTTGTGGCACTGCTGTTTTCCTCATTCTGTTTCACCGGAGTGGAACATGCGAACTTCGATGACGACCATTGCTCTACGTTAGCGCAGTGAAAAAATTCAACGTTGGTAACGGCAAGTGGAGTCTGGTGTGCACTTTCAACCGATGCGTCGACGGTAGGCGCCGATGTAGGGTTACTAGTACTGCACTGAGGACATCCCATTAAAAACGCAGTCACTGCCTCCCTTGGTAAAAAAGCGTATGTTTCCATAATCTGCGAAAGAAAGAGATTTTTGATAATAATAATAATCTATAGTAACGCGTAGTCTAGTCTATTGTGATATTGGTGTATATACAAGAATACGGTGTTTGTCATGTTATTTTTTTAAATACATTTTTAATATAATGAAAAAGCTTAAAAATATAATACTGTTCAATTGTTATTTGTATTCATAAAAATGTTGTGCTATTAATTATTATGTATTTGTATAAATAAAACTTTTATTAGTAATAACATTTGTATTAGATTTTAATAATTTATATTTATATAGATATTCATTTATGTATACACGTATAAACATTTAAATAATTTAACACACAGTTACATGACATACGTATATAATATATATATATATATTTGTACATTTATTAGAGTTGAAACTGCTTTAAGTTAGAAAACTGAACCAAACTTTAGGTGTTTGGTTTGAGTTTGGAAGTTGAACTTATAGTTTTAAAAATCTAAAACCAAACCAAAATCGAACAAAAAGTTAAAAATCTTACAGTTAATCTAAACTACAAAATAGTTCGAATTCCAAAGAAATGTGAAAACTAAAAAAAAATTCGAACATGTCAAACATTGCTAACAACTAACAAGAAAATATGCTTCTGATATTTATTTTTAAAATGTACATTGTCTATTACTTATTTTAGATGTAAAATATACCAGTAAATATCATTTTTTAAATGATGAGTTGAAAGTACATTTTAGTTGTAAATAGTTGTAATAGTCATTTTCAATACGTATGGTATAGTTTTAAAAATATTTTGACTGTTTTTGAGTTTAAAGACTTTTAAAGATTTTTGGTGTAATTTATATGTTTTTAACGTAAAAACTTACAGAAATTTAAAAAAATTGAGCATAAATCAACAAAAAAAAATTATAATTATTTTTGTCCAAATCGTTAAAAACGTAAAAATTAGCAAATTATTTTGTAGTTAAAAATTCATTTTTAATATTCATACTTTAGATTTTAAAATTAAATTCAAAGTTCTTATTAAAAGTTATGCAATCTATACTAAAAAAAATGTGTATAGGAAAATCAAATTAATTTTTATGAACGTTTAAAATTTAAATGTTAACGACATTGCGTATTCATTGGTAAAATAACTGCCTGTATGATCCTCAAATTATTTTTACTATTTTTTGTAAATTTTAATTTAGAATCAAATTATAATTGTAAATATTTGAAATTTTCATCAAATATCTATATTATCTCTTGAGATATTAATAATTATGACTATAATTTGATAAAGAACAATTTTTGATTTTTTTTCCTATTAATATTGATAAAAAATATTTACTTGCTAAAAATTCTTGAAAATTTAAAACAAAACTTAAGTTGTTTTTATTTCCGTATAAAAATATAAAAATATTTACACTCAATTTTTTTTCTATGCATTTGATGTTCAAATGTTGACAAAACTCACGAAAACTTAGAAACTACAAATAATATTTTATATTAAACTATTGTAAAATGTTTAATTCATAGTGGTTAAGTTTTAAAATTGAATACAATATTTCTCATTGTACGTATAATGGTTATAATTTTAGTATAAAAATCTGATTTGCTTAAACATATGATTAATAATTTCAATTAAAAATCATAATATTATATTATAAGTTCGATCCATTTCTCAACGTTTATGTATACGTACGTAATATGAATTATACTACTCATTATTGTAGGCTAAACAATAATTAATTCTTATAATTAAAATTTATTTTTATGAACTGCAAAAATAAAATGATTTTATTTATATTAACCAGAATTATTCAATATGGATTTTCTTGATTATATAAAATAAAAGACTTATATATATGTACAGTTATAATATTTAATGAAACTAAACTACACTTATGTTCCATGGTCTAATTAATGTTTTACAAGAAAACCGATTAAGTATTGTATTTAGTTTGAATAGTACAGGGAAAGAAGAGTAATTGTCCATTTTTTGCCAATTTAGAAATAATGGTACTATTATGTATTATATTGAGAATTCGGGACATTTATCGAATGTTGAAATCCATTCAGTGAGAAAAGATTTCAGTTTGCTGATATTATTAAAGGTAAAAGATTCAATATACAGGGCAGAAAAGATTGTAATCCATGCGGCTGTCGGGGAGAAAGATTAAAGTCACTCTCGGAGAAGACTACAATCTTTTTGCCCTGTACATATAATCTTATATAGCCTAAATAATATTAAATTTTAATACCGACTGTCTACAAAGAGCCCCACCAACATGTATACATTGAACTTGATCAAGTAATGATGATACATTTTTCCTCTTTACGTAACGCCAAAAAAAATAACGAATTATTTAACTTAGTTAATAATAAATTTAAACGTTGAAACTAAATTTTAATTTTTTACTCGTTAATGTTTATGATATAGTTTATTTTATACATAGGTTAGATACTATATTATTATGTATACAATAAGAGATCTAACAAAAGTAAAAGACAATTGAAGTTTAGTATTTAGTTGTTTAAGTGCAACACTTTTAAAATGTACATCTCATTAAAATTCATAGGTTAAACATGTTACTACATATATTATATAATTAACTTTATAAAAATTAGTAGGTAACTAGACTTTTGAATTTGGAGGACTTGCGTGGTCCACCTAACATTATTTTTACACACATTATTAATTAATATAATGAGGTATTTAATAGCCTTTTTCAATTTTATTGTTAATTTGTTTGGGACATAAAATATCATTATATTTATGTACGGCGTAACTATAAACCATATCCACTGTGTACTGATTGACAGCAGAGCGGAGAGTAATCATATATCAACTCTTTGGCTTATTTTTGTCCATTAATTTTTTATAAATTATAGTTGGAATAAAAAAAGAATGTTTTCTGTGTAATTTTTAATTTTTCAAATAAGTCAAGTTGATTGGTAACAATAAAATACATGGTATTATATCGATGACATTTATTTATTTATTGCTTTCGCATGTAAGTATTGTACATAATTAATGATGTATTTAGAATTAATTATTTAGAATTTTTTTTTTGTCATAACATCAGTAGAGAATATAGACAACAATTCATACCATCCTATCCCGCTTAAAAAATCTAAGCTCGCCACTGATTGAAGGTGTTTCAAAAACGAAGTTACGTTATATACATTCAGATCCAGGCGGTAACTATAATATTATATTATATTGGTAGGTACTCACCATCCGGTGTGTACGCTTTTGTCCCGAGTGTCGCGCCGAAACACCTCCTCCGCTGCAGTGCACTCTGTATATTATGTCGAAGAACTCGTCGACCACGGCCACCTTCTTGTAGCTAAAGTGCTGCTGCTGTTGCTGCTGCCTGGACCCGCTACCCGTCTGCATCGTTGCCGCGACCGTCGTACCGCCGTTCCTGGTGTCCACCACATACAAAACGTCCGAGTCGTCCGCTTGTGCCGCCGTGCCCGACGACGTCGGTCTTCCCATCCGGAACCCCTTGGCCCGCACCCAGAACCGGAACTTTGAGTTGTCCGCCGCGCGCCGCAACTCGCCCCTGACTGCGCGCACAATTTGCTCATACTTGGCCCGGCCGACTATCTTGGCTCGGCAACCCGGCCCGTCGTACTGCTTGCGGACCCACTCGGCGTACCACCGTCTGTGCTGCTCCTCGTACTGTTCCTGCTGTTGGTCTGCCATCGCCAAGACCGCTGATTATACAGCAGCTGAATCAGAAACAAAACGTTTTCGTTGAAAAAACATAAGACCTACGAGTAACGGCGTGTGAACCGTGTTCCAGACGAATGTTAATCGCTATTAAATAAATACGAAACTAAACAATAATATTAATAATAATATGTATAAAATGAAAAACAACTACGAATACGATAAATAATAGCTTAAAATAATAATAATAGTAATAATAAATAGTTTAGCGAATAAAATAATAATTGTATATCAAATCTGCTCTGCGAGTGATTTCCACAAATATTGTACGACAGCGTGTAGAATTGGTGCACTATATAATAATATTATATATATATAATATATAATATTATGTTATGTATATAAACGTGTGTGTGATTTATTATACGACGAAAAGCCAGCGGCAGCTACACAATACAGCTTGGTTATTTGAAAAAACAAGTCGTGCAGTTTTCCGTTCTATACACCTGAAACACAAACATCGGTCAGAAATGATATAAATAAATTCAACAGATCAATTAAAACACGATAATTATTATTGTCGTATAAAATGCTATAATATAATTAATATATATTATATAAATATAATATGAATATTGAAGTAAAACTTCGGAGAATATTGTGATCTGCTGAAAATCAAGACGATAATAATATTATATTAATGACGGACTGCTGTAATCGGCACGTAAATCGAATTAATAAATAAAACTAATAAAAAAACGTCTTGAAAATAAAAGCACGTTAAACGAAAAAAATAAAAAATAAAAATAAGTATCGGAAACCGCGATTTCGCTGCACGATCGGTGTCGGATTCACGTGACCCGACAAACGAGCGCGGATTCGCAATAATTATTTATACTATAAATTATTATTAACGGTCGGCGGCGGCCGTGCCAAAAAATTTCAAACGGCCTCCAAAACGAACACACGAAAAACAACAAAAAAAATTCCAAAGTCATGTGTTAGATATAATATATATAGTCAACAATGATCTCGCGAGCGAGTGGCACGACGAATAATTTATTATATTATCGCCGCTGTAATAATATTATAGCTATGCGTGTCGGGTCCAGCGACTGTACAGACTGAACGGAAGACGCGCCGCCGAGAAGAGCTGATTGAATCGGTCGTCCCGGTACCAGCGGACGCCCCCAACCGTCACCCCCTCCCCCCGCGGCGGGGACAGAAAAAATTACAATAGTAAAAAGACGGCCGGCCGACCAACCAACGAGCGAGTAGCCCCCCCGCAAACTCAACATGGCTACAAGAACCGGACCACTGCAGTTGGGTCGCCGCCGCCGCCGCCGCTGCCGAGAGGCACCACCTCCGCCACTTACCTGCAGCGAGGCGGGTACATAATATTATAATGATATTATTATAGTCGTTACGCGTGCGGACGACCGCGCGCCGCGGTAACCGGTTCCGTCCCGTCCGCGGGTCCCACGTCGTCCCGGTAACGGTATATAATATAATATACGACAATACATCATACTGTATTATTATTATGTTATATATATATATATTATATTATCGTGTGGCGTATATGGCCGACTGTGTGTGTGTGTGTGTGTGTGTTGGCTCGTCACACGGCGGTCCGCGCGGACGGCTTTTCGCAACGACTGTTTTCCATCGCGACAGTGTGCGCTGTTATAATAATATGTAATACGTTGCGCAACGTATGTTATTCGTTATATTATTATTATATTGATAAATATATTATAATAATATGCCACCTCTGTGCCGCCGCACCTCAATAATACATAACGTATGCAGCGCGGCGTAAGGGGGACTGTATTTATATGTATATTATGTGTGTGGGTTATGCGCGCGCGCTATGTACTAATACTTTACCGATCGAGAGTGCGTTTATAGCGAATATTCCAATTGAAAACAAACGTTTTAACGACGTTACGCATTAATTAAATTCAGTAATCGTCGTTTGATAATAATATAATCAACACATTTTATTAACAACACTATATATACATATATATATATTATTATAATATAAACGTGAACACGTAATATACGAACAGATGAGTATATATATACGCGGGAAAACAATACTCTGCTGATGCCGCTGCTGTTGCGGGGGACTATATTATTATCTATATATGTATCGCGATGATGCGCGCGCATTTGTATTGTTGTTGTTGTTGTTGTTGTTATTATATTATAAACGGTTAACGCGCGCGATATATAGTATATAGACGATATAAATTATCTTCTATATATCGCGGTTAACGTTTAGATTTTTCTCCGTTTCGTCGACAACTATACAACACTATACGGCCGAGTTAGATTTTATACGGCGAAACGACTTTGAACTTTCAAAGTGTGTTGTGCGTGTATAGTGTAGAACTATACGCCGTACCTATATATATACGCAAAGACGTTCGACACGAGGCTTTTCTCAAATGTTAAGCGCGCACCGCCGCGCCGCCGCCGATCCGCCGCAAGAATTATTGCAGTTCGATAAGCCCGACCCGCGATAATACGCGCTGTGCGGCGGCCGCGTTAGTAAATGTATATAATTATTATTTGAAACTCCCGTCGGCACTAAAACCAATATTATTTTTCGATTATACACTCGAAACAATTTAACAATATATATACATTGTCTGCCACGTATATAACGTTTTCAATCTAACAAATTTCGCTGTAACGGAAGTTGGTTGAATCGCCCGTCCGCACGTATACCTACGCGCCACACACATATATTAATTTGTATATATTATTTTAATACATATATTTTAATGTCGTAATAACCGCGAACTGACCCGAATTCGCATGTGTATATGTGCGGGTCTGCAGTTATTAATTACCGACGACGTGGCCTACCTATATATAATATTGCATTGTGTATAGTATATTATTATTATTATTATTATTATTATTATTAACTGCGAATACGATTTCGGCCGAAATAATCTTTTCGTTGTTTGAAAATGGCGAAACGAACAACATCATTTCAATGTACCTACCCATTATACATATATAACTACCTACCTAATTTTAAAAATTCAGCTTCAGTACATATACGTCATATATATATATATTGTATACCTTTGGCCGCTACTGCGTAATATATATTGTACAAGGAACACGTAAATATAGTCATCGGCGTGTATTTACTTAGTCCGCTGCGTAAAGAGTTAAAATCTTAATAATAAATTAGTTTCCGTTTGAGCTTAAATTTGTAATTAGGAGCTGTACCCGTGTATTTTCTTATTTTCTCGCAATCTCAAATATATATATATATACGAACTACAATTTTAATCCCTAAAGGTACTTCCATTGCAATAAATTTGTTGTTATTATATATATTTTATTTTATTTTATTTTTTTTTTTTTTACATTATCATGCCGAACACGTAAAAACGTGCCGCGAATTTCAAAAATTGTAGATCTTTTATTGAGCTCGAAATATATTGGACCCTGCAAAACTGGCGTTATGTTTCGCAGCTATATAGGCCCCGGGCGAAAGGTATACATCGCGTGAGGCTACTATTATATACAGTGGGCGAATTTTAATCTCAATCCTATACATAAAGTTATTAATATATTTCACCCCGAGCACTGCAGTATATATATTGTCCCCCCCCACGTGTTGCCTCTGATATGGCACACACACACAATACGTACGAATACGTTTTTAGAAATATAAACTGTCCATAAATGTATTCGGAATTAATTTTAAAAACATTTAAAGTACAAAAAATAATAATAGATATATCTTATAATATATAGTATGTGTACCTATATATTTTGATGTGAAAAGAAATGAAATCCAACAAGTTGTCAAGTGATGATGATATTATTTATTTCTAATGCGAGAGAGGGTCGCTATTATACTGAAACACTATATTATTATTATGTTTGCGGTCAATATAAACTCGTGGAACGTACAAAGAACAAAAGTATAATACAATATGTACAATACGGGGAGGTCGCTTGATAAAATCCGTTTGATATTATGTCAATGTTTATGAACACTATTTTTCGTTTCAGTGAACGTTACTGCACATTAACAAATTTCTACTGTTATTTGTAGGTTGTATCTATTTATTTATGTAGCTTAATTCTAACCCGAATTCCGATTATGGTTATTCGTGATAATTATATAATTAGTTTAATAACAACTGCTATATAATATATATAAGCAATTGGTATAGTATATGTAAATTTAGTACGCAAACGCAATACACTATTATTTATTATCCAATATTTAGGCACACCGCCATCACTCGTCATATACTAGAAAACTACCTCACATAAAATATTCGTACGTATATATTCATATAGAATTTATATTGACACTCCAATTACATTTTTCCGACCAATTCAGTGTAACATGACATAATTATAAAATAAAATTATGCAATTTACAATAAAAAAAATTTGATATTTTTGGTATCGCAAACGCAATTCATTATATGTTCAAAAATTACAATTGATTAATGGTTATATATTTTCAATCAAGTATTGCGTTATGTAGTTTTTCGCGATATCCACGCTCTAATATATTGCGAATTAAGACCGAACGCGTAATCGTACAAAATATAAAGTTTTTAATAGGATTACTATAATATAATAATATAATATCCACTAATTATTGTTATAAATTTACTTATATACATTGTACACGTGTTATAAAATTATCAGCGTCATGCGACGGACCACTGGCCACATTTTACAACCACAAAAAACTACTCGTGTATATAAGTTATATATATTATAAATTATGCATTTATGAGTTTAGACTTACACTATACATATTTTGTTCTAACATCTACGAGTTTTTAAACAAATATGCTTGTGATAAATCAATATATTCTAATTTCGCTGTGTAAAGTTCTTCTCGCATAAAGTATTATATATGAACTTTAAAACAATATAATCGAGTGTAAACGCGTGATGTATGTACATACTGTACAACAGCGTCTAAAAAATTGAAATCTTTTACAAATGGGTACAGAGCGTGTTCGGATGGAAAAACGACGAATGCGCTCACGGAGTAAAGTTTTATCAAATAATTATATTATACAAAACGAGACGCATACACATTTATTTTACTCGACGAATTCCTGGTTGCCAAAATTTAATATCTAAAGACACTGTAACTGCTTATATTATAATAAATTGTTAATTATAGTAAGTATATATACTAGGTATGTAGATATAATAATAATGAAAAGCTTTAATCATTATTGTGTATAACTTTTATGTAAGCCATATATTTTTACAGCGAAATATTTTCCGATCGTATTCGTGTAAAATAATAAGTAATATGATTACTTTCACTGTATAATATAGGGATAATTATATGGGGAAAACGTGTCGATTACCTTTGGGATTATGTAGTCGATGGTGATATTTTAGCGAAAGTTTTCTAAATCGAATATTTCACTATAACACACATAATATATATATATATATTCTAAAAAATAGCCAAATGCTGTAAAGCGCCGTATAATATATTGCTATTTTCTACAATCGCTTTGCAGGAGTATTCACGCAGGCAGGTAATACGACGATCGTTTGACGTAGGTATATATATTCGTATTACGTATAGTGTCGAACAGAGACTTCTGTTTTTATTGTTAACTATTTTTTGTCAGCCACGCGTGTTTAACGTTAACTTGATTTTACGCTTAAAAAGTGCCCCCACGCATTTTTGTTGCTTATCGCATGTGTGTTCAAGAATCGATTTTGGTATACTGCGAGATAACGCCATGTACACAGCGCAAGAATCGTATCGTATAATACACACGTGTATTATATCATAAATTATATAGGCCATAGGTATTATGCATAATATTATGATCAATACATATATATATATATATATTTCTGTTGCGTCAACCTACGCGCGATATGTCTATATAATATTAAATATACACACGCCTATCCGTTGAATTAAATACATCACTTTGTGCGTATTATTCATATGTAATATATATAATAATAGGTAATACAATATAATAATTATAATAATAACTCTGTCTCCGCAGTGAATATTATAATAATATGACGTTGCGAAATCCCTGCACGGGTCGTCGGCGGGGGTAGCGCCGGACGCGGAGGTGGTGGCAGTGGTCCATTCGACGATCGCCTCGCGCGGATGACGACGCCGGTGAGAACACCCCGGACCGACCGTTCACATGACCTCTCGTCGTCTCGTCGATTATTGCGATGTGAAAACGCACATTATACTGGTCCGCGGCCGCCGATGACGAGATCGGATCGCGCATACATACATACATACATATCATACGGGTATATGTATAATGCAGCAGAATCCTGTTTATTACACATCACGCGCATTGATGATCGCGGACGACGACGTCGGCTGAATGAAAAAAGGGTTGTTGTAAAACACGAGGATGCTGAACGCGCGCATTATATTATTCGCCGATCCGGTTTGCGCCGCGGAACAGACGGACGATCGCCGCGGTCGCGGATCCCGCGGTGGACCCCGCCGCCGCGGACGGGTTTCGACCGGGTCCACTCGCGTAGTCGTCGTCGTCGTCGCCGCCGCCGCCGCCGCCACCGCGGATGAGGGGCGTACGACCGCGAACGGGATGCTGATTTCGTCGTCCTTTCCCATTGTGTCCGAATAATAGCCGCACACACACACACACACACACACGTTATATATATTATTTAAGAAGAACGCGCGTATATCACAAAGTAGGTACCTTATACGTGTATACAAATCGATCGTATAAATTATAATAAATAAATACTGGTTTCTCGGCGGCTATTCAATACCGCGTTTCATTATATTATTCTCCGCGGATTCTGCTCCACCTATAACTGGACCTTCGACTTTACACACACACACACACTCGTCCGGATTAAATTCCGTTTGCACGCGGCATTTAATACACATAATTATATATATATACCCTTATATATAGGTACGGGCGGTTACTATATATATTATAATAGAATATCGCGCGTAGGTATACGCGGGACGGAACAATCCTGTTCCACAGCATCGCCGCCGTCCGGTCGAGAGAAGACCTTTCCGATCCGAAAGCATAATTTCCCACCGTCGGTGATATAACAGACGACGACCGGTTTTTGACGTTTCTATTTTCCGTTTTGTTTTTACAGTCGGTCCGGTCAAATAATATAGGTGCGTATAAGTAATATATTATAATATATAGCTCATCGCCGCACCGTGATCTATAATATAAATCCCGTCTTCGGACCGAGCTCGAGGATGGGGTGAGCTGCAGAGGACCTGGGACGTGCGAACGGTCCTGCAGCAATACAGCGGCGGCGGTGGCGAAAATATATATATTGTATAGTAAAGTCGTGGGAATTTTTTTTTCTCCTCCGGCGATTCGCGCAGCTCCTTATTGCCAGACGATATACGTATTATACGACGTTAGTATGCACGTAATAGCAGCCCTTTTAATATATACATATATAAATAAACGTATAGGTTGCAGCTTTGCACGGCTACTTGTTGCTGTGTATTCACCTCCTGACCGCGAACTGCCACTGCTGCTGCTAAAATCCTGCATAAAATTATCGTTTCCTACCTCGCGCCGCAGCGTCCGTAGCCATACCTCACCGCCGCCGCGGGGGCGATTTACAAACACTAGTTGCTCAGGCGTGGGCGTATGGGGGTGGACGATGTAATTGTATACATATGACGCGCAAGCGCGCTTGTGTGTGTGTGTACACTTATTTTACACGGAACAGCGACGAGAATAATATAATATAATAGTTAGCATATTATATATATATATATATATATATATAGTATCACGACCCTTTCTCGAGTTTTGCATGTAAATACATTTATTTTGAACTTATGTATATATACGCACACTGTTGTTGTTAATATATAATCCGCTGATGCTGCTACTGCTGTTGTTGCTGCAGCAGGTATATATATCTGAAACACCTACGTGACGTATTGTAACGCCAATTATATGCACACACGTCATTGTGTGTGAAAATGAAAAAAAAATAATCGCAGTGTGTGATTTTATTTTTTTAAAGCTATTCATCGGATGTCCGACTCTTGAAAAAAAAACGGTCTAAACGACATCAACGTGATTTCGTCATTGTGCAGTCTGTAAATTCTGTACATAATATTATACATTCATTATCGTATTGTTAGTGCATATAGGTATACTATTTATAAATATATACATATAATAAACACTCATGGTAAGGGTATATTATATATGTATGTTATAATGATATGCGTGGGTACCTATATGAGAACATGGCTCATTTGCTCATAAAAATTCGATAAAATAATAAAAATCATCGTTTAAAGTGATTGGTTAAAAAATAACAATCGTTTACAATTTATATTATAGTATCTTGTACCTATATGTCCTATATATAATTACAATGCAACAAAAACCGTTATATGATTAAAAAGAAATAATGCTTTAATCTTTAACTTTATGGGAGGTTCTGATAGAATACAATATGTTCTCCTTAAGGTAGGGTCTAAGGTGGAATACTTATCAAAATAGTCGTGAAAAAAAAACGAGGAAACGAGAAAGTTTCTCATAAGTTTTCTTTGCAAGAATCCAAAATAAAAGTTTAACATAGAAGATAGAACACTTTAAAAGAGCGTTTAAATTTAAAATGTTAAAAAAATTTGTCGAAATCGTGAATTTATTCGTTGACATAAATTTTATGCTAACAGAATATCCTTGCACATAATTGATTTTCATACACACAGCACATCCATTATAGTGACCTGCTAAATTACCAGTTACCAATTCAGTAAATCACTGAACACTAACGATAAATAAAAGCGGTTTCCTCAGTTTATAATGTTTATATCCAATAATACTTATTATCTGTGCATTTTACAGTGATACATATTATTATCCATAACTTAAAAGTTGTTTTTTTTTCTTTCTTTTTTTAGTCATTATAATTTTATTTTACAACCTACAAGTAAAAAATTACGAATTACAATAAACGAAATTGATTATATGCTAAATATATCATATGATTTTGTCTTGAGTGAAGATTGTGTGCTTCGTTGATGTAACCTTTATAAATTTATGTATAAGATATAATATAACTATGTCGAGTACTATAACTCATTTTCAGTTCCTACAACATAGAACTTACAATATAGGATATTATAAATTATATATTTTAAAATCTATATTTACTGGATCTATATCGTAACAGAGGCATGGTTGTCAGGTCTTGATTGAAGGGCGAGCTACTATACGTTCTCGATGTTTACATTTTGAAAATACGTACATTAATATATTTTAAAGTATAAGTACCGACAACGTCAAAAGTATAAAAATAATTGCTTGCAACAATAATATGCGCAATATTACAAAAACTTGAAAATATAATAATTTATTTATAAATTTCAATATTTAGTTTTACCTGTTACATTTAGGTATGAACTTGGTTTTAATTTGCAAAAAAAAAACTTAATTTAAAAAAAATGACTTAGGGGGACGCTAACTAGTCACCACCCTTCTAATGACAAAGAATACACCATTAAAAAAAGGGTATATATATAATATAATAGGTATCATATTTTATAATAACTAAAACCCAAAATTGTTTTATTAGAAGATACTAGTGATTACTTCAGTAATGAATAATGGCATGCTATAATTTCAACTTTTGCTACTTTGTGGGGCAGAAATAATGTAATATAATAAAATTTAGTTACTACTATGACTATTAACTTATTTATAATCGTAATTCGTAGAGTATATTTAAAACGATCATCATTCATCATCCAGACAATTTTATAGAGTACTCAAGTAAAAGTATTTGAGCACTACTATTCAAATATTTGTTAAGTACTCAATGCCTATTTCAATATTGTATTTAAAAAAAGTACTCGGACAAAGTATTTTAAATTCTTTCTCGAAGTGTCTGTATATAAAATCAAATATTAATTTTCAATTACTTTTTGTTTTTAATTTAAATATTTTCCATTTTCAATTTAATCACGTTCAATAATAATGATAAGAATATGCTGAAAAAATGTAATAGTCGCATATAATAATATATCATTTTTATTGTAAATTATACCCAACTGGAAAATTAAACACCTTTACAAAGAATACAGATGAGTAATTTCATCAAATGATACGGTGTAAAATGTACTATTAAATTAATTTACAACATAAAAATGTTAAAAAAATTATGTTCAGTCTATCTATATTCTATAAGGTAAACAATTTTTTTATAAAAAAATATACAATATTTTAAAGTACCTACCTATACATAGATACTATTTTTTTTTAAGTATTTGTATATTTTGTACTAAACTACATTTTTATTGAGTATTAAAGTATGTATTTTGTATACTTTTCAAAATAAGTAGGGTACCTGTATATGTAGTTGATTACTTTTACAAATCATATTTTACAAGGCTGCTGCTGCAGGCCCTATTCCTACCTATATTGTTTTTATGACTCACGCATATTGACAATATTATTAGGTTCCGACGACCCACTGTTTTCTGCCGACCGGCCGGTTCGCATGACCAGTATTATTTTCGTACTATATACCTATATATGCGTATAGTTTATTTTGAATCGACTTGCGACTGGCGGGCGAACGACCGGTCGACCGGCAGACACTTACAAATTCTACATGATATACTTACTATAATATATTTTAATCTCACGCGTCTCCCTCGACTCCCGGGACACACCAACAGCTGGCCAAATGTGTACCGCTAAATAACTGTTCCACCCGATAACTTTTTTAGAACCAATTATTATAATAACTTATAATATTGCAGTGTTTGACAAATGCACATTATAGTATGCACTGTTCCGCCGATTTAGGTACCTAAAGATTTATTGTAATAACTAATAAGTTATGTACCTACACTGTTATAATTCCTTTAAAATGCGATGTGTTATCGCACGCGGTGTTGTGTTATAATATCTTTTAACACACCGTATCGCATCCATACTGTTAAAAGATATTAGGTCAAAATTCAGTACCTATATAATTAGTTACAATAAAAAACATAAATATTGTGTGAATATTCATGCCATAGCTATAGTTACAATAATTTATATTTCTTTAATTATAGATTTTACTTTATTATAGTATTTATAATTTTAATTTCTATGATCTGTTGGCGAGTTAAACCTTCTAAATTACTGTTTTAGTATTACATAAAAAAATCTCAAACATTCAGTGTTTAAAGTCGAAAAGTGTTTAGTATTATCACTGCATTGCAATATAGTGAGCCCAATGCCCAAATCCGCACTTATAATCGTTTTCTGACTCCGTTGATTAATCATCATTGTTATCAAAATATGTATATAATAATTAATTATCATGTAACTCTACCGACTTACACCGGAACGATCGAAACGAAATCTCGTTTCAATTATGATTATCTATAGCTACATTATATAACAGTATTTATTTTTTTTCAGTAAATTAATTGATTACGTCTTCATTTTTCCTATGCAGGTACTAATTACTAATTTTAAAATTTAGATTTAAGTTTTAAATTAGGTAAATCTTTAAATGTTACTTTAAAATGAAGTAGGTACCTACATCTAGTAAATAATTAATGATATTCCCAATTTTAACAGTGCCATTATTCTGCCAATGCATGTATTTTTAGAGAAGAAACAACATTATATTATATACTATTATGAAACATACCGGAATAATCTCCTCACATAAAAATTCAGCAATTTATTATTTATTCATAAAGTCATTATTTATATAATACAGTAAAACCTTTAGATACCGGATACCCTTGGTTGCTAAACTTGAGTTCACTTGAAGATCCCGTTTGTAAAAAAATTGTATAGTTTGTCCTAAAAAAAAAGTTCACTATTTAGAGGTAGCCATTAGGGGTTTAACTGTACCTATAATCTATGTACGATAATTATTCTGCTTGGTGGGTAACCTAAATAGGTCAGAAGATAACCGTTATAAAAACAAAATTCTAAATATATATAAGATAATATGTTTAATGAGCACAGAAATGCAATTGTTTGATTGATTCAAAAAATAAAATAAATAATAAACCGTTTGTAAAATAATGCATTTTAAATCACGTATAAATGTGACTATTCACAATATCACGTACTTTAAAGTGGTTGTCGTTAAATTTAAAGTTGTTGATTTATTTTAAAATTATTATTTCCTTTTTTTTCTTAACTAATACGTAACATAAAATATAAAATGTAATAATTTTATACGTTCGTTTGTCTTAAATAATTTAAATCTGAGTAAATAATGCAACCATTTTATTATTATTATTATATTAAGAAGAAGTCCTGCAATATGAGGGCGAGTAGTGACTGGATCAATGACAATATTTTTTGCCAGGTTTATATTTTGTTATGTTTATTTAATTATATAATTGTTATTCTCATCTTAGTTGTAAAAATAATAACAACGAGTGTCTATTGTAAAATTAATGATATATACAGTTCAGGATTTGTATTTTATTATTTTAATAAATAATAATTAATATAATAATATACCGCGCGTATACCAATAAATAATAATTGAATTAATAATTGGTTTTGATTATAAAAGCATACGTTCCAAACAAAATTGAATTTATATTTATTAAATGAAAAATAAAAGTAAGAGTTACATTCAAATGAAGAATTTAAAACTAGGTACACTGAAAAACTTATTGCAGCTTAACCTAATAACAAATTGTATATCATTACACTAAACGAATCTTGTTAATACATTTTTTTTAAATTTAATATTATATATTTTACTACAATTTAATATTTTTCAAGAAAAAAAAATCTTGTACAATAAACACAACAATATTTTTCCACTAATTTTACTTTACAATACCACAGACATCAAATTATTTTATCACTAATGTTGTAATAAATATTTGTATATTATAAATATATATATATATATATATATACCTAATCGCTGCAAGTATGAAGTAACATAATATAATATCACTGTGAAAATTTTAAAGTAATTTATTCCTAAAACAAAATAATAATTATACATATAACAAATATTGAAATATGTACAAGGTAATCTATTCATTAATTTCGACACTGATACCAAATTTAATTGCCTCTGTAGGCACAAAACAGTTGCGGAGCAGCTAAAATACTTACTCCATCCTGAACTTAATGTATTAACTATTATATATCAATAAAATGATTAAGAAAATCTAAAGATTATTGTAGAAATGACAGTACGACCAAAACATAATTTTAGAAGTATATTATTATTAATAATAATAGGTAATACCTAATATAATAACGAAGTATAATTATAATAGGAGCTTTTACGGGATTATATCTAGTGAAAACTGTACAGCGAGTATACAATTTTTAAAGTACACTATACAGTTTACACAGATTGCAATAGAGTTTTAGAAAAATAGTAAATACACAAGGGTAACGTGGTTCAAAAGGGTTGAAAATCAATGGAATATATATATATATATAAACAGAACTTTATTTCTCTACAGCGTGGGTAGTTTCCAAGGCCCCTACTAGCCTGGTATAAAGTATTAGTACAGAACTATCAACTAAGAGTAAATCGTATAACGCGGTCGTAAGTCAGCGGGCAGTATCGTTGTTGACCGTCATCATCAATAACGCCAAACGATAAAAATGATTGTAATTTCGGTTATTTGTGTTTGTATTTTAATAAAATAAAATAGTTAAATAATTAAGATCGGTAATAAACATAATCTTGAGTCTTGACGTTTTTGATTGAATCAAAAATTATTATACATATTAATTTACAAAATATTGTATTTGTATGATGATATGTTGGATTTTATTTAAATATATAAATAAAGTACCTACCTATAAACAATAATAATAATAAATGAATTGCATTTACCTGATTTAATGTATGTCCTCATTATAGGTACTATAGATATAGTCGAATGAAATGTATTATATAGGACTAGGTAGCTATTAAAGAATGGACAATGGTTTAAAACACACACATTTTTTTAATGTTATGTGTAACGTTTAAAATCAGAGCAGCTCAATTGCTATGAAAAAAACCTCGATTGTATTTACCTTACTTACCATTGAAACTGTATAATAACTAAACATAAATATTATATTTTATTTTTTTTATTTTGGTAAATTATTTTTCAAATAATAAATATAATGAACGCATTCGTAATTTAATAATAATAAAAAAAGTGAGAAAGTAAGTAACCGCCGTTCAGGTTTCAGCTAGAGACGATCATTTAGTCACTGTCACTGATTTGTTAATTTTTAATTTAATGATGAATCATTGAATAATAGGCACGATAAACGATATTCTGAACAGAGGCCGCAGCTCATATTACTAAATTTATTTTATCATATATTTCTATTGTAGTTGAAATTTATTTTACTATTAATATGTAAGTACGTTACAAATAACCAATATCTTAAGGTAAATCTAATTATAGTAAAAACTCTTTATAACGAAACTCTTTACAACGAAAAACTCTACATAACGTAAACATTATACATAATAATGGTTGGTTTGCTTTATAACCCATTAGTCAATTCATTATCTATAACGTATAGCACTCTCAATAACGAAACAATATTTTATGTTTCATAAGACAATTTACCCGCTTTCGTATTATAAATTATAAAACTCAATAAAAGTAATCGGCAAAAGTGCCGAAATTTACAATAACGATTACATTCTTTCATTATCTACTTTTAATATCGCAATAATACCGTTATTATCGATATATCGAATATATTCATTTTATTATCGACGTAATTTCTAACAAAAATTTTGTTTTTTTTAAACCCTTTCTATTACGAAAACTTTCTTGGTCCCTTCAAATTCGTTATAAAGAGATTTCACTGTATTTTAAATCGCGTTTATTAAAATATAATAACGTATGTTAAATTTTCATGTCATTTCAATTGTCATGAAATATACATAAAAAAAATGTATTAATAATAACGGGTGGTAAACTCTCGTTGGCTCTTTTTCTTCATTTAACCATTATATAAACATAGGCGTGAGTCAACGTTATAGCCTATAGGTATGTTGCTTAAAATCGTATTCCACGAAAATTATTCTACAGTTAGGGATAACAATTTGACATTTAACATTTGATATTTGAACAACGGTTTAGTAGTCTGACCATCGATATTTTTGTGTACAAGAAAACCAACTTGCTTTTATATATATATATGGGTTTAATAATTGTCATAGTTAAGTTGATTTTTTTTTAATAATAAGAATTGACATTACGGATATACCAGACGATTCGACGATCAGAACTCAGAACGTCACAAATGTTATTTTCTTCGTTTTCGAGAAAATATTTTTCGCCAAATTTTAAGGATATTTCTCAGAATTGCGAACTCGAGTTTTCTACCAATATATAGCATTTATATAAAATCAATGAATATACCCGTAAGATAAACAAAGACAACCGTAGATGAGGGTGGTAAACCGTACAGTCATCTTTCGAGTATAAGAGGACACATCACCAACATATGTTGTCTTACTCAAGCGTATAACATCCTAACATAACATCGTAACAAATCGGATGTAGATAAAAGTAAATAGATAATAGTTTATGCGCGTACCGGAGTTTTAAAAATATTTTATTACAAGTTACAAGCGTTTGTAACACCAACTATTTACCCACTTAAATACTTATTTCAAAATTTAGATTATATTTAAGTTTAAAGTGAGTTGAATCTCTGATAATATTCTTGTATTCTAAAAATTGAATTCATAAATACCTATTTGAATTTTTACTAAAAAGTTATTAAAATTGCCTATCTATAACGCCTTAAAAATCATCACCACTATTATTGCAGTTTATTTTTGTTTTTGTACTAATAATTAGTCTTTCTGTCTCCATTGTATTGTCTTTTTAATCGGTCAGTAAAGAATTTTAGATTGATAGGTATGATTAAGTTTTACTGAATAACAACATTTGAATGTACCCACATTGTTTTTCGAACAAAATTTTTAATCAATATCGAATACTATTTGTCCAAATAAGTTGAAACAAAATATTCAAAATATTTTTAAAAAAAAAAATTGTAAATTTTTTAATTTGTTTACATTCTTTATAATGAAACGTTTAATTTAAAAAAAAAACTCAATACCTATATTATCTTAAATTTAATGATAGGCTAAAATAACCTACGATGTTGAAGTATAAAATATATCCAAACACTATAATTTAAGTTTATATAGCTTTAAAAATGGCCTTTAATGTATGGCTCTATAAACAAATAATCGTATTAAGCCGCTTAACTAAGCGCACTTCTAGTACATAGATAAAAGTCAACTATTGACCGATAATTTATCCTATTATAAATATGTTTGATTGAATTATTGATTAAAGATTATTGGCAATAAAAATAGATATTTTTTTTTATTTGTTTACAAAATTGTTCTACTGTTTATATTTAAGTATATTCATAAAATACTCAACTGTACTTTTTTTTAATATTTTGTACTCAATATTTTTTTTCTATAATAGCTTAAAAAATTAAGACAATTTTTATTATTATAAATACTGTATATATAGACGGGATTCACCACTTGGTCGCTTCGTTCACCAGTCGCCACCCTCGCCATCCTCTCGACCGTTTTTTTACATGCAGTTATTTTTATATCTCAAGGCACTCATATTTTTTTTTAATTATTATTTTTTTTTCAATTGCTTCGGTAGAAACCATAAAACACTGAACAATATTTTAAAAACTTCTAAAAAAAATGATAGATAATTTTTCTAACATGGAGTATGTTAACATTATGCGAATAAGCTTTATGTACTTATTATATATAGTTGCTAAGCAACTTCTAATAGAAAAGTAAATACTAAAAATTTGCCTTTATCAAAGAATATGGGACCAGAGGGCCCCCGAATAGCTATAAATCCGGCCCTGAATACATTAAATTGCGATGTGCCTAAAGTTTTCAAGACTAGGAATTAATTTATGAGATACGCTAAAACACATAAATCAATACAACATTTTAGTTTCTGAAGCATTTTTTTTTGTGGGTGGTCTGTAAAAGTTTTATAAAATGGTTTATTGCATACTTTATGTTTTAGTATTGTCGATGCGAAATTGGACTGTATTACGAAAAGGTTAGGTATACCATAATAATTTAACAACGTTTACTAAATAATTATGGCTAAATAGCTTATATATAGTTATAATACAAATTATGTAAGTATTATATTAGTTATAGGTACGCATGCAATTTCCAAGTATTTTAAGATTTTTATAATGATTGCAATATCTGCAATGTATAACGATTTGAATAAATCATTAGGTAACAAATAAACATCATGGTCATTAGATATAATAAAAAAAAAATTATATTTAAAATTTATATCATCAAAAATCATTATATATTGAATTCATTCAGTAAAATAAAAATATATATATACTAAGATAACACATTGACGACGACCCGATACGGTCCGCGAATATACGTTGATTGCGCCAGAAATAGTATAGGTAAAAAAAATGATATATTTTGAAGTTTTGAAACTTCAAAAAATGGATTACAAACTGTAAAGCGGAAAATTTTAGAATTTATGTATTTTATATATAAGTTTCGCTATTATGCATGATCGTTTATTTTAAAATTAGCAATTTTTATTTTTGCCTTTATTAATTCGCGATTTTTACCTTCATGGTTATTATAAGTTCGCTATTTTAGCCTAGACCCACATAACTTACCCAGCGGCTAACAGAATAGTATACACTAATACACTATACAGTTAACTTTTAATCAATATTTAATATTGAACGTACATATGATTAATTAAAAAAAATATATTAAATGAGAATTGTATTTTGAGATAATATCTATACTACAAATAGGTAATTACTTTTAATTTTAATTTATCATAGTTCATATTATACATTTTTTTTTTTTTTATATACACTTATTGTCATCGAATAATATGTATTTATATTTTAATGATATTATTATAAAACATTATACTATACGTAGCTATTTACATTGTATTTAATATTATTATTGTTATTGGTATTGAATATAATTTGTGTCGAATCACATTTTTGTCGTGTTGGTAGTTAATTTTTTTAGAACATCTAAACCTAATTTAAGACTGCAGCTCATAACACAATACATTTCTAATAAATCATACAGCTAACAAAAATATATTTCTTTAGGTTTATTTCTAGTTATTGTAAATGTATTACACTATAAACAATAAACATATTCGGTATAATTATACATTTAATTAAATTTCAACAAAATGTGTTTTATTTTTTGATAATAATTTCGTTAATCGTTAAATTTAAATTTTATTTTTTCATATGATCGAATTCATATACTATTTAAAATAAAAATAACAAAATTTAATTCCATAAAATTATTAGTTATGAAATTAATGAAAATGTCGAACAAATTATGTCACTTACTATAAAATAAAACAATAAAAAATTATTTAAATAATAATATCGCCTATATTAAATAATGTATATTATAAGTGGTTTTTTTTTTGTTTCGTATTTTAATATTTACATCTAAAAAGTATTTAAGACTTTATATTTAAAATATAGTTCAAATGGTATATCTAAATAAATTATATTTGTAAAATTAAGTATTCGAATACTATTTAGAATTCATTTTTAAATTATTATGTATTATAATATTTATTATTTGTTTTATTTAGTTATATCGTTTTATTTTAACATTTTTGCTAAACACCAGTCATTCGGTGTCTGGTTAAATATACATTACTGTCTTAACAAGTATTTATATTTGCATTTTAAATATTTAAATTAAATATTCACATTATACATTATTTTTATGTCATAAATAAAATAAATTGAAGCTCAGATGACTGTTAATATATAATGTTTCTTATAATATAACAAATCTTTCGAGATTTTTAAAAATGTGTCATTCTGTAAATATTTATTCGGGTACTAAAACATAAAGGTACTTCAAATGTTTGTAAAAGCACTATCTGTTGGTCGTAAATTGAGTCTCGGTTGGTACTTTGAAAAATACACTAAAGTAGGAAACACTTTACCGAGAAAGTGCAAAAAATAATTGCTCGATTACGTATAAGAAAACTTAACATACATGATCGTACTAATTTGTAAATCGTTTTTCAAGCAAGACGATTTGTATAAATGCATAAATAATACATCATTAAAGCCCTATATATTACAATGATGAACGTTCCTATCAAGACGACAATTAGTGAGGCCCAACACCTGGTTATTGTAACGGTCCATCTATATTGTTTTGTTCACGAGTTGATGTACTCTCCCCTCGCAAACAATACAAATTTACTAGCTTCACCAATGCATTTCGTATATAATATTCTGACTAGACATTTAATTTTATAATGACACTCGTATATGGTGTATATTTATGTTTATAATAAGTTATTACCTATCAATTATCATTGTGACATTTTCTTGTATACAACCGTTAGGTTTAATTTACAGTAGTTTATTTATCTAGATATTGGACAAAAATTTTAGTAAAAAAGAGTAAGTGCAGTGGTTTTCCGTTGACTTCTACACAAGGGGACGGTCAGTATCAAATTAACTGGCGACGGTGCTTGACATTAGTACCGCCTTTTCCACCCGGCAATACCGTCCCCCAAGTTGTTATTATGAATAATATGAATAAAATTTAAACCTTTAAATATAGGGATCGTAGAAAATATTTCTAAATCACGTGCCTATCAAACTAAAACGGTAAAATTCTATTATGTTGTACCTGCTTAAAAAACACCTATGAATTATTGACGAACACCGATAATCAATATGTGTTTTGAATATGATATTGAGACAGCATTATGTATTATAAATTTTTATTTTTAAGAAATTCTCACTATGGACCGAAAACAGACCAACTACAAAGATAAATTGATAACAATTATAATATATACCCATATTATATTATAACGAACAAACAATAATCCAAGTAGTATTTCTAATTTTTAATGTTTTAAATCTCATCGCCTACGGCCTACTGCTACTGGCTACATATAAATTATAATTACATGAATATAAACTCTAGTTATATATCCGCATTTCGAATGTACCGAGTTATGATTTTAAAAGTGGCCAGCAATAATTTTGTCCCCAACAATTAAAAAATGAAATGGCGTCTCAGCTGTAAAATAAAATATCTTACGTTACTATACAAAAATAAAATAGTAGATATGTATTCACACGGTGTTGAAACAGTGTTAACAATATTTTATTTTGTATTAATCACGGAGTCCCACATATTCAACTACTTTTGATTATTTCCAAACAGAATAATGTATAATATTCGTTAATTGCCTGCATAATATACTCGTGATATAACTGATATAAGTATACTTACTGCTGATTCAGTATTTTTCTATCATTTTTGATTTATTTCATGTGCTAGCAAGTCATCGGTAAAGTATAATTTCGTATTGCAGCAATGATATTTTATTTTAATATAATAGACGTTAAAATTACATAATATAATATACTTGGTACTCGGTAATCACTAATCAATTATAACTAAAAAGTAAAATAGTAATAAAAGCGCTTTATCAATTTTAAGCTTTAACATATTTTCTCATTCTCTCGACCGTTTTGTAATAATCTGTCCATCACATATCAAAGTTATATTAGACAATACTTCGTATTTACGTAACATAATAATATTATGACGGACTAGTCACGTCACCAACACAAAACATTTGAATATTTTATTGAAATTTATTATACATTACTAAGAGCTCTATTTTAAAATGTAATTCGTGTGTTGTAAATATTATGTCAATACGATCAATATAGTTTCGAACAAATTATGTTTCAAAACAGTTTTATTTTATTTTATCCTGAAAATACAGGTATATAGGTATTAATGTTTTTGAATACATTTAGTATAACATTGCCACGCATCATAAATACATAGCAGCGTTATATATTATTTATGTTGCGGACAAAGGCAAAGTAGAAATTCCGGTTATCCTATAGATAGGTACATTGGCTGAATATTTTGTACATTGTCCAGCATGTTTGAGCAGTACAAATAATCATTGAAACATTTCAATATCGACCGGGCGTTTTTAAAGAACATTCGGCTAATGTAGATTCTATCTGATTCATTAATTCGTTCATTATGGGCTGTGTGAACTTTTAATGACAAATTACAATACGAATAATTCGTGAGTCTATAGTATAATTATTCATTTATGCTGTAAAATTGCAGAGAGATCAATTAAAAAATTTAAAATCGATAATTTTAAAAATTAGGTGAAATAAAAGACATGAACATTTTAGATTCTGAACGGAGTGATGAATGTATTTATTTTTTTTTTGTGTCTGTCATCACTTTTTGGAGTAGTAATAATGCTTCGATTTTTGACTTCAGCCCCTCTTTGAAAATAAAAATTCATTTGATTGGTACTTTGGGGGGGTCAAAAGTAAAAAATTTCCAATAGTTTTCAAAAGCGTCGGAAAAAAACCTGAAAAAAATTACGGAAAAACTGGAATTTTTACGCATAGCCACTTTTTGACAAAATCGATTTTTTGATTTTGCTGTAACTCAAAAACGAATCATTGTAAATACTTGAAATTTTCACCAAATGTTTATATTAGCGTTATATATTTACGATTAAATTTTCAAAATATTTAGACTTTTTTTAAGCTACTTATAGACAATTGAAATTTTTGACTTTTTTTTCTTAAAATGCCGATAAAAAAAATTTGGCTATCCAAATAATCTTTAAAATACATATAAATGACAATAATATCAGTGGTTTTTTTTTTCTAATCTATAATAATTGATAAAAAAAAATTATCGCTTAGTCAAAAACTTTGAAAATGTTTTACAGTGTTTCAATATGGGATTTTCCCGAAAATAAATTTAATATGTTGCAAGACAGGGATAACACGATACGCTGGGCATATACCTACTATATCATCTTAAATACCTATTGAAAATTTGTATAAAATATACTAATTTCTAGTTTGTCCGTAAACACACGTATTATGATAATATGATCAAGCTACAAGATGTGACATTTAATAGGTGTAAAGTTAATTTTCGCAGTGCATATTTTATAAACGTTTATTAGACCAAAAATGTAGCGTCAGCATTGGAAAGCGGTATTCATATTTTTTTCATTTTATTTTACTATCTATACCAAAATATTATAACGTTGGTTCGGGAGCGATCGACGCACGATTGAAAATCGAATGTTGCGTAAGTATAGCTCATTTTTTTCACCAAAAGCAACGACATATTATATCAAGTCATAAATCGTTTTGATAAAATACGGTATTATAGTATATTGTAACAATGTAACAATAGTGTAATATGAGTCGGTCAAAGTTTATTATAATAATAACGTGGTCTGCACGCGGTCTCCGGGGTCTAGTTGTCGCTGTCTACGGAATAATAATAATTATTGTTATTATTATTATGTAGGACTGGCGCAGGTGAGCGTCGTGTTTCAAAATAATAATAATAATAATAATAAATTGAAGCGAATGAGTGGTCGAGTTTACCCGCGGAGGTTAACTATAGTAAACGGCATGGCTAGTGAATAATTTTGTCCGATACTGGCCATATACATCAAAATACATTAATACAATAATAATTGATGAATTTGAATGAAAATTTGTTTGACTGGTTCGCGGAATACACTAGTACAGTGCAGGGAATGCACTATTTTAGCGCCCCCAAAAAATCAATATTTTTTTTGTTCGTTCAGAAAACGATAGGTAATTTAATCATTGTATCGCGTTTCTTTAGTTTATAGTAGTTCAGATTCACTGCACGTCTGCATAATTGGATACCTCGAGCCCCGTTAAGCGTTTTAAATAATTTTTAAACGCAACTTTTAGTAGGTATTTATATTAGTTATATTTATTGTTTAATAAAAAAACATTGAAATATAATAAACATATCATTTAAATGATAAACACAGAACAATTTGGATTAATTTATAAATAATTAACAATAATAAGATTTTCGATTTTAAGTCAGTTAGTATTATTTTTCGATAATCTTTAATCCATCTTCCAAAATATTAAATTTAATTATTCTTTTACACATTGTAGATATATTACCTAACACTTATTATCATCCATCATCAACGATCTCAATATTAAATAGGTGTATAAAATAATTAAGTTGTACTTGATTATACTATTAATATTATGTAATGGGTTTATATTAATGTATTCTAAAGTGTAAGGACTTATATCATAGCTAAGCATTTTAATTGACTATTTTTAATTTATATTTATAATTATTTATTAAAGTAATTTATTATGATTTGAAGGTGATAAACTTAATTTATTCCGTCTTTAAGGTTTGTACTTTTATTTAAACATCTGAACGACAGGGTTTAATATATATATATATATATATATATATATTAAAAGTAGTAATATATAACGTTAATATTAGTAAATTTTAGCCTATACATTGTTATAATACAAGAATTGAAAATAATTGTAATATAAATGTATCATTTAATCACTCTGATTTTGAGACACATAGTGAAATAATTTAAGGAATTTGTTTGCTTCATAAATATAATATTAATATTAATAATCTTAACAACTATTAGAATTATATAAGCAATATTTTTATTTTCTAAGTATTTTATTTATGCGATATTGTAGTCTTTTATAAATTTGTTCATTTTGTTTTCTTAATAATTAATTTCTTTTAACTCAATTCAATCGTTATAAGTATTTCTATGTTTGTTGGCTGAGCTTGCAAGTTTTCTATTTATGATTAAGATGTTATTTCTATACGCCATATGTTTTGTTGTTGTTAAATAAATATTATCATTATAATGGCGTTTTAAGATTACACTATTTACACTTCCAATGTATACATTGAAGATTTATTGAACATGTTTATACATTAAAGTAATATACCAATATTAATAACTATATATTAATAGCCATTTATCAATACCCAAACTTAAATTCAACGTAAATTGTGATTATTTTAAACATATTTGTCAAGAAATAAGACATTTAAAAAGTTTATAAAATTAAGCCTTAATTTATAACTAAAACACGATTTTCTTCTGTTAACTAAAATTGCATCCGAAAAATCTATTTTCAAAGTAACATTTTACTTATTTTTAATACAGAATACATTTTTTTTATAGGTACGCCTTACGCATCAAACAGGGGTTAATTTAGTTAATTAATTAATATTATTTATTTTTTTTAAACTTAATATAACAATAGTTAATCAACATGAAAATCTACATAAGTATAAATACTAATATTTGATTTATAGTAAGTACATGTTTTCAAAAAAGAAATTATATCAGGTTTTCATGTATTGATAGTTCTGAGATATATTAATGAAAAATTCCAATAGTTATGTTTCTGATTCTGGCGTAATATATTATATAAAATTTACCTACTTACATTTTATAAATATGTATTTTATTAATTAGAATATTGTACTATGTAAACCATGGTTTCTAATTAAAATTTACCGTAATCTCTAAAACCTCAAAAATGTACCTATATTCCATGTTTTCCCACGTCCGTTTTTAGTTTTTAACACAAATTACAAAAAAAAATATCTGAAAACCATGTCTTATGCGAGTTAATCTTTTGAGCGTATTTAGTGGGTTACCAATGTTACCATATTCATTATCAACGGAGTTATACTAACCTAACCTTACGTTTTCGTATAACTTATTTTCCACTTTTAAAAACATCAACGCTTAGTGTGATCATAATATTGTATATTAATGTTAATGTATAATAATTATTAATTATTATCCTATAATAGTATTATTAGGCAATGTGAGATTATACAATAGATATTATTTTACGAAAGTGGTTCTAAGGATTTCGTCAAAATTGTGTACACTTAGGGATTTTTTGATGAATTTAATAGTAAAATAGTTAAAGTCTCATCGCTGGGAAAATGTATGTTGTTGAGTTATGCGCCAAAATTAGAGCGTGACTTGGTCACCTCAGAAAACACAATTATTTTTATGTTTTAATTTTTTTTTATTATTTGTACTAATTATACCTTTAATTTTTCTATTTCTATTTATAATTATTATTATGTTAGGTTGTAACAAATAAAAACCAAGAAATTAATACGACACATGACAGCAGTGCCGCGTTAAGCTATATTGCCGCCCCAGGGCAAATTAAAATATGAATATTAATTGACTGATACTAGTGATACTACTAAATCAACAAGGCAGGTTTAATGAATTGAATTTAAAATTGTGTTATATTTAAAATTAGTCGGGATCAACTTACATGTGTTTAAATAGTATTTTTTGATATTTAATTTTATACTTTCGGATTAAATTTTATCAACACCTAAATAACATTTTTATTTTTAACAAAACCAAAATAAGGACATAGTATATAAGTATTTAATTTGCCGTGAATTTAAAGAAATTGAAGAAAATAGAAAAATAAATTATTGTTACATTGCACTGTTACATATACAACGCAAGTTGAATTAAGCATAATATTGTAAAAAACATTATCGAAAAATTATATAATTTTTGAGAAACTGAATCTGAGCTGAGCTATCAAAACTTGAAGAATTAAGATTCTGTTGAAATAATTTAAAATATAAAAACATTTTAAATTTTATACATTTTATAATAGGACTACTATTAAATTAATGTAATATTCTAATGGTATACTTACTTGACGAAAAATGAATTAAGACTCGAGCGTGTCCAAAATAAGTTTCTTACTTACATTGCCCATAATATGAAGATAGTACACATGATTACATAGTACTCTACAGTCTACACATGATTATTCCTTAATACGTACTATATTGGGAATACCGCTGCTATTATCTCGTCGACAAGATGCTGACGAATACTTTATATCTTCGCTCCTAGATGGCACCATAAATGCTCCTGATCTCCACTCTAATGTAAGTTTTCATACCCCTATTTTCTTCTTCAGAAATCACTCCCTCTCACAAGTTCTAACCCACAATACATCCTATGAAAAAATTACCCCTTACATAGAATGCTTCGTAATATAAATATTCTTATTTTGATTTTAATATGTAATTAATTATATTAGTTATAATTTTGCTGTACTATAGACTATAGTACTATATTACCATTTAGTTAATATTGAGTTATCTTTTCTACATGTTCTGTGTTACTGTGTTACTGTGTTTTATTAATATGTATATTGCTTATAAACTAATATTCAAACATTTCAAACTGTTTGGCGTTCATAAATAAATAAATAATCTATATAATAAAATATGGCAAAAAAAAGGTTTCCTAGCTTTCGATGTAATAGTTTCAGGAATGGGTGAAAGACATAAATAAAAGTGAAATCTTGGAAAGGTATTGATGCCGTTAAAGGCAAACTAATGATTAAAATGAGTCACAAGTGAATCAAAACGGTATTATATCTCATCGTCGTAATCATCTGACAGTATATCAGTATATCTTGGAAGAGAATGTATAGGATTTAAGACATGATCTATAAATGAGTCAAGTGATAGAGAAGACGATGCTTTAGATTTCTAAAAAGTGTTGGATGGAGTATATATGATAAAAATGAAGGTTGTTTAAACATAGAAAGTGATAAATATAAACAACTACGTGAAACGAAGATAACAAAAGATTTTAAATAATACTTTAGAATTTTTTATGTACCTACCACTTCTGTACATCATGACCTCATCTTTCTAGTTTCTATCGCAAACACTACCTTTTTTCATGTACCTACTTGCAAATACATTTATATATTACGCAAATTTGCATGCACGCCCGGTTTGTGGTGGATAGGCAACCTAATCATCACACAACGACAACTCATAGGAATGGGAATTTAAAAATAATGATGAGGAGAAGAATGGTACAGGTTATTTTCTGGGGACGGAAACCCTGTGGCCAATTCGGTCTGGTTCAATGTCTACAAGATACAAATACAGTAATATTTGGAAGGTCTTAAAATAACTTAATCTATTTAAAACTATGGCATCATGTGCCCTCAGACACACCTCCAGAGGGTATTGATGAACTTCTGCGATGACAAACATGCACCAGTCCCAATCTCGGACAAAAGCAAGGTGAGGACGAAAATTAAAGAGTGAAGGTTATAAAATTTGGTATTTTGGTCGTTGAATGAAGTTTATAAAAAAATACTAATAATAAAAAACAGATGTAAGTGGTTACATTAGCGCACTAAAACGATTGTGTGGCGATATTAGTACACGTTAAATATGTAAACAAAAATATTGGTTTGTGGCGTTTGTGCCGCAATGGCAACAAGAAAAAAAATTCACAAGGTACCTAGTATGCAAAAAAAAAATGTACGAGATTACGACAACGATGAGAAAGAAGAGAACAACAATAATAATAAAAATATAATAATTTAAAGTCCGACTAATAAGTTGGGATAAGAATAAGGGAGTCGTAGCATTCATTAGCATATCTCAATGATAAGACGTAAACCCGATATTTCATATTACTGATATCTGTGATAGTCTTTGAAAGTATATCTATTTTCCTTCAGAAATGTATGGTAAATTGTTATTGAATAAGCCATATGATATGTCCATTAATCATATTTTTGGTTACAATTTCAAACAAGTCTAGATTAACGTATATAATATCTGGTATCTTAGTAAAGATGATGTTCTAATCAAATTGATGTGGTGTGACTTTTTCATTCAATAAAATATACTGAATAATCTACAGTAATCTACCCACAATGTGTCCTTTCAAAAACATGATGATTGTCAATGAAATCCATTTAAGATTTACAATTTTTTTTTTTAGCATATTAGTGGATATTTCATGACAATTCGATGGTGGTTGTTATGCAGTTAACAAAAGTTTTTAAATCATATGCCACGTATAATTTCATGTGAATACAATAAACAAACATGAGCTGCCGTATCTATGATTATAATATGTAAATATGTAATTAATACTTATTATGCGCGTGTTATGGGTTCCAAATTCTAAAATAAAGTCTTAATTAATATTTAATATTAATATAGTCGATAGTATGGTAGTATAAACAATTTTCCAAATTAATTAATAATTTTCACATTGCCACCATTTTTCCACAATTTTACGACTCATCATTTAAATTAATTTAATCTTCAGAACATAACTTGGGACCCAACCTAACCTAGGAGTCAGTTGATTTTGGTTTCGCACAATGATATTAACAATGTATTTGTAGAAAAATATTGTCGATATTTCAAGTTATAATTTTTGGAGTTTTCGTGAATCATCATTTAGTATGAATAGAAATGTATGGCACTGACTTTTTATTTTTTAACTTATTGCCTCATATTATTAGAGCTTTCTGAATTTTATTTTATAATAATATTCATCTTATTCTTGCCAAAATAAAATCCTATATTCTAATTCACCATATGAGTGATAAGTTTCTGAGACTCACCGAATAATGTAATGTTTGCGATAAAAAATTATATCACATAAGTTAAATTCTCCGTCCACTACATATAACGATCATCACTTGACGAGTTTAATTGTTGGAGCATTGTACCTACTGTCTTTTGTGTTAGCTGATAAGTGTTTTTCTGGTATATTTTTCATTTTTGTAGTCATTAGCTGGTATTTGTTCAAAGAACGTTCTGAACAATCGAATTAATTCGTTGTGTTGAATGAATAAAATGTGTAATAAAAATGTCCTGTTTAGTGCTCATATCCAATTGACAATATTGATCTATTTATTTATCAGTGTTTCCCTTGGAATAAATTTAAAATTTGTGAAATTCGTTTTCGTGTTAGTAATTTAGTATTATCAACATTAACAATTTTTCTGGTTTTTCTATTTCTTATGATTAGTCATGGTATAACTCGGAAAAGGCACTCTAAGAAAACCTTAGTTCAAAAAGTACGCTGCTAGCCAAAAAAGTTTGGTAAACGCTGACCTGAAAGATAAAAGTGTGTTATCGTTTTATAATTTATATTATTGATACTCAAAAACTGAAACAGCGCGCGGTGATAAAGGCGTGTTTCTTGGCTCTCACTCCTTCTTGAGCTACTGACTTACTACAAAGTACACAGCCAAGTTGATGAATATCTGTACAAAATAACAATAATATTATAAATTATAATAATTTCATGTAATTTGTATTTTATGTCATGGATAAAAATGATAAAATACAGTATAGATGAGTTTTAACTACAATTCAAACACAATTCAATATTTCAATATATATTTTATCATTTTTAATTTATTTAAAAATGTATAATCTATATGAGATAACTATGCAATAACAATAAGGCAGTAGAATATGATCAATAGATAACCCATGAATAGCAGTGCACGGCTTGGAAGTTTTTGTTGCCTATATAAGTTTTAAACGAGCATGAAAAGTTATAACTTTCATATTATATAGATCATAGCACACGATTTCCCTTACATAAGAGTGGTAATACTAAAAGAAAAGAATTGATTCAATTCATGCCTATATATTTTAATAATTTTTCAACGGTTGTTTGGCAATTATATATTGTTTATATATGTATTATGTATATTAAGCAATTACGTTATATAGGTAACAGTAGTAACACCAACTATATGTTATAGCAACCACCCCAGAAAGTTGGCTGAAATCAAACATCGAATGACGGTCATTATAAATGCTAAAATATAATATTAAACAAGATTTATAATAATATATAACTATATATTTGAAGACGACGTATTTTGTACAGCTCTCAAGTATTCGATTAAAGCATTGAGAACTATATCAAGACGCGCGAAATATAATATACCATTCATTATCCATATCAGAATACCATAATGGACTATAATATTATAGTCTTTTCATAGTCATGACTTTTTTCAAAAAATATTACATCGAAAGTATAGCTGATGCGGGAATTTGCATTTATAGAATTATAACAAATTAATTGATCAAAAAACCACTAAGCATATTGTATGTAGGTAATCATAGAAAAAAATAATGATTTAGTGATTGTACAAGTAACGAGACAGTAACAGTTGCTACATGTCATTACGAGTGTGTTGTATTGGTCAATCATTTTTGTTCTTAATTATAATTTATAACATTGCGGCCGTCTGGCCTAGGTAATTTTATTATTATAATAGATTCCTATAGCTATAACCTACATTATTATAAGAGAACTGTTTATTTTATTGTTATCGACATTTCTTATTTATATATTTTATGAGAAATATGTATTACCTATAACGAAATAACTATATTTTTAAATGAATAAGATTATTATAAATTTAAACTTTTTCTAAAAAATATTATTACACTGATACCATGATACATTATACATTATTATTTTAAATTAAATTAATTAAACCATATTAATAAATAATAATTATATAATCAATTATTAATAATAATGATTAGTATTTTTTTAGGAATTATAATGCTGTTTTTTTGAGTGTCATTATTAATAGTTTTATTAAGCTATAACATCTAAACTCTATTTATTTTATGAATTTATGGAGTCGTGTAATCCCACGACATCGACTGCTGGTTTTCCGACTACTAGTTCACATACACCAAATTTTCCAACTCCCAATTTGACGACCAAGCTACTGTCCAAAAGTAAATTATAAAACTAATTAGGTAACTATATTGATAATAATATATAAAAAAAACTTAGGCATTTTTATTTTAAAAGTCAAAGTCACATACTCAACAAACAGTCAATTTGTGGGTCGTTATTACAAAAAAGTCGGGAAACACTGAGATTATATTAAATATATATTATTCGTATTATTCGCTATACTTATATTATTTAAATAATTTACCAACAAAAATTTAAAAAAATGTATACTTAAGTCTTAGATACCTATATATACAAAACACGAAATCTAACATGTGCATTGTAAGGGTAACTTTTATAATAGTAGATATTGATGAATTTCAATTAAAAAAAAAAAAAAGAATTTGATATTTTCTCTGCCACATAAAAAAACTTTGAATCATGTGTATGTATTTAATGGACAATGGTCACTGTTCCACTATAACAAATATAGCGTATAAAAAATTCTAATATGTCTTATTAGTATACGGTTTATTGCACAAAGTAAAATCAACTTACAAAATACCATTATTTATTTATTTATCTACGTTTGGTTGCTATTGTTAGTGTAACGTGAAAAAGCTAGGTGAAATTGTTAAAAAAAAAATTGGTTCTACTTTCATATGTGATATTGTGGTTTTTATGGTTTACGTGTGATTTACCTTCATCTTTAGTCAATATTTTTTATTATTGTTGTTTTAATATGACAAAAAAATTTCAATATTAAATAAATTAAAAATTTATTTTAAAATCAAGTATTTTAAATACTCTGGTAGCTCTGGTACTCTTTATACTATTTTTCTAATAAAAATTTCCTCTTGGTTGCTGGAATTGCATGGTTTCGTGTCATTAACAAATGTTTTCCTTAAAATGGAATACCGACATTATTTTTAAAGTTAACGGTCTAAAGGTAGAAATGCATTGTTTTTATGTTGTACTTTTCTGAATTTCGATTGTTTACGTATATGTGTTAGTGATTGGATCGACAATGTTCTCACCATGATTCACTGTCTCGTCCATAATTTTTCAATGTAGAATAGGTTCTCCATTGATCGTTTGTGTATAAACCATACGTACAAATTTACAATTGACTCACTTTCAACTTCTCTTATGATAATAAGCAATAAATGTTTTATGATCTCGTTTAGGAAAAATAAAAATATTTATTTCGAAAGCCCTCCATAGCATTCATATAATTCCAACACCTAAGTTACAAGTATTTTAGGTCTTGAACACGATTTCCATAATTGTTTTAATCGTTTTCGTTAGAATTATTGATATAGGTATTAGGTACATACTTTATAAAAATTTCAAGTTAATTTGTCTTTGAATTAAAAAAAATATATATAAAATAAATTATAAGTATATATTCCAGTTTGCCGTAGGTTTATTTGGTTTTAAATTTTAAAAAAAAGTAGGTAAGTGGGTAATGCTCTACTATAGATTTTGAATAGGTCATGGTTATAGGTATGATAAATTTGAATTCAGTGATAATCATTATATATAAAAATTATTCTGTACAATGTGATGTCTCAAAAAATAAGTTTGAATAGGAAAAACAGAGTTCTATAACGACTATAATTAAATAATTCTTAAACCAATTAATAAACATAATAAAATAAAAATAAAAATATTCTTAGGTATACTCCTATACAAAAAAAAATTCTTATAATAAACAGTTATAACTTATAATATAATATTACAATACAACTTTCATTTTCTTAATGAACCATGTTTTTATATAATTATTACAATTATTAAAAAATTGATGTTAATAATACACTACGTATTACATGCCAATGCCAATTTAAAAAAAAATCTATTTTCCTAAATTCAATATTACACAAGTCTTACTTAATATAAAAAATTATATTATTTTATATTTTTACAGGTGTGATAATTATAATTAAAATAAACTATACTAAGATTCAGATGGTATTAATTTAGATCACACATTTTTTTAGCATTATTTGTTTTATTGTTTTTAAATTATAATTTTTATAAAATATGTCGATATTTATTCTGTATAATATGGTTTCTTAAATAATTTATTGTTATTTCTAACACGTTTAAGTGTAAGTAAGTACTCCATAGGTACTTTCCCACGCAGATACTCCATGAGGTTCACCAATTGTACTACGAGTATAAAGCGCATAAAACCATACTTATTAAGTTATAGGTAATAAAATACTATTGATTATTTCAAATTTATTGAACATAAACCTTACTTTTTTAATTGCTAATTCAATCCATAGCTTACATTTTAGGAAATTATCAATAGTAATTCTAAGATATTTCATAGTATGTGGATTTCAAAGAAACATAGTTACAGATTATACTCAAATTAGTATTAAGAACTTTATAGCCTTTGTATAGACAATTTAAGTCTTATAATTTAGTACATACGTTGATATTAAACATCATGTTAGCTTTAAAAATGGAACAAAGAATATGAGTTGTTTTATCAAAATATATTTCAATTTAATTCCCGCGATATACCATTCATAAATAACCTAATATAACTTGCTAGCTTTGAAAATTAGATTTGACTTTTCTCAATCAATAATTTTAAGTGTAATTCATCAGTAAAACACAAAATTTTAACTTTACGCTTTAAAATAATTAAGTAATTAATATAAATAATGAATAATAACGGACAGTATTGACGGTACTGTACTCTACAGAGTACCATACTTTACCCTTTTAACTCACTTTATACACTGATAAGTGATAACTCGAACTTGTTGTTGACGATGTGTTAAAAAAAACTTTAAATTAAATTATTAGCATCACCACCAACACCTGTAATTTAATATTTATCTAATTTTATAGCAATGTATTATGGTCAACGTAATCAATTGCCTTTTTTTATAACAAGAAAAATGCTATTCCTTGTTACCATCGTATAGTTTATTATGAACTAACAAAAAGTGTTTTACACCTATAGAAGTAACTTTTTTTTACCTACAAAAAAATCGATAAAATATATAAATTATTTATCAAGAAAATCAGATAACTGAAATTTAATACATTTTCAAATATTTTTAACAATGTAAATATGATAGAAATAAAGCTGTAATTTAAACATATATTTTTCCTCACTTTTAAAGAGCGATACAATAAGAGTTTAATAAAAATGTCTGAAAAAGTCTTTGTTAAAATTACTAAACTTAAAATATGTTTTAAAGGAACAACTATGAACTCAGAAATCTATTTTAGAATAAAATTTGATAATCAATTTCTGTATAACGAGGTATTGTTCGTACTATTTGTAAAAAATACTTTAATATCTCATTTAGTTAATATGGTTAAAAAAATAGAATTTGGATTATTCTTAATACATTATATTTTTAATATTTAATTATTATAAAAATAAATATTAATTTAATATTATATTATTGTTATTAACTTTTAAGTTAATTTATCACCTTACAGTAAATCAATAGGTTCATGATATAAATACCTTAAAATTAATCTACATATTTTGAAAAATTAATTCCTATTATACTAAAATTAAAAACTATAGGGGCTTTACAGTTTTAAGTCTCCACGAAATAATGTTTTTAAATTAATAAATTATAACAAAATAATCAATATTGTTATACATAGTTTCAATCAAGGTGGATATATATATATCCACCTTGGTTTCAATATTATCTAATTTATTCTAAAAAATAAAATTTGAACTTAAAATGTCTATATAAAAAAAAAAAAATGCTCAAATATTTTGAATGATGAATTTTGTAATAAATGTTCAAGCCTCAGTTATAAGAACTACAATATAATATATACTAAATAATATGAAAATGTTCGAGATTTTATTTGTTAAATAATTGTTCTAAAATTAAACGCTTATAAAAAAATATTGTGACTATATATATTTTCTATATTTTTAATTACGTAGTAAATAAACAACTTATGAGAAATCTTATATTCAATTTTCAAGCATTTTTATCAAGTGAAAATTTTTTATTGATATTTACTTAATAAAAAATAAGTAATAGAACATTTCAAATGTCTATAAATAGTTCAAAATGGCATTAAATATTTCTAAAATTAAATTATTTACAGGAAATACCTACTAACATAAATATATATTAAAAAATTTAACTATCTATATGATTATTTGTTTTTGAGTTACATAAAAATTAAATTTTACCTTAAATTTTCCGATTTTTTAGAAAAGTGCTGAGAGTTTTTAATCATGATCTATCTAAAGTACAACTAGATTAAATTTCCTATCAGAAACCATCTTAAAAGTTGAAAATTGAATAAAAAAATTTAACTGTTGTGTAAAAATTTAAAAAAACATTGACCATTGTAAAATCAATAGATATATATCGCTCGCAAAACCTAAAACAAAAACATCATATTAATAATTATTTATTGGTACAGTAATTTCAGGCGCGAATCCAGTAAACAGGGAGTGCTCGAAAAAAAATAGTGTTACACCTTTCTACTTCCTATTTAATTTATTAGAACTAACTTTTTTTCAAACATCAGTATTTATTAAATATTAACTTAAAAATGACACTAATTTCTTACATATATTTTATTTGTAATTTTCTTAGATATTTTTTACTGAATTCTTCAATAACTTCCTCTTGAGTAATTTTAATATCCCTGTTGGTGGCTTAGACGATAGGGGGGCCCGAGCAAAAAATATACTGAATCCGCGCTTATTCAGTATAGATCATACCGGCTATTGCAAACTATTATCTATATTATCAAGCATTATTTTATTTTCAATTAGTTACCAAAATAAATGTTTAATAAAAATCTATTTACAATATAAAAATCATAATAGGTATTTATATTATATATATTATATATGTATTATATAATGTATACAATAACGCACACTGGTTTTTTGTTCAAACTTTCAAAGGGAATCGTATTAATAATAATTTTCCAGAAATTTGCATACTAATCATATTATGGTGATTTTCAACTTCATCGACACCCCATTCGCCGATAGTTTACAATCATTATTCATCTAATTTTATTTAAATTATAATGAATAATATAAATAAAACTATTTATTTAAAAACTATATAACTTAATATCATCATTTTAAAAATTTTTAGTATAAAGTTACAAGACAAAATCCACTTTTCGTTTTTCTTTTAGCTTTATAGCTAAATTATTTAACAATATTTATCATAGTAATAATATTATTGAAAAATGTGTCAAATATAATATGTATACCTACAGCCAGCTAGGAAACCAGCAAAGTATGTGTTATATTATATATTT
Source organism: Rhopalosiphum padi (assembly GCF_020882245.1). Lineage (NCBI taxonomy): Eukaryota > Metazoa > Arthropoda > Insecta > Hemiptera > Aphididae > Rhopalosiphum > Rhopalosiphum padi. The sequence continues at coordinate 51,446,566 of NC_083599.1, forward strand.
ATATGAACCTATTTTACTAAGGTAACTTAAATTATATAAGTACTAGGTATTACATAAATAGGTATCAAACATTCTTGACTATTGAGAATTATCAGACATAGTAGAGGTTTCAAAGACTTGCAATCATTATAAATTCAGTAATGCTATAAATCTATAACATTTTTACTATATTAATACTATGAATAGTATGAATCTATTTTTACCGTTTTAGAATTACAGAAGATGTTATTAATATTTTAGTTTTATAAGTTGATATAATATTCCAATATGGTATAAATATATAAATAATATATTAGTATAATAATTAAATACTAATAATATAATAAATGAAATATTTTTATTAAAAATTGTATCATGCTATATTAATACTAAAAGTAAAATAAATTACTTTAATGGTTATATCAAAAAGCATATCATAAAATATACTTAGTGTTACTTATAGACTGACCAACCATTTCCATTGAGAAACAGTTTAACAGTATATCGGTATATCATTGAATTTAAATTTAACACACCCATAGCAATGACCCACTCAACACTCAATGTACAGCAGATCAGTACCAACTTAAGCCCATTCGGCTCCAGTTTTCCTAAACGGCTTCCGTCAATAAGGTTTTACGAACAGCTAATTACCCAAACGGCTCCGGTTTTTTACAACACAAATTCTTTCCCACCTCATACAAACTTAGGACTGTCTCAAAAGAGGTGTGGTTAAAATTTTTAACTTAAAAATGTATTGGTGAATACTAAGTAAATTATAAAAAAAAAATGTTTAAAGTTATTTAAAAAGCATATTATATTATTGCGCTATTGTGAATTAAATTAAGAATAAGTTAAAAAAATGTAAAACGTGTATATATATATATATATATATAAAAATATTAAAAAAAATTAAAAACTAAAATTATTGGTAAATTTTTTTGCCACAATTTTTTTATAAACTCAATGCGTGTTATTTTGTTTAATGAAAACACGTCGATTATTTGCGCAATGAGCTTCTGTTTTTTTTTTCATAAAATTCGTTTACTTATACCAGGGACTTAAAAAAGCTCAAATTAGTATACCGGTATTACCGTTAGCAGTTTGGGAATTTTCCTGTTTGTAAAACCTTTTTGCGACGGAAGCCGTTTTGGAATAAGCAAACAATGGACGGGAGTCGTTTGGGATGTGCCAAACAATTTATCTGGTGTACTACAAACAGTATAGACTGTAGTATAGACTACAGTTAATTGTTTTATTCATAATATTCAAAGTAATTGGTAAAATGGAGGGAAATACGTGAGGTTCACATATTCCGTAAAAAATATATACCTATATAAATTGCGTCCCAAAAAATCCAGAACGCAATTATTTATGTATTTTAATCATCCATCAGGAATACTTAAACAACAAACAATGAAATAAATAACAAATAACAATTATAAATATAATCACAAGTCAATCAAAAAATTCTTTATTAAATTTAATAAAAAAGTAAATATATATGTTAAATCACTTAAATTTAATCAAAATCAATACACTCCATAATATAATATAATAAATAAGTAATCATAATAATAATTATATTAATCAAAACGTCAGACAAAAATTAGGTTTATACTTATAAGAGAAGCTTTTTATAAAATATAACCTTGTTATTTTATTTTTATTTTCATTTATAACTTTTTTTATCTTAACAAATATTATTATTATTTAACAAATAAAATGTTTTATCAGTGTTGTTTCTTATATTGACGTATATAAATAAGTGATCTTTTAACTAACATTACATTATCAGTTTGAATAATTTTAAAAACATCTAAATAAAATGAATACATTTTTTGGACAGGAAAAACTATTACATTTTTTGTGAAAAGACTCGCATGCGTTTGTCGTTTGCTGTAAACTTGAACTCTTTTTTGTCCATATTGACGGACGGAAAAGTGATTCTTCTGATATATATTTGTTTACTAAATAAATAGCCAAATCTACAATTTTTAATCAACGGAAATCAACCGATTGTATTTCTAATAGTTCAGGTTAAAAAAATCACCAACTTTCTCAATACTCAAAAACGACAATATATAAAAATATAATAATAAATAGTTGCTAACTCCATTCATCCCATATTCTTATTCTAAGCAATCTAAGCCCAGATCTTGCATCTTCGCAACCATGATTAACCTTGGTGAAACCGACATCAACTTCAAAGTCAACTTAAGTTAAATCAATAGCTTTAAAGTTTAAATACTTTGGAGTAAAAAATTGTTTATTTACCTTTTAACAAAAAATATACTAAAAGCACATAATAATTGTTGAAAAGGCCATGAACTGTAAATGATTGACAAAAAAAATGTACAATACTCGACCGTGCCATCAACATAATATACTGTTTTTAATTTTACTTAAAAATTCTAAATTTAATTTAAATGTAAACATTAAAATTTACATACCATTAATAGAATCATTTAAAAACAAAAAAGGTTCGTTTTCGTTTGTAATACAGTCAATGGTATTTAATTCTGAATGGACGGTTACAATATTCGTTAGAAATTTTGGTAGTTGTTCACTTCGAGTTCGACATAAATTATTATCGTTATATATAGCGTACATCTGTAATTGCTAATGTATTTTAAGTTTAACACTGACATCAATAGTTTATTTTAAATAACGAAGCACTAGTTTAGATGGTCTTCATATAACTCTTATGTACATTTTCGTTAAAAGAATTATTTTCAATTTGCCGATTTATTATTGCTTCAGATAATGCATCGTGGTTGTAGATAGTGTCAATCACGTTAAGTAAAATATTATCATTGTCGTTGATTTACTTGATTATTGTATTTACAAATAAGTATGCTGTACACGTTTTCACGATAAATTTCTAAAGTTAAATATTGTTAGCCAAACATTTAAGAAAACAGAACTTTTAATTGTCAATTATTTTTAAATGCTTTTGTTTTTTACGGTGTACAAAAAACTGAGTAAGAATGAAGACTGGCTTACAGAAAAATATATATTAAACATAACAATTATTAACAGCAGATACTGTACCTAATCAAGTATTTTATCAGCTTGGCCAGAACATTACGAAACGTATTTGTACCTACATATTTGCGAGCATTTGAATACCTATCGCTATCTTAAAATTACAGGTGTACTTACGTATATTGAACATAAATTTAATGAAAATTAAATTTTTTTTAATTAATTAATACTAAATAATAAAACTGAATTATAGAATTAGTTAATTATTCATCAAATTCATAACGACAATTTTTTTATAAGCATAAATATTTTAATGATTCAATTTTATTATTATTATAAGTACCTTAATTGTGTTTAGTTTAATAATAACAATTTGGATAAAATATTTTTTTCTTATTCGTAAATTCAACAATATAAATGCACTAATATCTAGATAGTTACGTAATAATATATTTGATAAAATTAACAAAAAATGTTAAAGTTATTTTTAAAAATTTCAATTATGTAAGTACACTATCTATATAATATTACTTAAACAAAAAAATTATTAAATCATCAATGATAATTTTTCAATTATTCCTATTTTTATAAATACTAAATAGCTATCTATAATATGTATACAATAAATTATCAATTTTTTGACTGAATATTAACAATAATATTATTGATATTTTAATTTATATAGCTTATAGTTTTGTTAAAATTACCAATATTTTTCGTTCAGTGGCGCTCGATTAAATCGTGTTTTCAAACATTGTGCTTCATAGCCCGCGATCTGTCGGGATCGTAGTCGTATCTCACAGCCATGACATAAGTATGCCATTGATGCAAACTCGTAACTGCACAAATCGTGAACGGCGAAATACTTGTTGATTTTCCGATGCTATATCGTCGTGGTTGGTCTTTAGTTATTCAACACAAAACGCCAATTACGTTTATTTTCCTGTAACTTGTGTAAACCAGTAAGCCATATAAATATCGGTAATTTGCAAATAGCTTTATCAAAAATATCATATTAAGATCTCACAGATAGCACAACATTTTATTATTTCAATTATAATATCTTTCTAATAGAAAATTGAATTTAGTTGGTGTTTTAGGGAGTTAAAAAGCAAAGACAAAAAATTCCAAGTACTTTTAGAATTTAATTGAGAAAAACAAAAAAAAAATATAGAAAAAACGGGAATATTCACGCAATACTATTATTTTGTTTTAATTTAATAATTACTGGAAACCGAAGGTATTTTAAATAATCGTTAAATGTATCCATGTTATAATTTTCAAAATATTTGGTGTGTTTTAGCTGAGCTATATTTATCCGTAGAAATTTTAATTTTTTTTTAGATTTTTCTATAATCTTCAAAAAGAATTGTTTTTTTTTCAAAAAGCTTAAAAATGTAAAAAAATAGATTCCTCATAAAGCTGTTATTACTCGAATTGAAAAAAAATTGAATGTAAATCGTTAATACATTTTTTTGAATGCAGACGAAAAATAAAACAAAATAACGTTCACATCCAACAATTTTTGTATTTTATTGTAATTCAAAAATAAATAAATTGATACCTTTTACAAAATACATACTTTAAATGTTCACCAAATGTATAATATATTAGCATTTCCTTCATATTATAATCATATGGTATAAATTTCAAAATATTTTGACTCTTTTTGAGCTATATATAGAAATTTGACTTTTTTACCTTGTGTACCATAACAACTATATCATATATTGTATATTGTATGTCCCAAATAATAGTCCAATATCAATATCTCTGCAGCAAAAAAATATTGAATTGGGATATTATATTTTCAACTATTATCCAAAAAAAATCTATCATATATAATGGCATAAATAAGTTCTATGCAATTAAATTTTTTAATTTGCTTAGTATCTGTGTCTATTATTTTTTAATACAATTAAACAAATTGCTTTTATTGATATTTGATTTTTAAAGCAACTATATAAATATTTTAAAATATTATAATATATATTAAAATTATATACATATAATATATAGACATATTATATTATTATTATGTATAGTTATTACTTATTAGTTTATTACTTAGTATAGATACCTATTTACTTTAAAAACATTAATAAAAGTTATACTATGTAAAAATATAATATTTTATTGTATAACATCAAACATGTATAATTAACCATAGTATATGAATTATGAAAATATTAGATAGGTATGAATAAATGTATATATATTACAAGAAATAATATAAGTTATAAAGTTGATTAAAATATAAATAATAAATTATAGGTTTACACTTTTTAAACACATTATACTTATGAGTTATGTATTATAGCACTATTGAGTATGGACACAATTACACCAAGTCACAAACTGATTCAAAATTAATGTACAATTGGGCACTCTTGTAAAAGAATAATTTTTGAAGTATTTTTATGATATTTTAAATAAGTATAACTTTTTAAAAGTATTTTTTTTAAATATTCTGAATACTTTTTAAAAATATTTTTAACAAAATTGAAATACCATAAAGTACTTAGTACCTACGTTTGATAAATTATTTTACACAAAAATTTCACAAGTGTTTAAAATTTAAAAAATAACATCTTTTTTCTATACTAGGATTTTTTAAGAAAAATTAAAATCTTATAATTTTATAAACATTACTTAAAATATATGTGAATATGTATTTATTTACCTCTAAATAGTCAGACATGTTATAGTATTTATGAAATTGGTTGTTAAAATCTATGGTAAGTACTAAGTAGTAATATAATAAGTACATCTAATGATATACAATATACATATAGGTATATTGTATAGTATACAATTTAAAAAATCCATACTTTGTAAGTATTCATAAAATACATTTTTATAATAGTATTTTAAAAGTATTTTTTACAAGAGTGCAAATGGGTAAATTTTTAAAAATCTAAAAAATGTTTAAAAAACACTACCTACCGGAGGTAATCAATGTGACCGGCACATGGTGCGGTTTACCTCCAATATCATGGTGGCAAATCTCCACATAGTCATAATATTATATTGTCGTAAGCATAACCTTACGGGTCACCACCGTTATCAGCGGTAACCGGTATGGCGGTATGTGCAGTCAGTACAACAACGGTATGACAGTGACCGCGTATTCGACCGCCGCCGTAATTCCTTCGTTCGGCCTAGGCCCGAGATAATACCATCGTTATCGCGTGGTGATGCATTGGTTCATTATAACCTGGGTTCCCGGCGCCCGTCCGCTCGTTGTTGAACGTTAAACTATTAAATTGTTGCGATTTGCTATGACAGCACGACGTTCGTGATCATCTGTCCCTAAACAAAAACACCATCAAAGTCCGTTAATGACGACAACGCCCGATCTTTCAACCTGCGTTTTTTGCGTGTTTTCCTCGCCGCGCACGGTCCGACGTCCACCGCCGCCGCCGTAGAGACTAGCTAGATTTTCCGTCCTCGTCTTTGTTTTTCGACGTGGATCGATACCAATCATTTCGAGAGCCCCGTTCATAAAAATCCGGTAAAATTTTTCGCGTCGTGTTTTGCGTTTTGTTTTGTTTTTTATTTTTTTTTATTTTCACTACCCTCGGTTTTTTACTGTTGATGCTGCTCCTCATATCGTCGTAAACGTTAAGTGATTTTTACTTCGCACTTTACCATTCAGCCCGTCATTGTAATAATTGTGCAACAACCGCCTCCCGTACACTTGAACTTCATATTTTTACAATGGAGAGTGCTGCCGTAACCACAAAAGGAGAAGACACTGCCCCCGTTGTCGCTGACGCTACCGACAATACCACTACCACTACCGCTACCGATGCGTTAAATCCGATAGCAGTGACTAATGAAATTGATCCATCCATTAAGTCAGACAAGGAAATGATTATGACGACTAACAATGTTGAACATGTGGCGGTGGTCAGTGATCTAGCTGTTGTGTCAAATGAATCTACAATTACTACTGTTAAAGCCACCAGTGAAAATTCCAAAGTTGAAGAAGATCAGTTAAATACAGCTATGGCATCTACAACAATATCGACTGATGAGGTAGATGAGATTAAACAGAATCAAGATGAAACAGCTTTGGACGAGCAACAGAAACCCGTGACAGCTACAGTTGAAAAAGAAATTTTAATCAATGAAAACTCTGATGTAAATCTAGATATCTCAATAAAATCAAAATCAGAGTATGATGAAATAATTAACTCAACAATTGGTAGTGGATTTGAAGATGCTGTTGAGTATATAAATAATGATGAAGAAGATAGTGTTGTAAAAGAACAGCCTCAAGATGTAATTCAACAAGAAAATGTTCCCGATAATGAGACCAGTTCACAACAAGAAGTAGAGGGAGGTGACGGTGAAGAAGACTCTAGTGAAGAAAACAAAGATGTGAGCATAATAATTAAAATTATATAAAATATTATATTCCATAGGTATTTTGTTATTTGTTTTTAGCACAGTTATAAATTGTATTTTTTGTGCATCTTTGTATAATTATGTGTCCATCAAATGATTTTTTGCATGCTTAAGCTCTAAATTGGTATCAATATTTAAAACCATTAGATAGGTAGGTACCTATATCTAATGTACATAATATTACATTACATACACTATGACTGTTAACCATTACATTAATACATAATAATATTATTTTATACATTCCATTTAAACAAACAGTGGGCACTGAGGGCACCGCTCTGTTATACATTAGGTGTCGAGTGATTCACCATAATAGGTATATTAAATTTGAAGTGATATGTCATTACTCATTATATATGAAAAACGATTCTGAGTGGAAATGGTCTGTTAGCCTATATTATCACTAAATATATTTTATAATAAGTTTTTTTGATGTAGGTAGCTTAAATAATAAATATTTATTTATATCAATTATTATTATTATTGTTATTATTTAATTATTATATTATTGTTATATATTTGAGTCAATACCCCCCGCCTTTTCATACAACAGTATGATTGAATTAATTGTACCCATAATTGATAAATAGATACTATCTTAAAATTAATTTACATATTTTTTAAATTTTATTCAATATAATTAATGATGTATGTAAAAGTTTTAAGGTAACCATGGTTACATAAAAATTATTTTAATAATAGGTTATATTGGATTTACTTAAAAATTCTTATTTTCCCTTAATATTTTGTTTGTTTTTTCCGATTAAAAAAAGTATTGGTAATTTTTAATTTAGATCTCTAAAATTTAAACTCTAATTTGTTATCTAAAACCACGTTCAAGGTTAAAAGTAGAAGCATTTTATCGACTAGTTATCACATACATATACAAAAAAAAAACCATTACAATACATTCATTGCATAATTTCATTCAAAATTTCAAATTCCATTTAAATATTTTATGTTACTGAGCTCAAATGTTGAACTTCATAAACACTTTTTGGTTTTTTGTTAGGATATTTATGTAACAATTTAAAGAAAAATATTCTCAAAAGGACATCACACTCACGTCGTTGTTATTTGTTTTAAAATATGTAATGTAGCAAACGTATTGCAAAATACAAATATGTATGCAATTTATGTTATGCTTTGTTAGTTTTAACATTATAGTGAATAATAATAATAATAATAATAATTAATAATTGTACCTATTATCAAATTTAAAAGTAATATAATTGTCTGGGTTAGCCAATTTTTTAAGCAAATTATCTATGTAAAATATCCCAAATTAAAGGGGCTCATAACTTCCATAAAATATCAAACAAACATTGATAATGTTATGTTTATAATGTATTAAACTATCAACACTTAATATGAACTGCTTAACTTAAATTTTCTATGCTAGGCATGCTATATAAATACATTCTCTTAATATTTTTTTTGTTGAAATTTATTTTTACTGTCCCTAGATTTACTTAACCATCCATTTTACCTAATTATGTTATTTATATAATCAGGTATTTGTATTGCCTTACTAATCTTCTATAATTTGTAATAAAATATTTCTTAAAATAATTTCATTTAAATACCATAATTATCTAACCATTTTTAAATTTAATTTGTTTTTTGGTTGTTATTCCATTTTAGCCTTCAGCACCTGCAGAACCTGCAGTACCTGTGCCTGTGGATGATGATACTAATGATCCACAATACATACCCAGACGTGGAAGATTCTATGAACACGATGACCGCATGGCTTATAGTACAACAAGCTCTGAAGGATCAGAATCAGATAATGGATATGAAGAAGATTCAGGAGACGATGATGGAGTTGTTTCTGAGTGAGTAGCGGGCTAAAATATCTAATGCTTATTAAGTATAATATTAAATTTATATTATTTTATTAATAATTATTAGTCGTCGCCGGATTAGAAGACGACATACCGGCATTAAAAAACCAAAATCAGTGATCCCAGTAGATGCAGCTGAAAACACTGCTTTAGCTGCTGGAGATGGAACATCGTCTACTAAAAAAGTCTTGGCTATATCTAAGGTTGCTGCTGCTACAGCAAAAGATTCTGAAACTTCTGTAACTGCTGGTGGATCGGCAAAAAAACCAAGTGTAGGTTCTAGAAAATCTCGTGATTTAGATGCTTTGGATAAGTGGACACACGATTTGTATGATGAAAATGAACAGACACGTAAAAGCCGTGATGAGTTACTGGCCTCATATGGATATGACATAAGGGAAGAATCAGAGGCACCTCGAGCTCGGCGTCATCATAAATATGGGTAAGTTAATTATAGAAACCATTTATATATAGCCATTAATAATAATTACAAATGATTTCATTTTAGGCGAGCTGCCACTACCAAATATACTCGTAATTGGCAAGATACAAAAGCTTACATTGGTACTGCTGGTGGGCAGTCTATGAAAGTAAAGCGTGGGGGTATGGCTCGACGCAGTGTTGGCGGTCCAAATAAGAATATAAAGAAATCTACAACTGATGATTATACCTCTGAATTCCCTGCTTTGGATAATTCAAAGAAATCGGAGCCTAATTCTTCAACTGTGTCTTCCACAGATGTAGAAGTCTCAGTCCAGAATCACGAACAACAACCAAAAACTCCTTCTGTTCAGAATGAAGAAAAAAAGACAAATGTTGCAGCTGTGGAAACTGGCCAGGCTCGACATCACACTTCATCCCGAGCAATCTCTAAATCTAATACAACTTCTCCTGCAAATCGAAACAATCGTCAAGATCAGCTAAATGGCGGGCCTTCATCTTCATCAACTAACAATAAAAACTTTTTCAATCGGTCTTCAACTGAGTCTCCAATTAATAAAGAAAAAGGTGCTCAAGTAAATCGAGACTCTCCTACAGCACCTAATTCAAACTTTTTTAACCGAAGACCACAACAAAGCAGTAGTAGCCATAATCAACATCAAAATTTTAAGCAGCAACACTTTAATAACAGTCAAGGACATAACCAGCAACACCAACATTCTTCGTCACCTCGAGGCCGCAGCTTCCATCAACATCATACATCGCATCAATATAATCGTGATAGGTATTTTTCTAAGGGTTCTATTCCTTCATCTTCATCCAGTCCAAATCAACACAACTACGATCAGCAACATAATTCTGTAGCACCTACTACTGCTGGCACAGGACGTACACAACATGGTGGTGGACATTATCAACATTACAATAATCGTCAATGTAAGTATTCTAATATAAGATGTGTTATCATTTTTAATTCTTCTTGATATTTTTCTATTACAATTTGTAACACTTATTAACTTATTATCGTATTGATGCGATATAATATTCTTGTTATCAAGTACTATAACTATGTATGTTTTGCTATGCATAAATTCATTCATGTAATAATTCACTCATAATTACCAATAATTGCATTAGTCTTAACTTAAATCAAACTTTTATTTAAAATAATATATTTGCTATAATAGTGCAGGTAGACACCTAAAAAGTATAGAATAGTACTAATATATTATTATTTAATAATATCTCAAAATATTTCTTTTTAGATGAAAATGAAAATCAACAAATTGAGCCACCTGCACCACCCACTCCGGTTGTACGTAGCTCCAAACGCTACTCAGTTCAAAGCCGCAGGGAGCTTCCTGACCCTGTCCTAAATTTTGGTGGATTATCTAAAACACCTCAGCCACAGCCTCCAGCTTCTCAGCCACAAAATGGGTTAGTGATGCAAGACCAACAAATTCAACCTCAACAACAAATGCAACCTGCGCCTCAACAATTACAACAACAACAACCAATCCAAATTCATCAACAACCACCACCATTGCAAATACAACAGTACCACCAACCCTTACAACCAATACATCATGGTATGGTGCTTGATCACAACACTGGTATGATGGTTATGGCTGCTGCTGATCCATCCATGTACCATCATCAAATGTATGCTACACCCCAGTATGCAACTGGAGTGGCACCGGGTCCAGCAACTGGTAATGCTGATGATCCAAATGCAGCAGCAGCTGCTGCAGCTGCTCTTCAGATGCTTGCAGCTCAAGCAGCTGTTTACCAACCAGTACCAACAGGTGCGACAGGTGTAACATCGCCACCACCTGGAACACAATCTTTGCAACAACCAGTAAGTTAATCATTGACTAATTTAAAATATTTTTAATACTAACCTTTTTTAAAATTTTTAAATTTGTTGTCATTATTTCAAAGGTGAAATTGTTATCATACATTGAATTATCATCATTCTTATTTTAGGAAACCTTCATGACTACTTATTATCAACCACAACAACAGCCACAACAACAACCTCCCCCAAGACGTGTCAATTTGGCTATACCCATTGTGGCACCGCCTCCAGAACCTAATCAACAGCAAGGGAATTCAAAAACCAATGTATCCACTACACCGCCACCTACTGCAGCTTCAACCAACTGAGAACGCTTCTATAACTAACTATTATTATAACTACTACAAAATATTGAAACTTTTTCGGTTTTTTTAACATTTTCTTAGTTTTATACAAAAGCTATTTGGTTAATATTTGGTTTATATTCTATACCATTATCTTAGATAACGGTATCAACTGATTCTGTGTTTAGTTTTGTTTTTAATTACCTTTTATTACTATTCAATGATCATTATTTTATACTTCGTTCAAGAAACGAATCAAATTATATAATTTTTTTAGGATGCATGACCACAGTACTACACTGTACAAAACACTTAGGTATCTAATTTATCTCAGTTTATAATTATTTTATTGTTTGTTAATCCTATTATTGTCTTATTATCAACAATAAATTAAAATACCGATAAACCACTGAATCTAATAAATAATTGTTTTGATAACATTATTGTATTTTAAATAAAATAAAAACTAATTACTACATAATTACAAATATTATATGTATTTAGTAAATTTAATTTGTATTATCAACGAGTATTTCAAGCTATGATGAGTATTTTAGGATTGTGAAATATAATGTGATGTCATTAATATACCCAATTCAATCAACAATTAGAAGTAGTAGTTAAATAATGTTGGAAATTATTAAATTGGTAATAGTAAACCAGATAAAAGAACTAAATTAAAATAGTTTTTATTTTTACCTGTACTAGTTAAATGAGACATATTACCAATTTTACTTCTTGGTTATTTTAAATAACAAAAATTGTCTCAATGGTCTAGATATTAAATCATGTCAATAGTTTGCTATAAGATTACATTTTAACATTGTATATCATATAGTAAGATTTGAGCTAGCTAGCTATGCCTAGAGCTCTTATAAGTAGAGACTGAAATTAAATGCACTAAAAATGTGGTAAATATAATGTGAATATGAAAAGAAAATAGGTCTATATAGTTTATATGCATAAATATGCATAATTAATTGTAAAATATGCTCAAACATGTATCATATATTTATATTATTAACAAATGGTAACTTTATTTTAATCATGTTTCTATTATACATTTTTTATTTTTACAATTTGAAAAAAATAAAATAAATGTACCTTTTAACATTAAAAATGTTATAAAGTTAAAAAAAATATTTCATTTCAAATAGTTCAAATTTGCAATGTAGCCAACAACAAATATTAATTTGTATAAAACCATGAAATTAATCTTTGATGATTTCACTTATCAAATAAGAGTTAATCAATAATTGACAATATTACTTTTTTTGTCAATAGGTAATTAATAAAAATTCATATTTCTGGAATAAAGGTATGAAGTGATTTAATTATTTACCAACATTTTACAAAATAAACCCATAATATGCACTAAAGACAAAATATGACCTTACCCTCCAATTATGTGCAAAATAAAATGTTGTCTATGGAATCAGTTTGATTTGAAATGCAGACATTTTAAACCCTCAATAATATAGTGTATACACTCAGTATGAATATGCAAATCCATATAATTTCGACCACTAATTATAAATCAAAATGACTTCTTTCTATACAAACTGAAAGGAATAATTTTTAAATTGTATTAGTCCTGACATATCCTGTGACTATGCTTTTTCAGCTTTTTGTGATCTCTTAACTATTATCACAAAATATGAAAAATATGTTACAATATTTTAATTTCTTTTTTTTTTATCCTAGATTTGAATAGATTATTGTAAATATTTTAAAGTAAAACTAAAAATCTTAGATTATTCTATGCACATTAAAATAACTATAATTTTGCCTTGTAGATCTTCGTAAGGAAGACTAATTTAAACAGATTTTTTATAATGTTATTCTAGTTTACTTGTAGTTTATTTAGAATACTTGCACCTAGTCAACTCCACATTAATAGTCCTTGCTGAATGATTGCCTGGTATAAGAAAAAATAGGTATATGACACGCATTGTTTGATTAAGTATTAAGTTTTTTATGGCTTTATCTAATACAATTAATAAGTAATTACTCAATACATCATATAGCTTTCTTAATAAATTAAAAAAATGAAGATTCCATCGCAAATTTAAAATTGTAATCTAATATAATACCAAGGTCCAATGAGTCCTCGTTGAGCACTTCTTTTATCAAAATACATTTATTTAAAAAACTATCTGATTCTATTAACACATCTGTGTAATTAATATTGAATTAAAATTTAGATTAATTTTGTTAATAAAAACAATCATAAATATAGTTTTTATGCATTGAGTGTTAAATTCCTGCCACATAGGCATTGATAGATTTAGTTAACACCATTGCTTTATGATGTCCCTACAATACTTTTATAATAGGTATTAAGATTTAATTTTTAGAAATACCTATTCCAGACATAATAAATTTTCAATAGATATTCCAAGTTTTTTGCACTACAGCTTTAAAATAAAATTATATTTTTTTAATATTTATTGTTATTTAGTAACTTGTAAATTATCAGTTATACATTTTAACATAAGCTATAATTTCAAATTTTATGAAAACATTAAACAAGTATAATTTTTTATGATATCTAGATTCTAGAACAAATAATATTTAAAAAGTAATTGGAATAGTTTTCTGTTATTTGAAATACTATTCTTATGAAGTGCTCAAAATATTATTCATTAGTATTAGAGAAATTATTCCAACTACTGTTTGTGTTTATCAATGGTTGCAATAAATATTTTTTACTTATTAGTTATTGCTTAGTTATAAACATTCATTAATTTGACAATAATATGATATAAAAATAATATGAATATTATCAGGTACTATAATATAATTATACATGTTTTATTTTATAATATATATAGAACAAATAGATTAAGCTCAAAGATTGCATTTATTGCAATTTTTTTTTTATTGTTTTTTTCAACAAAAATGAGTTTGTAAAAAAAAATATACAAATTTTCATAATTATTATTTATGATATAATATAATTTGTTTATATTAAATTTAATTCTTAAAAAATAATTTAAAATATCATAAACATTAACAAACATTTATTATTACAATAGATTTCTTTTGTTTGCGAAATATAATATAAAACAAAAAACATTTATAATATACATATTAAAAATAATTTTACCAGTAGCAATACAACATTATTTTTTCAGGTTTACCTATTTAAAGCAGTTCTTGTAATGAATACTCTATTAGTTTTATCAGTTGCTAATCAAAAGAGAACAATTTTTTATAGTTTTTGATGTATTCGACTAAATATATTAATAACAAATGTGGTGAATACCTAGTATGTAATTTAAACCACAAACAATATATTAAGTATTTATTAACTGAAAATATGTTGAAAGACAGAACTTGTAATCTATGTTAAAAATAATATTATCTTGAGTAAGACAATACTAAGATTAGCTTCAACGATGAAAAATATTATTCACAAATATGTAATTCTAAATCAACTCAGTATTAAATTGATTAAAAAAAGAGAGCTATCCACAAAATCCAAGAGAGCTAAATAGCAAACCTCTGTTAAGTTTATTTTACAGGTGGCATTCAAAAATAAATACAAAAAAACTAAAAAAGCCATTTTTGTAGGTATTCTATCAAAAATTCAAATTAATACATCACATTATAGTAAAGCCAAAAATTCAATGGCTTTTAAACTTAACAGTATTTTTTTTTGTATTTCGTTTAAGAACATTTTTATTAAAAATTAATATTTTGAAATTAAATGTTTTTATAATATCAGTCTATCACACTAAAGATGACAATCTTAATGAACAACTTATAGTTATCTTATATTATTATATTTAATAACAATTTTTATATAAAAATATTTAGTTATGATAAAATATTTGACATTTGATTAACTACCTCGTTAAAAAGAATCCAAATTCAGATGATCATAATTTTATAAATAATAATTTAACTTAAAAAATAAAAATGCAACATTGCTGGAAAAGTTTAAGATCATAATAAATTAATAGTTAGATAAAAACTAGGATTGTAATTAATATTAATTGGAAATTAACCATTACTGCCCTTTAAATTATAATGACATTTCACAAATCACATTTTAATTATATTATCAAATGATATACAAAATTGGATTGTGAAATATCAAACACGAATAATAAAAGAAGCAGTTAATTAAGTTATAATTGACCATATGTTGATTGAAACATAATTAGTGCTAATAGTGGTTTCCAATTATATAAAATAAGTTATATAAATAAAAAGGAAATATATGTTTACAAATTAAAAAAAAAAAAACTCAAAAATAAATTTAAGATAAATATGGACTGCAATACAGTAACAAACATTTTGTTAATTTTTTAGTAATTAGTAATTACTGTTGAAATAACATTTAATTTGGTTGGTGCATCCAAAAATTTGATTTGTTACTTCCTTTGACATTTGTAGGCATTACCACAGGTTGAGAGATTGAACTGAATTCTTTTTCAAATAGAGGAGGTGGAGATTCCAGACAAGATTTTGTTTCCAATAAGTCTAATAAATGCTGCTGTTGCTGCTGCGGTTGTTGTTGTTGTTGTTGTTGTTGTTGTTGTTGTTGATCATCAAGAAAATCAATACTTGGAACTATACTACTTTTAAATTTGATTTTCGTAACTAATTTACGATCATAGTTTGCACTGAAAAACAAAAAAAATAAATATATGACCTACTGAATAATAAATTAATAATACCTAATAATCAATTTACAAAAATATACATTTGATAGTATAAATATACCACTTAGGCTCAGGTACTGTTAAAACAGTATTTATAATAGTTTGTTTCTGATTCAGGAGTTCACGTTTTTCTTCTTCAAGCTCATCACGCTTGTCCCGTAGTTCCGATAAACGACCATTAATTTGTGCTAAAGATAATCTATTTTCTTGTATTTTTAGATCTTCTGCGTATTTCTTTTTTCTCAAAAGTTCAGCATCGGCTTCAGCTAAGGAACAAGAAAAATATATTATATACCTGTATTGTGTTTTTCATTTATAAATCGTCGTTTTTATTTGGGAAAATATATAATTATTTTACATTATATTTTATTTTTTTAAACTATTATTTATCTCTTTCTACCAACTTTGTAGATATAGTGCTATAAACTCTATAGCTTTGACACAACTAATGTTCGTCTAAAAAGTATAATTTAAATACAGGTTAAAAACAAGAATACCTCAAAAACTAAAATTAATTTTATTTTATTTAGTAGTTATCTATGTATTGCAAATATTCTAGTAATTAAAAATTAGTCGGGGAAAAAAAATGTCTAGTCAATTGAGTATTCTATATCTAATATCAATAGTGTGATTATAGAAAAATATATAAGCTTTCATAAATTATAAACGACTGAACAAATGAATGTCTGTAACTCGTATTTCGTCACATTTTCTCAATGCGCTCGTGTTTATAATTAATTAACCATATTATTGTAGTAAGTCTGCGAAAAAAATGAAACCGACAACAGGGGGGACGTTAAAAATCGGAAACGCACCTTGTTTTTCCTTCTCTCGGCGTGACAGGATGTGCGCGCGTAACGATTTCCACATTCTTTTATTTCGCATCTTGCAGGTGTGTCTGTTCGAGACGCCGATCGGGTTTCCTTCGACGAACACTGGAGCGGAGTCGTTGAACGCCATTGTGGCGTCGGACTACGGGAAAACTATTACGGGGCCGCGCTCGAGTCACGGGCTCTTCGGTCGAGCCCGCCGTGTGGTGTGATGGCGACGAAAGAAAATACAATCACTCTTGACGGATTCGCTCCTCTTAAGCGGGTCGACAAAAAATGTCGGCCGTTACGCGCCGAGAGCGGTTTGTCTTGGCACTGCGGTGACGGCGGCGGTAGTGCGTACGTACTGCGTTAAACATGTCACGACGGCAAGAAACTCCGACACGACGGCGATGAGCGCTATAGAGGGAAATGCGCGCGCTGCGCGTCGGCCGCCGATTGAATGATCGCAATCGGTACGGACGCGGTAGGTACAGCAAACTCGTCGGGCGATCGATCGATCGGTTTAGCAGGCGACGGAACGAAAAGGCATCGATAATTATTATAATATTACGTTTGATATTTTACTCGTTGGTGAGCTTAAACTCAGAACTGTTTCGTGTGGCGCGATTCGCGGCGTTCTGTCGACAGCGGTCAGCGATGGGTAATGGCTAGGCATTCGTCGATCGATCCGCCGGCGCAGTGTTCTCGCGATTGGCGGTTAACGGCGCGGCGTCGGTTAGAGCGAGTCGTTGCGGTTGCCGTCGTCGGAGGAGTCGGCGAGATTCGCGTTCGCCGCGGTTTCCCAGTCGCTGAGGGGCAAATGCGCGCGTTATCAACCGTCGTCGCGGAAATCGTTGTTGTAGTTGTTACCGCATAAATGGTTTTGTAATATGCCCTTTGGTAACAATGTTTGTCGTTATCACTTAACACGCATGGTCGTCCGAACGCGGATATGCTCGATAGAGGCCCATAGTTATATTATGTGATAGGGGAACAGGTCTCAAACGCTTGTTGTAGTTAATGAGTGTGGTCACAGATAAAAGGATAAGGGCCACTAGGGCCAGACGCCGCCGGTGTCGTTGAAAATGTCAGTAACTACCAGTGTTCCGTTCATGTCAGTACAATGGATTGAGATTATAAAATTTGATTTTATGACATGTCGATGTCGTTGCTTATTGATAAAGAATTCTAGATTATTAAATCGAGGATTAAATGTATTAATTTGTGTTATCAAAAATATCAATACTCATTAGTCAGTTTTATAGTCACTATAGTATTAATCGTCCAAATATTTAGAAACTTAGTTTCTTAAAAACAAGGAATCGTTTGAATCTAGAAGTGATTGAGCTAGGTTCAGGTAGAATGTGTTGGTATCAGACTGTTGCATGTTTCGGATGTTTCGGCTAAATCAAAGCTTGTAAGTTATGTCGAGCTGTGTATTTAAAATAAATAATACGTTTCACTATGTTTATATTAAACGCAATAATATAATCATAAACTAATCGTAATATGTAGCGTTATAAGTTTATTAAATTTGTAACATGCACCAAAGTAGAAACCAAAGTTTAAAATTGTTATCGGCTTAAAATAATAATTAATGATTATACATTTTGAAACCTAATGTACGAAGGAAATTATTCCTTTGAATGCATATATTCATAATGAATTACATTTTCACGATTAAATAATATTAAATAGATAATTAATAAACAGATATTAGGTATTAGGTTATTAGATACACAATAATAGAATTTTAGATTCTGAACGGAGTGATGAATGTATTGATTTTACAATGATGTGTGTTTTTTTTCAAAATCATGTAAAATAATGATATATTACAATTTAAATATATAGATTATAGGTAATAATTAATATATCCTACTAATTATCATTGACTGACAAATCATCTCCGTTCAGAATCGTTTTTCGTATACAATGATATCTGTCATTGCATTCAAATTTAACACATCCATTATAGAGACCAGTGATCTACTCTCCATTTCTACTGTACAGCAGAGCGATACCCACTTGCGCACTTTTTTTTCTTCATTTTAAACGTTTATTTTTAGACAAGTAATTTTAATAGGTGTTTTCAAATTCAAATTGTTTTATAAACACTATATTTCCAAAATGTTTATTAACTACCTATTAATATATTATTTGTTTATCAAGAGAATGCCATACCTGCATGTGTTGTCTTTGTCTTACTAACGTACATCATAACAAGTTGCGTTCAGTAGAACACAATTTGTCATGTTAGCTTTAATAGGTACTAGAGTATTAATCTATTATCAAATTTAAAAGTAAGAATATTATCTAGAAAATCACAAATGCTTTTATTGATATTATCATTTTAAAGTGATTTATGAACATTTTAAAGTTGTGTAATATTTTACATAGCTATTACTCATTTTAAAATAATAATATCAATAAAAGCATATGTCATTTTCTAGATAATATTCTGACCTTTAAATTTGATAGATAATAGGTAAATTTACTCTAATATTAAAGTTAACATCATAAAATATGTTCTGTTGAATTCAAATTTGTTATGAATTATGATGTACGTTAGTAAGACAGAGACAACACATGCGGGTATGGTGTTCTCTTGATACTTATTCATAACACTCCCCTTGTTAAATAAAAGCTAATGCTTTCATGAGTTAGTTAATAAATACATCTATATAATACAAAAAAGTTATACATTGCAACATAAGTTAAGATTAAGGTTTATAAGAAAAAGCTGATATTAATTACTTATATTTAATATGAAGTCTATAACAGTAAATAAACTTAACTACCACCTCTTTTTACTAATAATAACACAAATTATGGTATATTTTTTTCATTTTATTTTTTGGTTTACTTGAAAAATGAAAATTTTTACTTCAGGTTGTAGAAAACACCTGATCTCATTTATTCTTTATAGTTTATTTCGTGCTTAGATATTTTTACAATATTGAATCAATTTTTCAATTTTAGTATGTTTTTAGTTTGTTAATGTTTTAAAAAGACTTTCAAAAGATGCACACTTAGAATTTTAATCTTATGATTTTATTTAAATATAATTTTATACTTAACAGAATTCTCAAAAATACACTAAATCAAAAAAAAAATTTAAATAAATCAGATCTTCTCAAACAACATAACTTTTGACTTTTGACACTGGTTGGATATTCTACATAAGTATAGACAATATTGATAATATAAAATCTGTATACTGTATGTATGCTATAGTCAATATAGCATACATACATTTTTGAAGAATTATTTGGATGTTTTAAGTATTACTGTAGATGAAAATACCACCTTGAATATTACATATATTTTTTTTTAAATTTGATGTATTAACTTTAGAATTATGTAGGTCATTTAGCAAATATTTTAAAATTAATTCCTAAATACAGTACCTATATGTTAGGATCGGATTTATTTTTTGTATTTAAGGCCATAAAAAATAATTATAAATAATATTTAAATTGATTTTTCAGATTAAAAGAACATTGGAAAATTTTAAGTTGTCAGGAAGAGGATACATTTTGGCAGAAAAAGTACCTTGGGATGAATATCAATGACTGTTTATTACCATAAAATTGATATGTAATCCAAAATCGATGTTTTTCTATAATTAAAAAGTTATCATTTACTTATCAAATTATAGTAGTTATTTTAATATTATTAATTATTATTAATTTACTATTTTTAGAGAAATAAACGTATCAATAAATTATGTGAGTGGCGTCATGTAATCTATAAAGAAGATATTTTGGAATAAGCCAGAATTAATGACACTATTGCTTGGACAACTGCACCAACTAACATAATCTCAACAAAAAAATTAAATTTTCCTACAACCTATCTTCAACAATATTTGCATATTATCAATAGAAAACCTATAATAGTATTCTAGAACAGAACCGCACCATCACAGGCATTATAATGTCAATATATTAAACTATAGCTTAATAAAAAATATTATTGTTTAGATAGTTAAAAGGTACAATTATCATACAACATCATATTATAATGACAATAATAACAATGAATTTAATGTTAAATTAGTTACCTTAGAAAGTAGGAAATTGATATAATCAAGATAAATACAAACAATGGTTTGACTTTCACTCTTAAATAATCCTTTTGGATATAATTGTTCAGTATTCTTTCTGGATTACTGTGATTGTAAATTTGGCAAATTTTCAAAACAATTTTGAAGATCTGTTTTCTTTCTTCTAGAGATAAAATTAAATTCTTCATTATTATTATTTAATTGCACAAATTTAGATGATGAATATTAAGTCAATAAAAATAAAAGATACCTATGTTATAAACATTGTTTATTTGTTTTACTATTAATATTATGAGTATTAGTATTTTGTTGAATTCTTGTCTGTTGTAAATGTGAACAAATCCACTTGTTTTTTTAATAGATAAAAGAAATAATCAATTTTAAAATTATATTAAAGAATAAAATTATATCATTAATATTTTCATCAGTAAATTATAACAATAAATTATGTTCACTACCATTTTGTTTTAAATATTTTTGAATTTTTCTAGGATACAATGATCTAATATTAAATAAGTAAAGATGAGTGGATATTAAACGATAATGTGTAAATAATTGTAGTAAAACACACGACTATAATAATAATATATTTCTTATTTTGTATATACTTGAGTAGATAAAAAATTTTTTTAACTTAAGTATTTATGTATAGAAATCAACTTACTACAATAGTTTAATAAAATAGTTGAGGTTTTTTTTTTATATTATAAATGTTGCAACTTAGATACAAAAATATTAATCTAGGATTATTAAGATTAGTTTTTTATATAATAAATATCAGCATGTAGATTTAAAGTCAACATTACATTTCCAGATAGCAAAATAATAGTTGCATAAATTATGAATATTTTTTGAGAAATTTTAATATAATATTAAGAATATCTGTTTATGGTTGTTGGAATATTTTCTTTGTGCATTGTCACGATATCTATGAATTTTTATTGAAAAATAAATGAAAAATTATCATATTTCATACAAATATTGCCAAAATAATCATCTATACATTATTATAAAATTGCCTTATTTATTTTTATATTGTTATTTAAAATACACTGCATTATAAATAAATCATAAAAACACATTTTTATTATAAAAGATATAATTATTTATTAACTATTTTAATTAGAAAATAATTAATTATACAGACATGTAATGTAATATATTGAATATTGAATTAAAATAATAATTCTTTAAATTTTAAATCGGATTTAAAAAAATATTTTATACTTAAATTAAACAAAAAGTAATATAAAATGTATCCTATTAATAAATAAAATATTTCATTAAAGAGTTAGAAATACTTGTATTTTTATATCTTATTCAAAAACATTATTTATTAATAAAAATTATATATTTAAACTAACTAAAGTTAAATAAATATAATTAATTCTAATTTTCATAAATAGCTCAAGTTGTTCTTATAGATTAGCAGCTTGTTTTTTTAAAACGAACCCAAAGTTTTATATTAATTATTTAATTTCCTTGAATTGACTAGTAATGAATTTTTCATCTTATTTATGAATTCTGCCAATGTAATATATTTATAAATTTTTTTATATTTATGTTTATTATATTTTTGTGTTGTAAATATCTGTATGTAAAATATAATAAATCATGTTTTTCAGTTTTAGATAGTCTATGGTAAACCCATATATTTTGATACTTTTAATTATACCTTTAATTTTTAAATAAAACCATTTATAAATTAATATATTCTATGGAATATTATTTTAAAAATATATAGCTAAAATGCAATATTATTTTTATTATATTATGTAGGTACATTTAATTTGCAAACTTTAAGAATTTTTTATATGCCACATTTTTATGTAAATACTTTATAAAATGTTAATTGTTTTGAATTTTAATCCTTATGAAAAACACAACATGTTAAAGATTCTTCATTAGGTACATTATTAATCCAATTATTTAGGGTTGCTAAAGTCTTATTTATTATTAACAATATTTATGCTGTATGATATATATTTATTCAGAAGTTATTTTTCTTAACACAAAACAAAACAATTTAGTTACCTATATAAATATAAATATAATTTTATATAAGTTTTCTTTGAAAATAACAATCTTTTCTAAACACATTAATTCAAAGCTTTCAACAATAATATTACCTACATACCATATTATGTCCAAATAATTAAGTTAGATATTTATTTTATAAAGAGATATACCAAGAGAAGGCACCAACGCCTTAATTTTTTAAAACATTTTCTAACCAATAATTTACTAATAGCTTCTGTTAGTAGGGCTTTATCATTTGATAGTCACCCTTTCTGCTATTTTCCCTATAAATTGAATTACTTTATAATATGCATTATTCTAAATCATTGATTTTATATTATAAAATCAATGTTCTAAGTATATATATATATTTTTGTGTATACACAATTTTAATTTTACTTATTGTGTTTTGGCATAATATATTAGTAGGTATCTAAATATTCAATGGTTACATTCTTTTTTTCTATTTAATTTTTAAGTTTTGAAAAAACATTTTTAATTGGAGACATTGTTTAAATACTCACGGCCCACTGCCCACAAATAGTTACATTTTAGTGAAACCAACAGTTTTTTTTTATTAATATGCAAACTTAACATTTATATCCTTAATACTGCGTGAGACGTAATAAAAATATAAGGCATTTTATATTTTTTTAATTTATTGATTTTTAACACTAAATGATTAATTAATAATTTATATCAATTTTAATTTTGAAAAATATGCTTCGAATGGTGCAAAATAAACTTATATTCAGACCTACATGTAATAGAGGGAGTGTAACTAATGAATTATAAATACTAATTATATTAATTATATAAATTCTTATACGTTTTAAATACTTTTCAAATTTTTGAAAGTTTCAACTGATCATTTATGACAAAACTTCAATATATTTTCTGGTATGAAACTGACTTTATTTATACATACCCTGGAGAATGGGGATTAAAAATAAGTATTTCCAGTATTTTTTTTAAATAATTTGGAAAAAAATAATACACAAATAGAAAAAATTTGTAGAGTTTTTAGGTGAAATTAAAAGTGATATATTATTTTAATTAAAAAATGAATAACCGCCAACAGCTGATACTTTTAAATATTACCAAACTTTTATGTTTACAGTTTTTACGCATATAACAATTTATTTCCAAAATATTTCTCTCTTTTTTAACAACGTATTTAAAAGTTATAATAGTTCTTAGAAATTTTTGAATTTTTTTTTTAAATATTGATTAAAATCATAATATAAATTTTTAATAAACATTTGAAATTTAAATGAAGTATAACAATTTTACTTGGTTATTTTTTTGTTCAAAACTACCTATCTCATCTATACATACAGTTTAATGTAATTCATACAGAACAGAGAACATAAGTATACAATAATACAAAAAATAAAAATATGTTCATACAAACAATTTTATTCAGGTAAAAAAAATTATTATTTTTTTGTTTAGTATACAAATACAGATAGGTAGGTACATTTATTTATTTATGAATAATATGTGATTATATGATGTCAAATTTTCTTTTTACAATACTGTACTTGGTTGTAAATATAATGGTGAACGTGCTCTTAATACTATATAATATAATTTTTTCAATATAGTGTAAGGTACAATAATTTGAAATACCTATCGATTATCAATACCAATAATACCATAATTGTATACCTATCATAGATTTATATAATAGTATCTATAAAGTACCTAGCGAATAATACATAAGTATATAAAGTATATTATAATATTATTAGTTAATAATCGTTTATGTACAATACACCTATACCCGATATCTAAGTACAATATTGGGCAAAGAAGCTTATAGGATCAAAATGGGCAGTAAAAATCACGGAGACGTCCAAAATATATTATTATTATTAAAATTGTATATTTGATACAGATGATATTATAAAAGACACAAGTTATAATAACATAAGATCATAACCCTATGATGTGTAGAGTAAGTAATAATTCAGACAAATCCTAAAACTTCTTCACCCTATACCTAATATATAAATATATAATGACGTATAATATCATATCAATGAGTGTGCTCACGTGAGGTAACTTTTGTTATAAATATTTTGTACTAGTTTTTGCAGCACTATACTGCAGTCTAAAATATATACAATATAAGCCAATAAACCGAAACAAACCGTCAAACATACTAGGTATATACATACAAATCACTAATAAATTTTCTGGAAAGGGTCTATGACACGATCAGAGACCAAAATAATTTTAGAAAATGACACTCATATGTCCACGACACCGAAGACATCATAATATTATATATTATCATAGTTTGAAATTTGTGTGGATTTGACGCAGACTTGGGAAATAAAAACTATGTGTCTATAATAGATAAAACAAGCATTCACGGGGCGAATGTAGATGGATGATGAACGGAAGGTCGTACATCTCACCAATAAGTATAATAAATATTATATTATAAGTAAGACGACGACTAAAGTTAACACGCCGGATCGAAAATAAAATAAAAAATAATAAAAAAAACAATCCTAAACTGTCGTCCGTCCGTTTCAAACGTCAATTGGATGCGAAATGACTAATGCGCGAATTTGATCCACTACTTTTATATACATGTTACAAATATTATAATATATTATTGTCTAAAGGTGAACAGGCCTGTGCACGGCCGATATTTCTCGTATTATTGTCTGCCGCGTCATCTGTTTGTATTTCCTCCGCCGCCGGCAATCATCAACAACGAGTTCATCAGCCCCGATGACCCGAGACTTCCCAAGCTCGAAGCCGACATCGACGGGAACCCTCCGGTGCCGGAACACTTTTGCTGGTTTCCGCCACCGAATTCGGGCGCACCTCCGGCCGAAGATTGCGCCGGTGGAGCAAGCAATTTCCTGCGCATTTGCTCGTCGAGTAGAGCTTGCATGTCCATCTGAAATCGTGTTATACAACAATGATTAATTTTCGAACGTTCCTGCGACAAATTTATATTTTATTTACATTTATACTTAATTAATTGTTATATTATACAGTCGAAGTAATATTTTTAACGATATTTAATCCGTTTGACAGACTGATTTTCTAAGTCGATTATTGCTATTTTTAAGTAATTATATGTTTATATACTAGTAAAAGTTTAAAGTACATATATTATATATATATATACATAATATCATGTATCAGTATTAACGTATTGACACCGTACAAAAGAAAACATCTTCTTGTTTTTTTATCGCTTGCTATAATTGTGTAATGTTTTAGGTTTTTTTAATGACAGCCTATGTTTTTGATTTCATAATCAGAAGAAAGATATACTCATATTTCTATTTTCTAAACACTTCATGTAAAAATATCGAAGATCGTACAAATAGCTACTATTTTATTAATATGCATGTTATTTTAAGTTTTGATGAGCGGAGTAAAATTGCAAACAGTATCATGTAAAAGTTGTGTTTCGTCTGCTGACCACAGATCATCTGAATTTTTTTGATGTATTAATATTTTATATTTTTATTGATATATAATAAAATAAACAATCTGTTAATATTCTGCAATATTTATACTTAATACGTGGCAAAATTGTGTTTATAGAAAAGAACCTTGCTTTCGATTGTAAAATTAAACAAAAAATATAGATAATATAGAGAAGTCGTTTACAACAATTTAAAAACAATAAAAACCTAAAAATACATTAAATTTATTAAGATAATAGATACTTAATAGCGTGACACGTTAGACTTTTTTCGTACAATTTTGATTTTTATTCATAGGCATTATTTATAGAAATTATATGGTTTTATGACTATTCGACCATTTCGAACGAAATCGTAAATATAACCCATCCAGTTCATATCTCGGCACTCCAAAAATCATATAGAATAAAAATATAGTTTTTGGATGACTGTATTTTTCAAATCTTAATGATTGCCGAGTACCAAAATGAACTACCAACGAGGTTATACACATAACACTACGTAATACACTAATACGTTGTACGCGTAGCTAAGAAAATGTCAACTGAAATTGTTGTAAAAAAAATCAGTGCAATTTCGAGGCTGTAAATCGTATAATATTTGCTGAAATACGGACCTGCCACTGTTCTAATTGTTGACTGAGTTCCACCTTCTGCCCGATGGCCTCCATCAGTTGACCATTGGCTTGCAGCACGTCCACTCGGGTCCGGGCTAGCTGCACTTGCACTGCGTTTTTTCGCCTCACCGCTCCGTCCCGCTGTTCCCACGCTTTCCTCAGCAGTTCCGGGATCAATGACGCGTCCTTCTCGTCGGTGTTGGATCCGGAAGTGGCATCGGCGGGCTCTCCGCTGCCCGCATCACCGCACCGGACGCACTTAATCCGCATCGCGTCCATTTTGTCCCTCACCGCCAGATCACGTTCCTCGCGGGCCGCCTGCAGTTCCGCGTCTCTCACGGACAACTTTGTGTACAAAAACAAAAGTTTTTCGATAAATCAATACAATATATAATAATAATAGAAAAAAAGTATATAAAATAAATTAATATATAATATTTTTTTTTTATATTTGATATTTATGTACAAATGTTTATAATAGATCGATTCTAGGGGAACAGACAGAAAACAATGGCGAAAATTATATGTGTACATATAATATTATGTGGTCATATTATACATCGTAAAGTTTAAAAATATGATGAAAGAACTTTTTACGAAAAAACTTTTTTTTATTTGAAACAAAATTTAATATATTTATAATCTGCATTTACAAGTTATACAATAAGTAAATTGGATGGCCTTTGATTGACGGGAGGGAGAAGTCACCCAGTGGTGGCACCCCGAACAGAACGAAAAAACTTAAGATTTTTTTTATAATAACGAGCAGCCGTTAGGAATTTTTTTTTATTCAATCAAAGTTCAAATTATATTACTTAATATAGAAGAAAATTTGCTGAAATGCTTTGCTTTATTCAGAAGCCAATTTTATTATTGTTATTTATATTATATCAAATACTATCTTGTATACGGCATTTTATAAGAACATTTTTTAGAAAATCTATACCTTAAAAAATCCAATTTAAATTTGGAAAAACGTCTCCCTATCACAACGACGAATAATACAAGAACGAGAAGCACAAATTGCATTAAATCTAAAGAGCAGAGATCGAATATAATACATTCATTAATAAAGGAATCGAATCAATAGCGTAGGGTTTTTATTTGGGGGAAAGTACATTTAATAATTATCCAAAACTCACTAACTCGTAGAGAGTTCCATAACCCTTATCATCCGTGTTTCCTTAAAATTGTGATAATAATACCTCATAACGTTATAAAAACGAAATACCTCACCAAAATCAAATAAAATCGCGGTTATTCGAAAGATTAAATATGTTTTGCTAAAACCAAATATATGCTCAATACTATTACAGTCTTACAAATATATAATTACATGACATTTAAACGTTATTAGTTTATTACTTATTATTTTATTATATTATTAAGTCATGTTTATTAACATCTATATAGACTACAACGCAAAAGCAAAACTCAATTTTCTGTTTTTTAAATTTAACTCATCAATGAATTTATCTGTCATAATTATTTTAATACCCAGGTGGCATGGTAATAAAGCCAAGGCCAATCCATTTATTCTATTCAGTATTCATGTTCGTGCGTATTATAAGTTCAACTACCTTGGCTAGGTAGACTATAGTTTTTATAATTTTACTTATAGTACTTAAAATAATTATACATGATATTATATTGTGTATGAATTTTGAATATCCCGTGTTTATTTCGTCTGAATCAACATTGACCATTTGAGTACCTATTATTAATATTATTTGTGTTATTTAAAATCCTCTGTTCACCGGTCGTCATAATAATTGAAGGTCTATACCATATACTATTCATTATCATACAAACTTGTGTAATTTATAGACATTAAAAGCATCTCTTATTTATTCTGACTGCCAAAAAGTCAAAGGGGGATCCGAGGTATATTTTTCACTTTTTTAGTTAGTGTGCGTACAGTCTTTTTTTATCAATAGACTATAGAGTATGCTTTTTTTGTGGTTTGCATACAGCCCCACTGTGTGGAAGTTTGGCGGGACGCGGGAGCAGTGAGTGTCGAACCCCTAAAATACCCTCTTACTCAGTAAGACTTACTGGCCATATTCATGCAAATATTATAATACGTAAATTTTTATATGATTAAGGTTTCTACAAAAAATGTTGTCATATGGTTCTACTATATATTTGACATATAATTAATACGAATAGATTGACGATTACAACCGAAAGTGTGTATTCCCTCCTCCTCAATGTCATATTTAGATAAAAATCAATCCGCCTCCCCTACATATGTACACCTCAAATCAAATGGTATTAACTAACCGATCTGCAAGAGTCTTAGCACAACGACCACATACATTGAAAATCAGGCCATGAACGCACTAGGCTATATCATTATTAAGTTCTACGATTTAAGTTGTATAAAATATCGTCAACTGTCAAATTATTTTTTTCGGGGATAAATGGGTACTTAGGGATATTGCCTCAATAGCCGATCTCAAAACTGGGCAAAAACTTTTTTTTGAGCTTTTCTTTTCTATACAACTTTATAGCGAAAACGCCGTTGAGCTCTATGGGTGAACGTACCTCGCACGTGAGTTCGGCCACTCGACCGTCCCGGTTGCGAACCAGCTCGGCCAGGTCAACAGCGCCCGTGGACTTGACTCCGCCAGCCGCACTTCCATCACCGCCGCCGCCACAGCCCATCAGCTTCAGCAACCGGTACCTGGTGCTGGCCGACAACTCCGGCGACACCGCGTCCACGTGGCCGGCCCGTCGCTCGAGCGCATCGCACAGGCGGGTCACCAACCGTTCGGCGTCCGTCCCGAAGTCGTTGGCGTGGTCGTTGGGCTGGTGATCTGCCGTCAGGTCCACGTCGACCATCGGCGGCGGCTGTGGACGAGCGGCCGTCTGCGTGTTGGCCGCCTCGGCTTGTTCCAACTCGGCCAACAGCGACATGGGCTGCGATTCGGTCTCGCCGGCGCCATTCGCCCGGGACGCCGTCGCCGCACCGCTGGCGTGACTGCTACACGAAGCGCACTTCCCGCCTCGTCCTCTCCAATCCCCCGAGAGCGCGTCGTCCAATTGCTTGGCTAACATAGCTGACTGTATAGAAAAACACGTACGATGTATTAGGTGAAAATAGGTATTATATATTATTTTATATAGTAAGTACTTAGGTATATTATAACCAAACACATCCAGACATTAACACGCAACGATAATACACGATATTATGTGGTAAAAAAAAAAAAAAAACAACTATAATATATATTGCGAGTCTAAATAAACGTCGCTTGAATGTGAATTTTCTTGTCACCGCCGTAACCATATATATCTATTAGTGGAACTTTAAGTGCAATTTAGAATTAGGTAGTTCATACTATGAAAACCGTCTATTTTTTTAATTACGTGATGTTGTGTTATGTTACGTGTTGTCATTATACTTTATATACCTTCTCTAACATTCGTCATTACGAGTATTTAACTAAATTAAAAAAAAAAATGTTGAATGTTGAAAATAACGACTTTTATCAAATTTAAAGGCAATTTTGTCGCTACTTTAAAATATAATATGAGAATTATTAATTTTGATATTGTATATAAGTACTACTGCGTAACTAGCATAACATTTTTTAAATATCATAAAAATCCGACGTATACAAGCACATAGATATACTGTTTCTTAACTTCAATATTTTATTTATAATTCTGTAAAACATAAATTCACTTTATTGGTTTATTGTGCTTGGATCAGAGAGAAATTAAATATTGCATTGGAATTATTTTAACGTTGTATATCTATTAATTTTTTAAGTCTACTAAGATTGAAAAAAATTTTAATATTGTTTACTATAAAATAAGTATTTGGCAATTTTTCACGATTTTGATAAATTTTGTTAGAATGTACATTGTCAATGTATATTATATATTATTTAAAATGTAAATGATTATAAAAAAAAGGGATAACCATGTAATTTCATTATTTCTACATTTTTTGATTGCGTAAGAATATTTTATAAGGAAATATATATATGTACGTGTTTATTAATTATTTTCAATCAACAATTTAAAATATACGTATAGATAACATTGAAAGAGTCAAAATATTATTAAAGTTATGAGAATGCTAATCTGGTAAATATTTCAAACTTCTACGGTTATTTATTTTTGAATTACAACGAAAATTAAAATTGAATATATCAAAAACAGGTTTTCCGTAAAAATTTCAGTTTTTCCAGATAATTTTGAAAAGTACTGAGAATATTTAATTTTGACCTCCCATATAAGTTTCCTTTAAATTCAATTATCAAATTGTCTACCAGAGAGCACACTTGAAATTAAAGATCGAAGCATTTACCTACTATATAAAACGTATAAACGTTTGCATTTAGAAATATAATTAATACATAATTTTATAAATATTAGCTATAATTTTATGTGAAACAAATTTTCACCAAATCTTTAAAATTTTAATAATGAACTAAGATTAACAAAACAATTTAGGATGTTTTGGTTTTAGATTATATCTCGTATTTTATGTACCTATGTAAGAATTAAGTATATATATTTAAGGTACGAATATATGTCATTGTAAGAAATAAAAACAGGAATTATATGTCAGACTTACCCTATGCTCGTAATGGTTCGCTTCAGCCCGGCACTCAGCTAACTGGCGATCTTTGAGTTCGAGAAGTTCGGCCAACCGATCGCGGTCGGCCCGCAACTCAGCCATCCTCTTTTGTAGTCGTTGTTTCTCGGCCGCTTTCATATCGATCTAGAAAAATGTCATTACCATCCGTTTTTTATTTTATAATATTTTATCCATATTATTTTACGCATTAAATTTACCCAGTCGACACTGTTCAGTAAGAAATATTTATATATGTCTTGTACTTATACTGATACTATACATAATATATATATAAGTAAATAACTGTCTGTATAAGTTTTAAGTATAATAAGGATATAACTAATAAGAATCCTTTCTTAAGGATTTAGTGATGTCGAGAAAATTGAAATAATTCTTAATAATTTTAAGGTTGGTTATTATTATGTGGTTTTCAATGAATTCACTGTATGGTTGCGAGAAGTTGTTTATTGCGAATTTCGATAAAAGAGAATACTTATAAGATAACTTGTAAAGTTTTTTAAAATTTGAAACATTTGTTTATACTGTTTTTTTCTAATAGAACATAAGTTATATTTTACGTAATACAAATACAATAACTGAACTGGAAATTAATCCACTGTTTTATAATTTTTTTAATTAATGCGTCATCGTCACTAAAATGTCAACCACGTGATGAACGCTAAACTTTTTTGGAATTTTATAAGTGTTAACTTAACTTTTATGGTTTTAACAAATAAATTAAATGTTTAGTCTATATATCCTATAGGTCTTTTTTTTATACCTTGGCTTAGTATTATTTTAAAGCATAAAATACTAGCCCACTTGACTATACTTATACATATATTATATATATATATAATATAGTACCCGAAATAATCAATTTGGATAAAATATTTAATACCAAAGATAATTTATTGAATGTTATATCTAATTCAAGAATCAGAATTAAAGTATTTATAAAAATATAAACTAATCTAAAATATAATATCACTATGTAACTTATATTTCCTAGGTAGGCTAAATAAAATAGTGCATACTTAATAATAATAAAATCCTAATATTATTACTTATTATTTCAGTTAAGCGTACTTAAAATATTAAATAACTGAGATAAGTTAATAAATACGATCATTACGCTGAACATAAAATACTATAAACATAGATAAATCTATCTCATTGTATGAACTGTGAATAATAATTAAAGTAGGTACTATAAATTATGTATTTAATATAAACGTTGACAAAGTCGATTGTTGGTGTAATGGCCAAATTCTGATTTATCGATTAATCGCCAACAACCGACTGCGAGCCAAATAGACGAATCGATACGAACAACATTGTCGAATTCGATACTACTATATTTTCGTATAATACGATATTGATCAGTGTAAAACGGACAAACTAATAACCAGTGCATTACCTCATCACGCAACACGTCCAGGCTGCGGTAGTCATCGGGCGTAAGCGACCCGTAATCGGTAGTGGAACCGCCGTTGGTGATGGACGTGGGCGATCCGACTCCTCCGATCCCTGTCCATTTGCCACTGCCGTTTTGTGGCTGCTGTGCGTCTTCCAGAAGACGACACTTGTGCCGAAGCTCTTGTTCCGCCTGGGAAAGCTGTAGCGCACAAAAATTAATATAATATTATAAAGTCGGTAATCCCAGACCGAGTTTATCACATAATATTATTATCACGTATGTTCGGGATATTTCTTTCCAAGATAAACACTCGCTTTATCGAAAACCGTGGTCACGTATGGTCCACGTGGTCACGTGACCATATTTTATTTAGATAATTTTTTAGTCATTAAAACAACATTTTTGTAAAAAATTATATTTTTTTTTCGTTTTTAAGGTACATATTATTAAAGACACGGATGAGTAAAGTAAACCACCGTATTTTTCCACGTATTATGGACGATAAGTAAACGGTAAAACAGCGGGAAAAATAGTTATCGTCTCCATAATATATACATTATACCAGTGGCGCAACTAAAAATAAATTTCGAAGGGGGCTATATTATTACAATATATATATATATATATATATACATAAGATTATATATAGGTTATTATACTAGGCTTCAGAGAAATTTCAAAGGGGTTATAACCCCTTAACCCCCCCCCCCTCCTGATTGCGCCACTGCATTATACATATTATATTATAATATATACGTAAATGTGATCAAAAGCGGAATCGCTGGAACGTAATATACTCGTACGATAACCTCATTATCACGATCG
The DNA here is from genome assembly GCF_020882245.1 of Rhopalosiphum padi. Lineage (NCBI taxonomy): Eukaryota > Metazoa > Arthropoda > Insecta > Hemiptera > Aphididae > Rhopalosiphum > Rhopalosiphum padi. The sequence goes on from NC_083599.1 coordinate 51,480,868, forward strand.
TAATATAATATTCGTAGTCGACATAACACTATTCTGTGTACGTTACAATAACATATTAATAAATACGAACCTCTCTGATGTGCGACTGCAACCTGCCATTTTGGTCGGTGAGCTCTCGGACCACAGCTCGTTTCTGTTTGTCCGCCTCGCGTAGCTGACGTTCCCGGCTGTCGAGCACGGCCTGCAGGTCCCTGAGATCGGCCTGCAGCTCATGGCACCGTTGCTCGCACTCGGCCTTAGACTGTGCCAACTGCCTGCGCAACCGGTGGCGGTCCTGTTCGATCTCCTATTACAGCGAAACAACGACAAAAACGGTGTGATGTATAAATTAACTGCGGCGCGTCTCATCGTTTTGTTGATGTATAAACTATAGGCGCATATCACAATATAAGGAATAGTATAGTAATAATGATAATAATGCGAGTATGTAAATGACGATTGACGAGGAATTAACATATAATAATAATAATAATATGGTTGTTTATGCGAATTTGCATAAATCATCACATTATTCGAGAAAAAAATATTCGAAACGCAGATTCGAATAGTTTATACTCGATATATGAGTCATTATAATATACATATTCTATATATTATGTAAATACGATTCATGAGTCATAACCATCCATATAGGTGCCAAATATTTCACATTATAATGTTGCCCAACCCAATACACTCGTGGGTCTCGACACTCGAAGGTATCGATTATACGAGTAGTAGGTCTCTGAGATATATGTACAAGTTAAAACCATAAGTAGTTGGAACAATAATAATAATATTATATTTATAATCATATTATCCATGGTTTAAAGTTAAAAACAAATTTTTTGTTTTAAAAATGGTGGAATACTTTTCAAAATTAATCTAATATTTCTAGTATTATCTCTTACATAAACAATTGGTGTCATCGCAAGAATAAAATATCTAATAAATAGATAATAAGTAATAACCAAAATCAATTTCAATTAAAATTAATGTTCAGTACCTACATACTACATAATATAATAATTGTTACATTTTTTTGAAAGTTTAAGCATATCATAAACTTCTACAGACAAATTGCTTTTCTAAAGGACCAAATTAACCTAATTATTTACGATGGATATAGCTCTAGTAGTGTAGTGTATACAACTTTCGAATAATAAGACTCCTACTCAAAAAGTCTAATCATTTAAGTATACGTACAATTAAATACAATCCACACATTACATGTAGTTACTTTGCAACCAGCTTCGACGCTTCGTTAATAATCTAAAATGAATATCATTATTATTGTAGGGAAAATACTGAACATTCCGTGTCAGTGTCAGTCGGACGTGGGATTATAGTAATATGATGAATGTATTTAAATTCGCCATTCCCTTGGCCGAGCTACAGATACGCCTCCGTGTAGCACAGCATCATATATGCACATTTAATGTACCTATGTCTGACCGCTACACACCTGCAATCTAACTATATATAAACATTACGTATTTATATAGTGTGCGAAGGTGATCAACACGACTAATGGCCAAAGGGAAAATCCGTTAATATTATGACTAATTCCCTAATCCCAACTCATAACCAAATTGCTAATTTTTGCACACGTATAACAGGGTATTACGACGATGGAATATTACGGCCATTGCAGCCGCAAACAAAAGGTGGTCGTGTATAAAAATATAATACCCAGCTATTAGCTAGCTATTATTATTATATATGTATATATATTTATAAATATACAATACGGAAAAAGTCGTGCAAGACCTTATCGAAGGACACGTGCACTGCTAATGATTTTATAGCCGTCAAACGGTAATGTACGTATATCGTGCTCGTTGTCGATTACGTCACGGTTTGAATGTACCCTTTCGCCACCGTCCGGGTCGGCACGGCGTTCCATCCGACCCGAGCGATTTAAACCACAGCCTATATATATCAATATAGCTATAATATACCACAACCGTGGTCGTGCCCCGCTCGTGCAACAGACTATGTATATATTATACGCAGAACGCCGTTCTGGCTACGAGACCTTGGTCGGCAACAACGCCAAATCGCGGGGGGTGGAGTGAGGCTAGATTGCGATAATAGCACCTGGATAAACGATAGATCTCGCGCATTGTTTAATTGTGTTTTTTTCGAAATTCGCAAAGCCAGACGAATTCAGATGTACAGATATGAATGTTTCTTTGTTTGCCCTTTATAATACTATAAACTCAATAACTACACTGGACCACTTTTAATAAAAGTTGTATATCAATAGATTCTTTGAGACTAGGTTAGCGCTTATAGCTTATTTTTCAATTCTTGTAAATTGCTATAGGTTGCCATATTAACACATGAATCGATTTTTATTTAATTTATTTAAATTATTATTATTGTTACATATTATATTACTATTATAATAATATAGTAGGAATATGACTCACTCGATGTTTTACAAATATGTTAAAAAAAAATTAAATACTTATGAACACAAAAACAATGATCAATTTTATGGCTTTCCGCTTCTTAATGCTGGGCATATTTTTTATGTATAATCCCATAAAGCAAAATACCAACTTAAACAGCGTTGGATTTATGTCAGCATTTATAAGCAAATCGTTAAATACGTCTCCATATCGTTTTGTTTACAAGACGTGAAAAATCATAAAATAAATCATAATAATCGTGCAGTTTGTGTTATATAAATATTCATAACTCTTGCAAAATGGAAAAAGATTATAGAAAGATGGATTAATTTTAACCTGTACGGAGTAGAATAATACAGCGCAACTATGGAATCTAGTGGCTTATACATAATATTATAAAAAAAAGTACCTAACCGTATCGTAATGTTGTGCGTTATGACATGCGCGTATTACCCGTGATGCATACCCCCACGAATGTCCCAACCACCGAATGCTCTTGGCCTGCAAAGAGACTGCAGCAGTGTAAAACAGTGTTATTGTTTCCATAACCTAACATAATATATGCGACGAAAACGGATGCTGCAATATATAAGCTGCGGCGTAGTGGGGCGGAAGGGCCGCGGAACGGGGGAGGCTATACGAGTACGCGCTTTCACTCGCGGCTATAGAGCTGCACCAGGTACCAAGTACCTAGCCGAATGCATAACGACAGCCAACGACGACGACGACAATAGCGCCGCCGCCAAGTCGGAAGAGTGAGAGCGTGACGACGACGGCGGCGCGGCAACGGCGTACAATGATGGCGGCCTCGGCAGTGGCGGCAACAATACGCGCGACCCGGACAGCTGCCAAACGATTTATATATACATATATAGGTACATAATAATGTACAGGTATAATAAGTGTGGTAGAAAATGGTTGTACACTTGTAGCGAATTGCCGAGCCGAAGAACATTGTTTCGCGCGGTGCTACGGCCGCGGAGGCGTTTATACGGGAGCCGGTCGGGTTAATCGTTTTATTCACGCGCGCGCGCGCTCGCGTGTCCGCCGTCGGCGGGCTCTGCTGCAGCAGCCTGAAAACACGGTCGATGGTCTCAAGCGCTCAAAAATTTGGGCCTCGACTTAGCGTGCGGCGGGCGAGTTAGCGAAAAAAAAATGTTTTCAAATAGAACCCAGCGCGAGCCCATAAGTACACGCGAAACTAAATGGCGGGTTGATGAAACACAAAAAATGTTTTTTTCGATGAGGCGCGATAAAAATAATTGGCAAAGAACACGCGAGTATATTGTTATATGCTACTACAAAACCGTTTGTTTTTGCAAATGTGGCTATATTCGCGATATTGCGAAAGAGTAAAGAGCTGACGTTGCGCTGCAGTAGATTTCGGATTATATAGAGAAAATGACAGCATATTATATATTGGAACTATTTGTAGATGTACATAATAAATATAAATTTAAAAAAGACAATTTCCTTCCGGGTAGGGGAAAGAACGACGCGGGAACAGATAGGTACGATACATTCTTCTCGTTATTATTATCATCATCGTTATACTATACGTTTTTTTGTGAAATTAAAACGGTTTTAAATCATCGGATACTCTCTTTATTTTTACTGATATAATAATTTCTGTTATTTTATTTACCAGTAAAAAATAATAGACCATCCGTAGATCCAATATCGTTTTGACGGCATAAACGTTATCAAATTATTATTAAATATTTTTATAAACGTTTTGTCGTGTACCTCCAGCTTGTCGCCGTACTCTTCGGCCAGCCGCTCGTTCATCAGTGACAGTTCGTCGTTTTTGGCCAACAGGGCTTTGCCCAGACGGGCGGCCAGCACCAGGTCCTTGTTCTTCTGCCTGAGCTCTTCGGCCACCATGCCGGTGGCGCCGCCGACTCCACCGTCGTCCGCCAAATCGCGCGGCGAGTCACCGGCCACGCCGTCGATGGCCAGGTGCCGGTCCAGCAGTTCCAAGTCGTCCAGATCGACCAGGTGTTGCTGCAGGTCCTTGAGCCGCTTGGCGGCCACCGGCGCGGGCTTTACGCCGACCACGCCGCGTCCGCCAAACTCGGCTTCCACACTGTCCATGCCACCGCCGCCGACGTCTTCGTCGTCCTCCTCGTCGTCCGATGACGATACCGGCGACGACGAGCAGCTGCTGGTCGAACTCCGAGACACCTGTGCAGGATTCGAGTCGTTTCCTCTTAACCGCCGGCGCCGCCTGCCCGAAGACGTCAGGGCCGGAATGTCGCTGGCCGGCAGCGGGACGGTCGTCTGATGTCGCATGGTCACGGCCGTCGGTTCACCGCCGCCGACGCACCGGTTGTCGGCCGTCGGCGGAGTGGTGGTGGCCACGGCTGCGGCCATCGCGATGGTCGTCACCGAGTTCGCGGATCGCGGGCTATAATGTCAACCGAAATCGTTTTTCACGCGAGTCGCGGACGGTGCGACGGCCATCTGCGGCCCTGCGGCTGTCCGGCCGCGGAGCGACGACGACGACCGCGCAGCAGCAGACGAGACGCTAAGAGGAGCGGCGGCGGCGGTCCGCACTGCAGCGACGGTGACAGCGATACGCTTTTCGTGTTTACCCTATGCGCACCGCGAGTATCGACTACGCGGAGATCGGATGCGGATCTCGACAGGCTCGTTGTACCCGATGCAGCTGGATCGAGGAAAACGTTGCGCGCAAACGGATCTGCGGACAATCTGCCGGCGCTGCGCGTACCGTCGGTATGACCGAAGTGGCCGCCGACCGCGCGTGACGCCTGCGAATACTACGGCATTGGCGGGGAGGGGAGGGGGCGCGCGCGAGAGTTCAGCGGCGAGAGAAAGAAACCTCGGCCTCGACTTCTCCTTCCAAAGGCGACGCGCCACCGTCACCGCTGCTTGGCGAACCGTAACAGCCGCGGCCGCCGCTGTCGCCTCCGCTCGGCGGCCGCAACCTTCACCCCTTCCCCGTCGAGCGGCGAGCGTTGCGCGGTTTATTACTATTACCATTACTATTACCATTACCATTACTATTACTATTACTATTATTATTATTATTATAATACACAGCGACACGACGCCTACGTCGTCATCGTTTTTGTTGTTTCGTTATTTTGTTGTTATTATTTTTCGCTCTTGTACCGTACGCAACGCACATACAATACGCATATTATCGTTATTTATATAACGCGCGTTGTTTTGTTATTGTTGCGCAGTACCTCTATAATACGTGTATACACACACTCTTGTAGCAGAGCGTGCGTTGATTTGGTACACTCATATATGTGTACCCATTACAACGGTATTATGCTCGCACCAACGCGATTATAATACGTATACCGTATAGGTACATATATACGTATATACACCTATATATACCCGGGTGGTGGTAACAATAATAATTATACCATCACGTTTAGGCGAACGCAATCGTTAATGTGCATTTGAGTTATAAATCGAGTTTGTCGATCGCGTGCGTTTATATCAAAACAAAATTATCCGCACATTAGCCCAAAAAGGAATTTATACGATATTTTCATACTACCTAATACATGTCTGACTACCGAGTCGACTCGTTCTAAAATCTAAACGCGATCGTTATAAGTGTTATAACGATCGCATAAATTAACACGTCGTAAAACGTATAGTTATCGCGCATATCATAATATATAATATATATACGCACGGGGCACAGATATAGTAAATATATCTAGTCGAGTACCTAATATAATATTATGTGCGAGTAAAGCGCGTATTTGCAGTAGGTACATACTACATTGCGACGATTGCGCAGCGACTGTATACAATTATAATAAGAATAAGCATATACGCGTAGTTGTATAGGTATACTTTGTTGCGAATATTATTATTAGTGTCAACGAAGCGACGAGTTACCGCCTACCGGTCGTTTTCGAAAACCCGGAACCGTTGTCGAGAAACAAAACCATATAACGGATGTAACGACATGACTAATTCGCGAAGACCGCTGCCGCTCCCGTCGTGTCCCCGCTCGTATATACATAATAGGTATATATACCTACACAATATATAATATATATGTTATGACTAATGTGCGCGTATACAAGTATCTGCCTCCTCATCTACATACGGCGATTCACAGTTATAATTGTAATTGTTATTATTATTTATCTTAATAATTGCTAGGTATTTATTTTGTTTCGTATGTAGGTATATACCGCGACCGGTTATATTGTATTTCATACCGGCGGCAATAGTGGGCAGTCCATACAGTATATATATATATATATAATATTATGTTTAGTAAACCTATTTCGCTGATACATTTTGATACGTTTTGTTAGAATACACCACATATTGGATATATACTATATAGGATATGCATAATAATATATGCACGAATGAAATAAACCCAATTTCAAGTCGTAGGAATAAAAATCAGATCACGTAATTTAAATGCAGATACTAAACAGAACGTGAGCGTCGATGAATTAAAAATTAAGAGTTATAATAATACTTAAGTAAAAAAACATTTTCATTTAACGACTGTACGTGTTCTTGCAATATAAAATAATATTATATATTATGGGTAATCTTAATTTTAAATTAATAAAATTACGTAAACTTAAAAAAATATTATTTTTTGTATTTACATTTTATTAGTTGTGCTGATTGCAGAATGACATATTTATTATACGAATTTAGCACTCTAGCAGTTTAATGTTTGGTTCATCGGAGCAATATGATTTGAGGGGGCCCCATTAAGGAAAACTGTTTTTCCTGAATAATAAAAAGCGATGATAACGTTAATTTCCACAACCATAATTTACCATTGTTTTAAAACACAGAAATCCTACAATTATTAAATCGTATTGGATTTAGATATCGGTCAAATTGGTACTTCTAATTATAGTCTTATATACCTACGGTTGTCAAAGAGATTGAATAAACTCACGTTTTCTTTTGAATATACTACATTATGTATTATGTATATATAATCTAATCATATATATAAGGTCTATTTTTATTTGGGTTACCTACTAATAAATGATGATATATAATAAATTTATTTAAATCTACCGACTACCGCACGATGGATTTGGTAACAGACAACATATAGGTATAGTATATTAAATATAGTACAATTAATTATTCGAAAGAGTGCATGTTTTATGCGAATAAATAATAAAGTATTAATTGTTATTAAAATTCATGAACAAAAGCAAATAAAATAGTGCCAAAATTATAGCTTATTTAAGTGGGGACTATTTAGCTCATACGCCTGGTTGGCATATAAATCATGCCCTAGATATGAAAAATCATAACACGCCACAGTGCACACGCTTTAACTAATGTCAAAGTAAATATTTGATAATACGTTAATTATAGTTGATTATTTAAATTTTTTAAGTACTATATTTAATGTAATATACGTAATAGAGGTGATGATTTTGAAGTATGTGCGGTAACTTGGTTAGGTATATAATTAAAATTTAAATACACCTCATTAGATGATTTATTAATTTGTATGTGATTATTATAGGAAATACCTTATGTTATTAACTGTAAAATGACGATAACAAGTGTTTATTAATCGTAATACAACAATAACAAAATAAAGTATAATCCTATTAACTATTAGTGTCATTGCTGGAAAATTCAGGCGCATTGAAAATGAGCATTGAGGTGAAGGTTTTACCTAACTTTAGGACCTTATAGCGGGCTTGCTGCGTGTAATTAAACTATAGGCATGAATCCATAATATTGTATACAAATGCACAACTAAAAACTGACAAAAAAACTATTTTTTCTTCTCGCCAATTTTCTGCTACCGAATTTTCTATACGCGGCTAATACAGTTATATTTCTAAATTTTAAATTTTAACTTACGCAGTTACGCGCTTACTATATTTTCTGATCAAATAGATACATTACCATCGTGAATAAGCTGTATATTTGTTTAATTTATACTCAATGATATTGATAATAAACAATAAACGATTAAAATATGAGTAAACGCTTGATAAATACTGAATGATTAATATACGTACTTGTATTTTTATAGATCTATACTAAGTTTAGTAGTTTATACAGACGATAAAATTTTTTAATGCCAATAAAACAGCTAGTATATAATATTATCATCATTTATTATCAAAATAATATCGCTATATCTATATAGTCCAAAAATAATTTACTATTTGTTTTATAAAATCAACAGTAAGTTGGTAAAATTATTGGTAGTTAAGTGCCCATAACGACGTAATTCATGTGACAGATACACAGCAGAGAACAATGGACATAATAATATATGCTTTTTTTATGTAGATATATTATTAATATATTTTATAGGTACATACCTATGTAGTTTACTGAAATATAAAATAAGTTAATATGGGAAAGTATATTCTATTTGCTAGGTACTCGTTTTGTACCTCAAAAGTATTCTAATTCGTTTATATAATGAGGATCAGTGGTTCGAAACGAGTTTTATGACACGACACACCTCATTAATATCTAAATACATATATACTGGTAACATATGTCATTATATACCTAAAAAAACAACAATTTATTGTAATAATAATATAATGTAAGTACTGTTGTACTATAAATTAAAAGAAAATTACAATAAAATATAATATGAAGCTTGTACTTTGTTAGTAGAACTGTTGTATAATACGCGTATAGCTTATATATTTACTCTACACTAATGACTAATAATGAGTATTCGTAACGTGTCAAACTCAGATTTTTAATTTCAGCATCAATGAACAGTACAAGCTCACGTATATTCACTTTCGGTAGCTCTAACATAAATGCTTTTTTTCTTATAATAGTTACGTAACCGACCTATGTAATCATGACCTTATTAACTATAGGTGGTATGTGGTCGGGGGCCGAGAGGGTCTATATTCTTTTTATGAAACACCTTGACAATAGTCGTAAATGACATACATTTACATAATCATGTATATATTATGATTATTGATTAATGATTATTGTAAAAATAATTAAAATCTACCCCGCTCCTATTCCTAATCTGAAACTGGGTAGCTAATAAACATCTTAAGTATGTACCCATATACCCTGCACCACGTTATATGTAAGTAATATGAAAAAATACATTGTGTTATTTAGATTGTTTTATTTGTTTTGATAAACAACTATAAAATTTAAGTAAGCAATAGTGTTTCTTTTGAAAAAAATACTTTGTATGTTAAACAAAATTTTATTTGAATCGAACACAATTCTTATTATTTTGTACGTAAAATGAAATGTTTCTCTTGAATCAGCGATTTTAATAATAATTTATTTTCTGAACAAGGCGCAGCGATCAAAAACCATTTTTATGTCTTTATGTAAAACCACAGAAGAGATTTTTGATAGATTGGAAAATTATTTATTAAATTGCTATCGTTACATAGAGGTACATATATTTTACTATCGATGTATTAAATTTAATTGTGTGTAAATAAATTATGATTTATGGATCAATGTGGCCGCGGCAGTAAGTATATAGAACAAAAAATACATAAATTAGATTAGTGATTACCTAATTGATTATAAAACAAAAAATTGTAATAAAATAAACATATAAAATTGTTACGTCAACAAAATAATAGAGCTAAGAGCTTTAGATATTAATATTATATATTTTCATACTTTTAAATATATAATTATGAATGGTTGTATATGGTACAATATTATTACAGTACTACAACAGCGGCCTATTAGCCATTATTGGTAATATATCAAGATAAAACTAACGGTATTATCAATATTATGTTTTAAAAGGATTTGAACGTGATTTTACATTGATTCGATAAAACGTTGTTATTCTTATTTTTATCAAGCAAAATACGTGACATTACAGTTCACCTATAATCGACAAATAGTAAATATCTTAATATTTGTATAAAATCTATTGAATGCAATTTTATCCGTTATTCAAATCTTATTAAATCCAGACGTGTTTTTTTATACAATTTTAATTTTATTATCGACTATAAATAATTTGCTAAAAATATTTTAATACATAGGTATTCTACAAAATAAATCAAAAATATTAATGAACTAATGATGTGCTTTTTAGTTCAATAAGTTTGTAAAATCAATAATTAAATGAAGAAATAAATGTAATTTTGTAAAATTGCAAGCAAAATTAATTTTGCAAAAGTTAGTCTCAAAAAAAGTATAGAAATTATATACAATGGATGGTGGTACATTTTTGAATAAAGAAAAATCCAATTTAATTAAGAACGGTTGAATCGTCACTTTCTGTTATTCAATTGAATAATATTCATTAATAAATAACTTCTAGAGAATATGTTCCTTTTATAACACATGGGTCATGGATATATAATTGCAAAAATAAGTTATAATTAAATGTGTTCATGGACCATGTGTTTAATGGTTAAAATAATTAAAAACAAAAACTAATTAGATATAAGTTTTGTAATGCAGTGTAAAATGTAATAACATTCACTTTGGAATTGAACATAGGTATGTCATAAAATGTTTAATTATTTCTAATTAAAAAACAAATGTCATAGACTCATATAGTTATTTATGTATAGGCAATAAAAGTACCTATAATGTTCCTATATGGATAATAAAAATTCATAAAGAGTAGTAAGAACCTAAATATTATGCATCATTATACAATCGATGATAAGATCATCTGATCATATATTAAAAAGTATCATTATATAATCAATGATAAGATCTACAAAACGTATTTACTTTAATATATACGTGATAATGTGACATGTATATACGTTGATTAATACATATTTATATATGTACTTAAATAATAACGTTTTAGATGTTTTAGAATAAGATAAAAAAATAAACACATAAAATAAATGACATAAATTTTATTATAAAAAATAATAATAATATCAGATATTTTAATTATTAAGAAATTAAGTTAGCGCTCAACCCCATTTCAAAAGATTTTGTTTGCTCAACTATAATTTATCGTGATAAAAAATCGTTTCATTTAAATAAGTAATAACGTCTTCAAATTTATGCTTAAAATAAACATACTTAATAAACATTGAATATACATCGATACTTACTAATAATAAGACCAACTGGCTTAGTCTATCTTAATCTATCGAATAAAAATAAAAATAAAAGCACCTATAATAATATCGACAAGTGCCATTACTACAGAATTAATAGCTTTTTGTCTGCGCGATTTCTACATCGAATATTTTAGTCTACCTTTTGACAGTATACCTAATAAATGTATTGATTTTACAATGATGTATGTTTTTTTTTTGTGTCTGTCATCACGTTTTTGAGTAGAAATAATGTTTTGATTTTTGACTTCAGTCCCTCTTTGAAAAGGAAAAATCATCTAGTCGGTACTTGGGGGGGAGGTTAAAAGTAAAAAATGTTCAGTAGCTTTCAAATGCGATACGAAAAACCCTAAAAAAGTAAGAATTTTTACGCAAAACCAGTTTTCGACAAAATCGATTTTTTTAATTTGCTATAACTCAAAAACGAATAATTTTAAATACTTGAAATGTTTATATTAATGTTATATATTATTAAATTTTCAAAATATTTTGATTTTTTTAAAACTATTTATAATTAATTATATTGAATTTTTAGATTTTTCTGTTTTTTTATGTAAATGTCAATAAAAAAAAATTTGGCAATCCAAAAAATCTTTAAAGTTTAATACAAGGTTTATTATTAGTTGTACTTATTGTAGTAAAAAAAAAAAAATCAAAAATCGTTGATCACAATTTTTGTTTATAAGCATTTAATATTCAAATATTTAGGTACGAAATATATCAAAATCGTGAAAATTTGCAAGGAATTTTGAAGTTAAAAATTCGTAAAATGTTTATAATTTATACCTAAGGTTAAAAAACCCAACACAAGGTTCTCCATAATATTTTATGAGCATATGAAATTTAATTTTTTATGAAATCGCGTAAAATAACGACATATTACAATTTAAATATAGGTAATAATATAATATATCCTACTAACTATCTTAGACTAACAAATCAACCCTGTTCAGAATCGTTTTTCGTATATAATGATACCTGTTATTGCATTCAAATTTAACGCATCCATTATAGTGACCTGCTCTCCATCTCTACTAATCTATACTATATAGCAGAACCAGAGCGATACCCACTTGGCCACCCTTTTTTTTTGTTTTTATCAAATAACAATAAGATTATAGTAACTATAGACATATAGATATTTTAATATATTTGATATATTTTGGCTGTTTATTGTTGACGTTACTCTTATCAGTCTTATCGTATGACTATGCGGTAATATATGGCTAAAAACGAGACAAAAGGTTTGCGTGTTTTTTGAGAAGAACCGCCAAAGTCAGCACGGTAGACTGACCAGTCATCAAGTCTGACTGACTAAAATTTAGTAAACGTAATATGCTTACCTAACCATCCGTACATATTTAAAAATATGTTGTACCGAAGCATGTTGATGCCACCGACCAATAGAACATATTGTGTTACAATTTTCGAATCTATACGTGAGTAGCTCTATAAATGTTTTTTTACTTGCTCTCAGTGGTACAGATATGATTAACATAATATCAACAACTTAGTTTGAATAAAATGTATTGATAATTATACGATCCTCGAAATCAATAACAAATATCCAACAACGATGAATGTTATATCGACATGAAAATTAACTCTACAATAACTAATATTATACTATATAATTAATTGGTGTACCTACCTGACTATACCTATCTACTACCATAAATAAAATAGTTTAAAATTGGGATTTTTACTTAATATTTGAAACTACTCTTTAGCCTTTACATGTTAAATTGACAATAGTTTTTATCTTTATTGTTATTGTGCTTTATGGGTTAAGACATTATTGTATATACAAATATTATGTAAAATATGTTAGTAATGTTAGTATATATTATATTGATTGTTTGATACATTTATTTCACTTAAAAATTGTATCATATTACAAGTTACGAGTACTTATATAACAACCAAATCTTGAAAAATGATTTGAATACAATTGTGTTAAAATAAGTATAGAGATAAATAATTATTTTAAATTTATCTCTTAACTGTATGCAGTATATTATAATCAAATAATCTGAATTGTAAAATCACTATTTTATTGCATACTTATTTTAGTTTTAATTTATAGCTATATTTGCTATCTACGAACAATGTGCAGTTTAATAGTTTAACATGTTTAGCGTACAATTTAAAATTCAACTTTCGTTTTATTTTATCTATAAAACGATTTGACTTTTTTAAGTTTTCAAATATTTGTAATGTGTGCAGCTTACACTCCGGCAGTTTATTATCCTAAATTTAATTTTTTACACGGAACCACCTTATCTTTAATCGTGTTCCAACAAGTCAAACTTGTCTATACTCTCAGCTTCGATAAACTATGTTTTTATTATCTCCAATCTCCCAGGTTGAAGTCTTGCGGCTACAGCAACCGTGTATACATAACAATATTAGTTATGTGAGCTATTCACGATACGTAGAATATCGTGGTAAATGTATCTGCAAATAGGTTTTAATGTATGTCTAATTGACTAAACTTCGTTAAAGAACCACGATCACCGCGATCCTATATCCGTCACCACGTACCGTTGACCGAGATCGTACGAACGAGTGATACACTCCGGTAGGATCGCAATGGTATATCCTTATTGCTAATAAATAATAACCATTAACTGTTATTAACTACAGCTAATTACTGTTTTTGGTTACGGGCAACCTCTGGTCAACATGGCCGCAACAGTAGGCTGGCTGTGCGTTATTATGGTACCGCACATGCTTGCACGACCGTTCACATCACTTTGCAGCATTTCCCCGAGTCGGCGTTTGAACCGTTGACCACTTAATATAGTAGTTATGTTCATCATTACCGCCACTTAGAAACAGTATTGATACAGTTTACAATTCGGTTTAACCATCATGTGCCATAAATCGCCGTGCTGACTATTTAAGTTTCTATTCGTTTAACCAAGGGATTTTAATCTATAGAAATTATTACATTTAAAAAATACTTTTAATAATATTATATTTAAATTTGATTTTATTTCATGTATTGTGTAGTATAATAAAAGTAGACTGCAGAGACACTGAGAGGGGCTAAAAAAAGTAACATTATAATAATTGTTATATTAATTTCATAGCGGCATATAGTAATATAATATTAATAATAATAATAAAAAAAAATCGAGCGGTCGCACAAATGAATTATTTAAGTACACACGTATAACAAGCACGTATTCTATGCATATGTGTATTTAGTCAAATAGTAATAATATATAATTAATTAAGAGAATAGTTGCCATCGTAAATCTTATACAAATAAAAATAAAATAATAATAAATACACACAAAAGCAAAAAAAAAAACTAGCGTTATTATGTACCTATGTATATCATATATTATATATAAATGTATTACATAAATACGTGGATACACAATAATATGCATAAACATATATAAATATAATGTTATAAAAATATAATAATAACTGTTTGTATTATATTTTGATTATCTCGTAATATTATAACTAATGTATATTGTAATTATTATAAGCTCGATTTCTACATTTGTCCATTTATAATAGTAATGCTTTTAATTGTTGAGGCAGTCTAAACATTGTAGTAAAAAATTCGATTTCGGCATTATTAATAATTATGTATAATTATTTATTTATATAAAGTAGGTGCGTAATAGGCGCGCATGGCGGCGCTATAAACCATATTCTAATAATATTAATAATTAATAATAATAAAGTACGAAAAAAAAAATCATCATAATAATAATAATAACAAAAGCGTTGTCCCCTTCTTATATTTTTATGTACAACACGTATAATAATATATCGTTACAGACACACGGGTGGAAGATAATATAATATATATATATATATAATCTATATCTAATGAATTATTGTAAAAAAAAAAAATAATAATAATAATAATAAAAAAAAAAAAAAAATTAAAAAACGCGTTGCCGCCGCGATTACGATGGAGCTCACACAATGGGTGTAAAATTTTTTAGGGGTAAAAAACATACATAAAAAACCGTTTTTTCGATAACCCGCATTTATAACGACGGGTCGCGTGTGTGCACAGGTCACGCGTGTCATCGTATACCTTCGTATATTATATGAGAAAACAAATGCTCGTTAAAATCTACAAACGACGTGCACGCGTACCTATATGTGTATTGTAATATAAATAATACTACCCAAGTACGTAGGTACATGTCAGACGTATTATTGTTAGCGTTATTGCCGTGCTAGCGTATAATGATGACGTTTCTAAAAATGTCCCGAAGTCGGACACCGGAGACGTGACACGTTCGCAATAAGCGTGTGCGAATCCTATTACCGCGATGGTGTGGCAACAGTATAATATCATATTATTTTACGTGCGATTGTACAGTAAAAATAATAATAAAGATAATGATAATATTTAAAACGCGAGTGGACGACGCTCGCGCGTAAAAAAGTAAATTAGACAACGGGCGATCGAAAAAAAAAATTTGAAAAGCTCCGGCGGTGGCGGCGGCATCGATCACGGCGGCACGACGAGTACGCGGGACGGCGGCGGCTATGTTGATTTAAGCGCACGACGTCGTAATGATAACGCGTTGAATTTTATATTTAAATAAACCTAATCAATTATAAATAATCTACGAATGTTTATGATTTTATAGCTGTATATATATTAAATTATATAAGTCGAGGCGCGTAAAACAGTCACACATCCATCGCGTTTTATAATAATAAAAAATGTAAAATAATAATAAGCGGCGACAATAATAATTATAACGACAACAATATAATATTATAATATAATATAGTGGTTATCATTACTGCTGCACATCGTGTCTGTCTTTGGTTTTATAAAGTATAATCGTTTTAAATTTGCTTGCGCCCCCCTCCCGTTATCCGGTGGCCACTAATATTTTTGAAAAGAAAGAGAGAGAAAAGAGATTATTAGGCTCACGTCGGTAGCGGGTCGGTGCGCGTATAATATGGTGTCGTTGTTGTGTTTAGTAATAAATTTAATATAATAATAAATATAAATTTTTTTTCCTTAATGATTTTCGCAGCCGTTGTTGACGTTGTGGCGATGGAGGTACACGTTCGGCATCGGCGGCGACGGCGTTCCCAGACGGCGGTCTAACAGACGGAAGCCGCGGTGGCGACCACTGTGGTGATGGCCATCAGGATGGAGGTGACCAAGGCAGAGCTGTAGTATTGCTGCAGACCTGATGCACCGCTAGTGCCTGCGACGGAAGCTTCTGCGGATACGGACAAAAAACAATGTGTTAAAACCGGTCGAGTAATTACATATAGTATTAATATTTAATATACACCTATCATGAATCGAAGATAACGAGTAACGACGATGAGTCGCATACAATAAAATAATTGTAATAAAAGTACTATCTATTTATTTAGATAAACTGGTACACATCACTTAAATTAATTATTTAACTATCGATATCATAATAATATTTATGTTAGTTGTTACTTTATATTTGCAGAATTTTTAGGCTACTGTTGTTTAGGTATACCTATAAACAATGTGGATGTGAGTGTGAGACATATATATGAGTAATTGATTGTAATTCGATAATTGAAATATTATCGTTAAATGTTAATTTAAACATAAAATAATGGTCATATATTGTCATTAGTAAAATGTTGGAAAACATTTTAATCAAAACTTAAAAATCTAATATTGTTTTTTTTTTTACATATTTTGGTTTTTTTTTATAACTAATTTATAGGTTTTTTATATAAAATAGTTATTTTTTACAAACTGTAATTTTTATATAAAAATTATGTATACCTGACAAACACTTGTTCAACGCTTATTATAGATAATAAAAGTATCGAAAGAAATCTGACTTCATTTTATAATTATTATTTTTATTATTATTAAACACAACTTCGTGTATACGGTATACCTATCTAAAATAAAGTATCAGACCACACTCGTACATGACATATATTATCATATACGTTGTACTATCCTAGCGTAAGCTATTGCACTTATACATGCCATCCCAATTCACCAAACCTAGATAAGCCGGGTAGTAGTTCAAGTTTCGAGAAATTATTAACACAATATAATATACTTAATACCTATATATAAAATGAACAATCAGATATATTATTTTAGGACGAATAGATTACGAAACAATTATTATTTTAGTATAATTATAAAAATTATACTATTTTACTAATATTTGTTTTTCAAATTTTTAAACTTGCATATTTTGGTCAGAATTATAGCTTAATGGGTTTTAATTTTTCATATGACTTTATCCACGGGTTAATGAAGTATCGTGTCGTTTGCAATTTAGTTAATGCGCATTTTCCGTGTTATTCGTACCTATATCAATAACAAAATGTATATTATTAAACAAAAACACATTTTGAAAATGCATTGCCCCAAAAAATGGTTTTGAACAAAATTCATCGTATCACAACACGCGTCACTCTGTCCCTATGTTTATAGACAGATCTAATTTTCATGAATTCTACAAAACGACCGTGTGAAACATATAGTATTTCGTAAAAGCATTTTGTTTAAATTGAATAATAATAATCGTGTAGCTGAATATTTTAATTATAATTCAATAGGAATCATCAGAAGTTCATAAAATACTTATCAATTTAAAATATTAATTTAATTTTAAATTTATAATACGATAATAATTGTAATTATAAATCAGTGAAAAAAATTAAAATAATATTATTAAAAGTTTTTTTTAATTTATAATTTGAAAATAATAATTAAAAGCATATTTTTCAGTACACAAGTGCATTCATATTTTGGTAGATTATTGTATATAAATTGTTGGGCCCTATTCATAAGTAAATGAAAAACATAAAACTATACAATCACAGTAAAAAACTTTAATTGATATACAACGCGCATTCATTTGATGCTTCATAAAAAAAGTAGATTAAATGTTGTTAAACATGTTGTTTTTAACGACTTCTTTTGTTTGTGTTCAATTGATCATACTACTCATATGTCAACTATATGTGGGGAATTGGTGTGTGATAGTCGTAAAACAAGAAAATGACAATGTGGTACTAAAACATAATCAATAACTTGGGAAACTAAAATAATTACTTAACGGGAACCCCGATAAGTGATTAGAACAAAAAAAATGGCAGTCGTGGGAGGAAACGTCCCTGCAAGGGCTTTAACTGCAGCTGTGCTACTGCTGGATGCAGATTATTGTAATAATATGAATAATTGCGTTTTATATCGTGGTATGTTAACAATTAAGTCATGAGAACCATATTAAAAATAAATCGTATATTTTGTTATCGTGTTGATTGTGGGTGCGTACTATACGTATAATTGTATTTTCTTATCAACAGATAAACAATTTGTACAGCTATAGTACTGTCGTATTGTCATGTCGCAATGTGCGAAAAACGGCAAACAGAACATTACACTAATTGACAATTAATTAAATAAATAAATTATATTTTTTTAAATACATAAAATAATTTTTTTTTAGCTTAATGCATATTTAAACTATAACATTTAAAGTTTAAAAATGTTGTATCGATTTCAATACATTTATCAAACACATTTATTGACAATTTGATTTCCGTAATAATTTTAAAAGATTATTAATTATCCGTTAAAACATTATTACATTATTGAAATTGATTATCTTTTTAATTCGCGGGGGGGGGTTAATAAATATTATTACATTATTATAATTTGTAAGCAACAACTTTAATTTTTACTTATAATTTAAGTTTAAGAGTACCAATGCGTATATAAATAGGTACTTAAAGTGAAAATAAATAGTCTACATATAAATATTCGATAATCATTTTAAAAATATTATATTTAAAACATATTTATTAGAGAAAACTTATTGACATAGCTAAGTATGGTGCGAAACTTTAAATAGGTAGTGATTCTAAAATCAAGTATTTTGTGGACTTTGTAATTGCTTCCACATATATAAGCCTTTCGAAATAAAAAAAAACACTTTAAACTCATAGTAGATATAAATGTTTTGAACTTTAAACATAGGTAATCACTAATAAGTTACATAGAAGTCATCGTCATACCTAAAACTATTATTTTCAAATTTTTATCACAATATGACTACATAAGAGCTGTTTATAAACTTTCTATGCAAAACAATTAGTAACACCTACTTCTAATCAAATATATTATTATAGTTAATACAATTTAATCTATCTAATTGTCTATGTATTTCGCCAGTATAATATATAATCTTGTGGATTTATTTCTAGGAATCATATCTCATATATTATGACTTATAAACCGTAATAGATTATCATATTTCTTTATTATATTAAAAACTAATCAATCAAATGAATTTTTTCACGAAAACATGCACAGTTTAGTAGATATCACGCAAAAACAAACAAAATTGCCTATTTATAACCCCTTAAACTCGACCCGCATTCTAAGATTCATAATTATTATAATATTATACGAATTGCAGTGACACCGCACTATTAAGTCAGGGCAACATTTTGTTTTTTCTGATCCACGTGTAACAATTTGCAAATGTGCACTCATCAGAATCAATTTTGTATTATTAGCTCTAATATTAGAGTGAACCTATTATCAAAGTTAAAGATAAAAACATAATTTATGTTTGTACGTTGTAAAATTTAATTTTTAAATTTTAATAATACATACTCACAACTAGCACAAGTTGAAATATTGTAAAAATCCAACTGAAAAACATAGATAATGTTCCTAACTTAAAGTTTAAGAATATATAAATTCACTCTAATATTAAAGTTAACAACACAAAATTAGTTCTTCTGGGCGCAAATTTCATATTTTGAGAGGGAAGACAAATAATACTCAGACGTCCTCTTAATAACAATATGCACCTCCTATTACCAAGTTTTTTTATGAATATAGGTGGATAGTTAAAATATATTATAAACGATATGCCATATTACATATGACAAAAAAATATTGTATAATAGTTAATGTAAGAATAAAAAAAATATCTCAGGCAGTAAGGCATTACAAATACAATATTGATGGTGGGGGGAGGGGTGTTTTTAATGGATGGTGGATTATCATTATTATTGATGTTTGTTTGACATATTAAAAAAAAAATTGTTGGGCATCAATGGTAAGACATCTTTTAATGGCACTAATATGACATACGCCTTGACAATCGCATTTATTTTATGCAACTGGCCGGTTATATGCGTCATGTGCTTTACTATGGCAAAGAATAGAAATCTACGTATATATACGATATAAAAATTGTATCAGTAAACGGTCTTTACCCTATCACCTACTTTAGTGCAACGGCGAGGCAAGCACGCAAACATTTTTCGTGTATGTCAGGTAGTGGCACCGACTCAAACAACTATTGTAGCAAATGCCAAATAATTTCAAAGTAAACGTTAAATAGAAATTTATCGCATACCAGCCGTTTATAAGAAGTCCAATACTGTAAGTGCACGTTTAATAAACTATTACTGATGTGGACGTGTCGTATAATCGCACAGTAACGCACTTAAACAAGCATATCTTTTTACTAAATCGTTTTTAATTTTATGTTAATCGGCTCAACCAAGGCGATAAGAAATCAGAAAACGCATTTAATTTATTCAATATAATATCTACGTAACGAAATCGACTTTCCCATTTGTTTATGCAATTGTTTTTTTAATTTAAATTCGAATGATCAAATGATATATCGCACCTAGATACTTTGCAAGGTTTTGGCGGTATTGGCAATTATGAGGTTATCCATGTCGAGTAAACGACAGGTTAAGTGATGAATTCCAATTGTTTTAGTAATCCTATCTCAAAGCAAATCGATTAACAAAAAAACTGATACCTATAAGTTCTAGTAAAAATAAATAGACAGTATCAATTAACTCAAGAGTCAAGAGTTAAAACCATGACCTAAGTGAGGTGTGACGTGCTCTCGCATGCAGATAAACAAATTATGATAATTGAAGCAATGTCGTAGCCTTTTAACATTTCATTACAGACTACGATAGCGATAAGGTAGTGCACTAGTGTGCATCAGTACCTATACTTACTCGAAATATTGTCGTTATGTTGATGTCCGTCGTACTGAGTAATCTCGTTGGCCTCTTGGTCATCGTCCATTCCACCTGGAAACAAGTGTCTCGAGCGTAAGAACGCGTGAACCAAGTCCGTGCAGTTTTGTTAAACAATAATAAAAGTAATAGAGTAAGGATGCTGTCATGCTGTGGCATTTTAAAATAATCTCTCTTGAAGTACGATCGAGTTAGTGGTACAATGAACTAACGGTATAAATATAAAAGTATTTATTTGGTCGTTTGTTTTTATTAATTATTATGATATTCGAATAGTATAATAACAATTATCATATTTTTATTCGTAACAGTTATAAATCAAATTAAAATTCCTGCATCTAAAAATAAATATCGTCAATACTTGGATACCTAACAATAAAAAATAACAAACGTTTTCGAAAATAACTCGGAAATTAAATGACATATATTTTGGCACCAATAATTTGGTGAGTAGCTCAAGTATGGTTTTACGACCGTAGAATTATTTTTGTCTTATAATAAGTTTTTCAATGTGCATGATGGCTCGATGAAAATATATAAAAACATTTAAGTTTTATTCAACGCTACATAGCGTGTTTGTACTGTTATCGTATTGCTATAGCGTTATCTATTTTAATACATTCCGGAACAATAGACTTAGCGTTCGTGATTTTAATTTTCCATTAATATTCCTTTCAGATTGTAAAAGTTTTATTCAGTAGGTAGATTTTTAGGTATTATTTTTTACATATTAATTTACTTAACCTATAGCTATTGCCTATTTTAGTCTTTAACATCATTAACATCCAAATGTAAAAATAAATGCAAAGCGTGTGTGTGTGTATGTGTGGTAGTGCAGTGCATAAAAATCTAGGAGTCTACAACAACATATACCAGCAAGAAAATTTTGGGGTCAGATATGTCAAAATATTAAAAACAACAGAAATTATAATAATTATATAAATATAATTATTATTCAATTCAATCAATTTTTATGAAAATTTAATTTATTTTCAATTATAAGTTTTATAAGAAGTATAATATACAATTTGTATGAAAAAAAAAATTAAATTCAAAAGGATGATATTATTTTATCTCCATGTATATAACGTCAAATATAATAAACGTGATTGATGACTTTAAACTGTAAAACCAATACCGATCTATCAGGATTTTTAAAGCTACAATATTTTATAGGTAGATTGGGATATTTTGACATGCACATGATAATAACATAGAAAGTCGAAATATTTTGCGATGAATGCATGTAAATGACACAAAACTATACTGCGTGCAGAAATAAAAAAAAGTTATGATTATACGCAAGGTATATCACAGAGTGACCGGAAAGAATCCTGCGGACATTCGATTCGAGTTTTTCAAATTCGAAAATCCTGAGCCAGCTATCAAAGTGATACGTCAATGTCAAGTACTATATGCATTTTGCTGTTTTATAATTTCCACGAAACGATATAGTGAATATATCGACTAACGATTTCAGGCTCCAATTACAACATATACATGACAGTTATGTAATATCATACGCGCTAAATTTCGTTTTATTTGACATGACGTCAAATAATTATCATTAGAGCTGAGATTTTTGCTTCCTCAAAAATCGCAAAAAAATACTTAAAAATTTCAAGATTACATTAAATATGTATTAATCAATGGTGTTATAAGACATCAAAACATGATGTCATCGCATAAAAATCCCAGCCCTAATTTATCATCACCATCATCATAATTTCGTACATACCGGTAAACACGACATCCGTCGACCAGTCAGACCAGCCGTGAACGTTAAGAGCCCTGAGACGGGCCACATACGTGGTGCCCCTTCGCAAAACAATCGGTACGGTCATGGTACCTCCGGCCTGCTGTTGCTGTTGTTGTGGCTCGCTGTCGGCGCCGAACAAATAGGACACTGCGTAACGGCGCTCGTCGCCAGCGTTGCCGCCAGTAGACGATTCGACCACCTTTGGCTGTGGCTTGACATCCACCCAAGAAGCCGACGAATCCTGTGAAATGAGTACAATATACACGTGTTATAACATAAATATATAGATATACAGGCGACGTTAGTTGTTAGCCGTATTATAGCGGGAGTAGTCGTTTTTTTTTTGTACATTCAATTATAATGCTTTAAAGGACACTGTTTCTTATTCCACAACACATTTACTTAGTACTTACGATAATAGGTTTAGAATATATAGGGGCTATATGACGATTTTAAAATTGTAACAATTAATATTAATTTGTAAAAATTGTAGTCTAGTGCTCATATACTAATATACTCTTTTTTTAATACGACGTACATACTTTACATTTATTTTATAATGTATGTAAAACTATTATTACGTATCTTTAATACGCGCCTACATTAATAAGTTAAATAACTCCAAAGCTACTCATTCGAATTTTTATTGAGGTGCATCAACATTTTTCAAAAAAAAATCATATGACTGTTGAAAAGGTGTTCATTTGAAAAAAAAGTGTGGTGCCACTACAGGACAATAATCCTAGTAAAAAAAAAAAACAACCCAATATTTGAAAATATAATTCTTCAGTAGGTATTTTTAAATATTTCAAAGATAAAAATAGTTTAAAAAAAATCATTATCAGAGAATTTAAAGGGAGATGAGACTGGCGGGTGCCACTGTATATATATATACTTTCTTTTAATCCACCCCTCCTCCAATCAATACAGGCTGAGACAACTGGTCTCGCAAATTAGATATCGGACAAAGCATAATCCGAGTGATATAGAGATCGGATAGTATGATCACGACGGTGTATATGTATATAGGCGCACGTAGTAGGTGCGTAATAAACGTCAAAATGTGTTACTCTGTGCAATAAAATTTTGGTTTGGCACGACAAAACGATAACGACAAATAATGATGTCTATATAGAATGACGTATGTATAATATTATTAGCATATCAAACCTGTTGTCGCCTGTACTGCAACTGGTACTCAACCAGCGGTGACCAACTGTCCACGATCCACGCCAGTTCAGGCGCCTTGTCTTTAACGTGCACGTACGATGATTGCGGTCGGGCCGGTGAACCTGTAATGATGGAAAAAAACGATTTTCTGTCAACTGTAAACTACTGAAGTTTTACCACACGGCGGCGATGGTATGACATCTACACTATATATATATAGTGATGGGCGCGTGAGGTATATCATGCAGAAGAGTGTATATATCGTACCGGTCAAAGTTATGTAATCCGAATAAGCGACACCAACACGATTTTCGGCCCGACACCGGTACCGACCAAAGTCTTGTGGTCCTTGCACCTGTTTCACTTTGAGTACGAAAGTGGGTCCGACCGGCATCGCTGTTGAGTTCACTGAGCCCTGTACTGGGTGGTGGGTACTCGATTGCCTGGACACATCGTACCGGCTGTTGGGGCCATCGGTGACTACGGGTATTGACGTTTGCGGTCCGTTCTCGTTCAGGATTTCCTTTTCCCACGTGACTTTTACCTTGGGGTATGCTTGCACGGAACACGCCATCTGAGCGACGTACGTTTCTCCGGTGTTGACAACGAGCCGGGGCACAACAATTTCTGGCGGGACTGCAGCAGAAAACAACACCGAACGGCGAATATAGTGATAGGTAAGTATGTTTATATGTAATATCATAATTATATAAGATATTGTTTTGAAATATTAAAATAATTGTATTTGTTGGTATCCGTATATCAGTACTTTTTGAAATGCTTTTATCGAATCAAATTCAAAATGTTTTTTTATTGGCATTGAATATTTTAATTTTTATTTGTAAGTT
This sequence comes from Rhopalosiphum padi, assembly GCF_020882245.1. Taxonomy (NCBI): domain Eukaryota; kingdom Metazoa; phylum Arthropoda; class Insecta; order Hemiptera; family Aphididae; genus Rhopalosiphum; species Rhopalosiphum padi. The sequence continues at coordinate 51,506,147 of NC_083599.1, forward strand.
GCTCAATTAATACATACGGTCCTATTAATAATTTAGATTTATTTGTATGATATTATTTCGTGAATCGTGAACATATATTCATGATTGTGTTTGTGTGTTATTTAAAATGAAATTATTAATTATATTGTGAGTATAAATGACAAATAAATATTTCAAAACAAAATATAATGGCAATAATATTATGTTACGCAATGCCTTTAAAAAATAATAGGTATAATATAATATATATAAATTTAAAACAAATATACATATAATTTTTATTTTGAAAGTATTTCAAAGTATATCGTATCGATGAAGTATACTACTTACACTCGACTTCCACTTCTATTCCCACATGTGTAGGGTTGGTACTTCCCGACACAGAGGCGGTGGCAGATCCTGTGGTGATGCTGTTGTGCGCCGAGCATTCGTAGTAACCTGCATCGCGATACGCGACGACGGACTCGATACGGACTTCATTCGTTTTCGAAACAACCATTGTTGAGGGAGTCGCTGGTGCAGAATCTGGGATCTTTTGATCATGATCCGAAGACGGCATAGTCGATTGTTGCGATTGCTGGTGGTATTTAGCCTGTATATGACAAATCACATAACGAACATATTAACAAACCGGTAAATTTGTTAACGAGCTCGAATTTTTACCTTTTTGGTCCATTGCACCGTAGGCTCTGGGAACCCTGCCACGCTGCATACCAGTTGCACTGGATCGCCTTGTTTTACAGTCAATTTTTTTGCACCTCCAGTAGTCAAAGACCCTGGTTGTCCCACTGCTTGCACTGACAAGACTTTGGCTGGGTCTGCATATAAAAATAACATCACGTTATACATAAAAATGCAGTTACAAAAAAATAAATATATTTATCACTACGAGCGCCGGTTATGGATATGCGTTATAAATGGACAGCAGACCTTGTAACTGCCCCCCGCCGAACCGCTGAAAAATCACTCTCAATATAAGAGGCGATTACTTACGCGACAATCCAACGACAACACACTTTGCACATTAATTCTCATTCACCCCGAAATGAAAAACCAAACAAAAATCTTATCTACACCGCAGACGACGCCAGACCGGCGCTCGGCAACAATACGGAGAGGGTAATAAAATATACAGATAAGTACTGACGTGTGACACGCAGGGTATGGGTTATCTCAACGGGGGGTGTTGATGTTATCCTGCATGTGTAGGATCCAGTATCCATCCGCGTTACTTGTTCAATGATCAGTGTGTGTTCCTGGAATCCTGCAGATGTCTCTGACTGTGTTCCATGTTTGACCCTAGGGTCTGTAGTTATGGGATAAGAGTCCGTCATTATACTCTTAGTGCCATTGATCCACATTACCGCGTAGTCGTCCGCTGTAACACACATAGAATAAAATCATGCAATAATTTAAATACATCTACATATTTTTATTTTTTTGAAAATAAACATTAGGTCGATACTTAAACATTATTGTCTTTTCTTATACATTTATAAGCTACATTATACATATAATATAAAACAAATAAATATGCAGTATATACCATATAAAATAAAGAATATACATTTATCACTTACCCATAGTTTAAAGTTCAAACTTAAAGAAATAAAGACTTATTAGTTATTGCCATTGAAAAAATGTTTTTTTAGGAGGGTATTTAAATTCCAATATATATTTTTTTTAACGTGTGGCGTAGAACCTGGTTCCTGAATATAGTTATCGACATACAAATACAAATTATTATTTATATAAATTACATAATTTATATTCGATATCTAATTTATATCTATTAACCTACACAGTACATACATTACACATAGATATCTATAGTCAAATATTACAATGTCGGGTCATAATGTCATATTATTCTCTTTTCTCTTACCACATTTTCTACGGAAAACAACAATGCTTATCGTTTATGTTTAATGTTTATATGAAATATCAGAAATATTGTACCAACAAAACAAAATTTTTAATTACTTTTTATTATATTTTTCAATACATAATTTTTATTAAGTTTAATCTCGAAATTATAGAAAAAAACATACTGACTTATTACTTAAGCATTGCTTTATGAAGACTTGATTTCTTTGATTTTCGAGGTTTACATGCTATGTCCCTTTGCCCCTGGTCACCCTTTCTATTTCCACCGATCATTAACACGAAGAAAAAGTAAAAAAAGAAAAAATATATCTACATTTATATGAAAACAACTTGAGTATTTACATAATAAACTATGTGAACATAACTGAAAATAATGTCTATTTAAAAAAAATGTATACATATTATAACTATATTTTTCGGTACTTACTAGAACCATTTATAACCTTGCAAGGGAGATTCACCGTTGTGCCTTCGATAGTTTCTACCACAAGTCCCGAAGTCTGTATGACGGGCAATGTGTTTCCAACAGCGTCGGCTGATCCATCCTGACTTTCATCCTCATCCTCATCATTACCGGCACCGTCGGATAAATAATCCGTGCTTTTTTCTTCACGGCGAATTCGCTCCAGCCGATAGTTGTCATCTCGTAGGGTACGGCATTCACCTGTGGAAAACCAAAACAAACGATTAGTTATATATATGATAAATGATAATATTAATCTGATATTTTAAATATAATTATATAACAATACGACTTCGGACATTGTATAAACGCGGAACGATGGGTTGGTGGACGTGGTTAGATTAATGAATGATCCTAACCAACCTAACGGAAAACAATTTAAGGTGTTCAAAAAACACCTTTACCCTTTGTATTTGTTTCCATAAATAACTTATAATATATAATATGTTTATTAAAGTCTATTCATTTTACGATTGTTGGCATGAGAAACGCGCTACTGACATTTCAATACAAATGTTTCAATTTTTCATGTCATCCCCCTTTCCGGAAATATTTCCTATCTTTGAACATTTTCTAGCCAAGACGGCGAGATCAGAGCTGCCTGCAGTTTACTACACGCTGGGCGAAGAATCAAAAAAAGCGGTACGATACAATTAAGTACTTTAAAAAAAATTGGAACAGTGCCGTAACTACAACACACCTGTTTTCGTTATTTCACAATTATTTTTAAAATGTACAATAATAATTTACCATTGTTATATTTATTTTTAAACTAAACTCTACTCATTAAAATATAATACTATTTTCTCCGCGGTGCTTTCAAAATGCATTTTTTTCTATATATATATATATAATCATCATAAATTAAAAATATAGAAACAAGTAATACAATTTTGTGACTATCAATTCCTTTTAAGCGTAGCTTGTATTAGGGATTGAGAATACACATGTGACATTTTTTAAATTTTATTTAATAAATAAACGAATAGACGAGTATATAAAACACAAAAAACCAATACAAGTTATCATCTATACATCATAGAAATTATTAATAAATTTAAACTAAATCTAAGAATAACCAATTATAAACTATATTTTTTAACACTACCATGATGTAAATGAATTTATTTTTATACTCATAAGGCGTTAAATTAAAATAATTACGCCCTAAATAGTTAACAAATGACTGACCAAAACATTTTTTTGCATATTTTACAGCAATATTATACACTCTATTTTCTCTTTTGTTTTCATTAACTGGACTACTAGTTTTTTTTATTAACGTTTAAAAGCGAACATAATTACAATTTTTTTGTAAATTGATCTTACTGGTATTACACACCGAAATCTAAATAATTTTGTCTAATCGACCCTTCTAAAGAACTTTTATTTAGACAGGTTCGTATCTACTATATTGTTTTGATTAACTTGCAACAGTTTTAAAATGCCATCACCTATAGTCAACCCCATAGTAATAGATTATATTGATAAATTGATTGATACAAGGCAAAATTTATCATACGAATAGTTTGTTTGAGTATCAAGTTTTTAAGTTTAAAAAATGTATAAGTTATAGCTCTTAGCTTCCCTACTATAATTATGCAAATGTAGATGCCAACTTAAAATGTTATCAAAAATAATATCTAAATATCATATTCTAGAAACTTGTTTAATATTTTTACAAGTGTTTATGTTGCATATATTTTACTGTTATTGCTGCTATGTATTATTATTAAACTGACATTGGTGAAAATCTTATTTATGGAAAAAGTCAATGTCCGTGAAAAGTAAACATGTATCATCAGCGTACGAAACTACTCGACCATTAAAATGTAGGTCACATACCGAGTTAATGTCTAATATAAATAAAATGGGACCCAGGACATTGCTTGGTGGAACACCGTATTCAATAAAACTTTCTCGTCCTATAACATTATTTATTTTGACTCTTTCAGACTGTAGTCACTTATTCTAAAACTAGGTAATACTTGTAATATAATTTTACGATTAACGGTATCAAAGGCTTTAGCTAAATCCAAGAATATAGCTATTACTTTACTGCCTTTGTCTGGTTCATTATAATATATAATATACTGTGTCGTATTTTAATAAAGTGCGTCTCCAGTATTCAGTTTAAAGTATGCTTAACTTTAAATTTCTTTCATTCAATCGATTCAAATGTTGTCTGGCTATTATTGGTACCACTTTACATGTTCAATAAAATATTTAAAACTCGATGGTTAAAAAACACGTTGTCCAAGTAATTGCATTGACAACGATGACGATTACTCAGTTACAGCTCTCGATTAAGCGCGAACGGGTGACGACATATCGCTAGGTCATGCCCGCCGTCCGATTTATTATTTAATAATTATAACGGAATACTATAATAACTGTGAAGGAAAAACTTTTATTAAAAAAACACGCCGCGTTGCGTTTCGTACGGTATATCGTGGCGATTTGGCGACGGCGGTTCCTTATACGAACTATTATTATGACGTGATGCACACGCGTGTACGAGACGCTCTTCCGGATCGTGGTCGGGCGACGCGAATAACGAAAACCTAACGGCGGCGGTGGCGGGAAAACTCGAGCGAGGCCGCCGACGGCATTCCTCGACGCGAAGACGTCCGCCGCACACAATACCGAAATACCACCATTATTGTATAATAATTATTGTCGGGCAGCTTTACATCGCATAACTATTATCGTTGTTATTGTTTTCGCCGCGTTTCTCCAAGTCCGATTGTTATACACTCGACACGTCGAAGGCGTCAGCGGGGGGGAAAGGGTACGTATTATTGTTGTTGTGTTTCATTGGCGGCGGATTGCCGTCGACAATAATAATGATACTTAAATAACGACGGCGGCGGCGGCGGTGGATACAAACGCGGCAGTCCGCCGCCTCCGCCACACACTCGGCACGCATATGATATTATACGCCGCGCAATCGTCGCGATGATAATAATAATAATAATAACATTATTATTTATGATTATTATTATTGTCGAGCCGGCGAACGCGTTTTGGTGCGCCGCGGAGATCTCTCGCCGAGCGCCGCCGTTTGAATATCAAACGAGACGTGCGGAATGAACGTATACAATCGCGTAATATAATTGCAGCCGTTTACACGCGCGGCAGACATTACAATAAAAATATTATAATATTATTGCCGTGTTTAAATCGGTACGTGCGAACGTTACGAAAACTACGCTTTACACATTCGTCTCGTATATATATCATAATATATTATTATTAAAATAGTACACCGCTGTGCGACGACTTCCACATAGCGCGAAACCTAAACTTTGGCCGTCGGATCGGGTGTCGCTCTTGAACACGCGTCGTCGTCGTGGCACGCGCGCGCGTCTCCGACGACCACAGCAAACAACACCCGTGGGGTCGGATCGCCCCGGTGGTTTTTTCGTTCATTTACAGCAGTCATCGTCGTCTTGCGCCCGTGGCGGTGTCTCTGTCGATCGAGCGGCCGCCGTGACACACACACACACGATAGATGCGACCACCGCGGACCGACCGCACGACGATCGTCGAACACGCACGCCGCTGCACACCCCACCGCCGCAACCACCTAACCGCGTTTGGCGCCGCAACCCCAGTAGGCTCGCACCGCCGACGAGGGCGTAGCCGACACGGCCACATCGCCGCGTATAATTTAATTAACTCGGCGGCGGCGGCGGCGGCGTGTACACAATAAAATATACTGTACACATAACAATATAATGTACAATAGGCAGTTGTATTGTGATATTGTTATATATATATATAAATTATTATAGAAAACACGGGCGAAAAGCACACGTTGTTGGTTTAAGGGCGTAGCCTCTGCCGCCGATTTGTACAAACAACCCACACGCAGCACTACGTCGTGGTCGTGTAACGCCAAGTCTCGCGTACGATTCGACGCGGGGGAAGGGGTTGTCCGCGCCGATAAGTGATTGAACGTCGGCCCCGCGGTGCATACCTCGTGCACATCCCGCACAGGCGTTGCCGCCGCCGCCACCGACCCAGTGACCTTTTCGACCGGCCCGTTTCCAAAGACGTATTATAGCGGTTCTGATCGTGACGAAATGTCAACGGCGGTGCAAATGCCACAGCCGTCGGATATACGCACTGTGTACGCGCGGCCGCCTCGGTTCGCGCCTACTCGGCCACCGCCGATCGCGAGACGTCGCGGGGTTCGATGACCTGCGGGACGGTGGACGACGCCACCACCGACACTGTTGCCAGGGGGGGGAGGGAATAAAACCGAAATTCCGTGGCGTTCACGTCGTGTAGACCGTTTGTTTTTTTCGTACATATCAATATAATAATATAATATGTTTCATATACCGTAATAATACAGTTGACGTACTCGGTCGGGGGCGGGGGAAGGGGACACACACACACACACACACACACACGCGATATCATATACGCATAACGACGTGCGCGACCGCTCTCCCCGCCCGACGCGGCACCGTCCACCGACGCCGCCGAGCACCACACGTGAATGGGTTTTTTGTTTTCGCGACATCCGGAATTTCGAGTATATAATTTTTTTTTCTCCTCTCCGTGACGAGCGTCGAACGTTTCTGGCCGTCGCCGTCCGTTGTTATACATATTATACACGTGACGACGACGACGGCGACGACTAAGGTTTTTTTTTTTTTTTATACGGCACGTCGAGCACGTTTGTATAAATATAATTTCGTATAATAACATATATACATTTTTGTACGCACACAATGCGGTCGTACACGAACACGATTATTATTCGATACGAATATCGTTGAAATGGAAAAAAATACGCCAACGAAGCGAACGTCTGCGCTGCCGGGCGAGGGGGAGGAGACCCGCATGCACGCATATCGCGGTCGATCGCACAATACAATTATTTTTATTATTATTATTATTATTATTATTTGAATATTGACGCGGCGGCCGAACCAAAGAGATGTCGGTGTTTGAATGGTAGGGGGAGGGGGGGTCAAACGTATCGGGCGTTGGCGGCATTCTGGTGGTGATGGTGGTGGTGGTGGTAGTGGTGGCCGAACCTAACCACAGCGGTAGACGATTATAATAAATAGTAATAGTAATGAAGACCCGCGATCGTTCTGTAACCACACGATACCGTATCAACATTATATTCGACTGGTAAATGGTAATGAGCCGCTCGTCAGACGAGAGACGGCGGAATTGCGTCGGGGGCCCCCGTCGGACACCACGAACACGGCTTTTCGTGGCGCATATGTGTCGATGAAGACGATGGGAACGATCGGTTGCAGTAATAATAATAACGATATAACGATGACTCGGCGGATGTGAAAACGGACCACACGTCATGCGGCGGCGGCGGGTGTATAATAAGAGCACACTGTTAATTACCATGGTCGTATAATATTGTGTTTACAGAGGCAGTACGGGTAAAATAATATATTATCGTGTGTGTAGTGTGTGTTATAGACGACTACGAACATGTGTGGACGACGAAATTTATGGAACAAATATATTATTATGACACGGCAGTCGGAGCTGTCGAGGGGAGGGGTCGGTGGGGGCAACGCGCGGGGTTTCGACGACGATATCATGCTGGTTGCGATGATGAAACGGCTCTGGAATGTCGGGCGGGAGGTGAGAACGGGGTGGTGGCAGTGGTTGTTCGGCAGATGACTAAACGGCGTACATGTACACGTCTGACGACGCTCTGTCGCTGCTGCTGCTGCTGTAAGTTGTTGTAGTTGTAGCAGCGAGTTGCGATGCAGCGAAAGATGCTGAAGACGAAGTAGAGGAGGAGGAGGAGGAGGAGGAGTAAGATCAGGACGACGACGCGCTATTTAAGTAATTTTTTTCCCCGTCGCTATTGCGGGCGTAGAGGCGTCGGCGGGGAACCAGAAGAGGTGACATCATCACCGCGCGCGAGAGAGAGATCTCGCGACCTCTGCAACGCGAGCGCGTGTCTCATCACCGCGATCGAATACGAACACCGCGCGCGCACACACACACGCGACACGCGCATATTATTAAATACACGTATATTTAGATACGTCGTACTGTGCACGGCACGTTGCACGCCGTTCGCATATACGTGTAGGAAACGTGTACACACACACACACACACACACACACAGTATTGCATTACGTTCGATATTAAATATGCATAAGTACTAACAATAATAAAAGAAAATATAATATATTGTACATAAATCGTTATCGTAATAGTATAGTAAAACGTGTGCGGCCAAATCCGGAGAAGAGGTTTTTTTTATTATTATAATTTCCTAAGCGGTGGCGATAAAAAAAAAAAAAAAACGATACGGAAAAGAGCGTTCGAAAAAATATAATTTTTAATATGATTGTTATTGCCAGCCAAGTGCCAGGGCTATATTTACATATATTATAGGCGAGCGCGCGCGCGCGTCGTAACTGCACGTGACACGACCGACGACGATAATAATAATATACTTATAGAGCGGCGAGCCAGCTAGGGCGCTCACGCCAGCGCAGTTGCATAGCATTATAATAATTATCGTAATTATTTATATTATTTCGATTGGAATAACGTCTGTGAAATATCGGACTGACGTGTGACACCGTAACGTTATAATATACTATTATTATTATATTCGTATGCACACGAAACGTATTATATTGTACTGGTGATGATGTGTGCGCGGGGCGTCTACGACGACGATTAAATCACATCTCGAGCGCTGAAGAGGAGGTGTCACCGTTGTCGTCGACGCGGTCGAGGCGTGTAACGAACCGGCAATACCGTCGTCGGCATATATAATGATGATTGATGGGTAACGATTGACGATGACGACGATAATGATGTCGAATGAGCGCGCGAACGAACGCCAACTGACGTTTTCTAGTGCAACGCGTCCGACGGTTGCGTGGCGCGGGCGACCGGAGGGAACCTTTGCGATATCCTTGTCCGGGAAAAACGGTCGTATAATAAAATACTTATTTTTTATTTACGACCCATCGCCGTCGAGACGACGGACTCGCCTACACGACGCAGCTACGGCGCGCGCGTATTCGAGTGTCGGAAATGTCGCAGTCACTCCATAACATTATTGTCGCACGTTATTTACACAACGTTATTATATTACGCACAAAAGAGGACGGAGGCGATAAAATAATTACAATGACGACGACGACGTTGATGAGTTGCTCAATAACAGTAATTATTATTATTATAAGTAACGCGCGACAAGTGAGGTTTCGCAAAATAATAATTACATCGCGAGCGCGCGCGTGCGTGTGTGTGTGTGTGTTCTTTGGGTTTCGACTGCGAAGAACAAAATAGGCACGAAAAACCGATCGATCAACGTTATTTATTGTTGTTTGCAGTATTATAATTTATAGCCGACGTTGTTGTTGTCGATGTCGACAATAATATATATTTAGATGTGACGCGACGGGTGTGGCCACGTCAATACTACAATATTATATTATATTATATGTTATATAATTAATAAAAACATACATACCTAATGTTTTATAGTGATTACTAATTAATAACGACTACGATACGACATAATGCACTGCCTGTAATACATCGCGGTGACACTGCTACGGCGTAATCTCGTGGTCTTATCGAACGGCGACGCGACACAGTGCCAGTGATAATAATGGCATATATAATATAGGCCGATGTCGATTTAACGGTTCGTTATTAATTACCAATTATGTCACACGAGCGGTGTTTTTTTCCCAGGTCTAAATTAATAATGTAGTTAATTGTATTATAAAAAAAATACACTGCCACATCGACAAACGACCGTCGTGTACAGAACACGCAGAGATTGTTTTTATAACGCACCGATAACCTAGTCGAGTAATTATTATTAAGTACATGATAATAATATGTATATAGTGTAATAGTTACCTACAGCTACTGAAGTTGCATGTTTCTATACCTATGTAATTTAAAATTTAACGCACTGCTATTGGCATTTTTTAAACGATTGTTTAACCGTCCTGTGTGCACTAAAAATCGAACGTTTTCATGTTCTACTGTCATATATTTGCGAGAAATTATCGAACAGAATATAATATATTTTTCCGCGGTAAACGGTTAAGATTACGGTACGATTATACTCTCCTTTTGGAAACACGATTGCGAATAATTGACCAAAAAACAAAACGGTTGTGTGCTAAATAGACTCCGACGTGTTCCAATTTATAATCGTATACATTTTCAAAATAACACGGATAAATTAAATGTTTTAATTTCAACTGGATCTGTAAACCCGGATTGGTTTACATCAAGTAGAAAAAAAAATAAAATACAATAGATTATATTATTTAATTTAGCGACAAAAATATGTACTTAAGCTTTTCGTTTACATATCACATTACATCATGGTCATTATAGCAAAATAGCAATATTTACTATACAAAAAGTGTTGTTGTTGTTGTTGTTGTTAATAGGGGATTTTATACTGAGCTGAAAATAAACATTTCATAATTATTGATTTCATGAACCTACCTATTTAAAAAATTAAAAATCTTCAAAATCAAATTTTTGACTAATAAAAATGTATTCTGTTGAAGTTTATCATGAATAATTTAGTACTATAATATAACATAGTTAAAATGAAATCGTAAAAATGGATGGTGTAGACTACGGAATTATTTCTTTCTCTGATGCATTTTAGTGGCTTTACACAGTCACACAGAGAATAGTTATTGTACACTATATTGCAATATAAAAATCAAACGCCATATTACATTGGATATATTTTTATAAGAAGAGGGGATACACGTGTGTATGTGTAACTATAGAATTTTGTCTAGTTGTGGTGGGTTGAATGTCTAGAAAAAAATATCTAAAAATAATATCAACTCAAAACACTCCGAGGAATGTCTATAATGTATTTTTCAAATTGTCTCATTTTCATAAGTTATAAGTTATAACATAATAATAATTCATAATCCTATCATAAACTGGTGACCATGAACGCATATAATGACATAACTCTTACTATTATAATATTATATACGACGCATAATATGTAGCATAATATTTATTATGTTATTTTTTTTTTTTATTGAAGAGAAAAAAAATAGATGAAACGTCAATTTTTTAAAAAGCCAGACAGGATATAAAATTGGTTGAAGCACTCGTCCTGGTTTTTTTTTTTTGTTCCGAAACCGGATAATAATAATTAATAATGTACTTAATATAATTACTAATCTTAAATCAATAATTGATAGTCATCGGATTTGAAAATTATGACATTAGTTTATTATACCCATTTATAGTGTTTACGAAGCGTTTTTAAAACTTTAAATTATCAAAAAATGATTTTACAAGCACTCAAGTTTATTGAATAGGGACATCACAACATATACCATTAGTATACACTATATGGATAGTAATTAATATGATTCAAGTAACCGGAAATTAAAATCAAAGACTACGAATTCTATTAAAAGAGTATCTAAAAAGTAAAAAGTAAAAACACATATAAATAACATCGTAAAATAAAGAAAACGCTGTAATATATAACCCTTTTAAAATAACATTTTAAATAACGATTACGAGAGTTTTTGATGTACGCTTAGAATAGCATATGGTTATAAGTTTGTTTTATCTGGTTTGTCTTTAGATGTAAAACTTTCTAATTAATTGAAAAACAAAATTACACCTATTAATTAATAATTTTTAACACCAATAAATAAATCAGGTCATTGGTAAATTGTGGGTTTTTAATTTCTATATATTGCAACAAAATAATTAAAATAAATTATGTTTGATACTAATATTATTGTAACACAATTAGTTTTCCTGTGTTTAGAAAAACTACTATAAAATCAAAATAGATATCCACACTCTAAAATTTTAATTTTAAATGAAACTTATGGAAACTCTTTCAGTATTTCAACTGGAAAAAGTATTACAGATAAATCTTACAAAGAAAAGAAACATTATTGTTAAACCATATAAATCATATTGAAAGTTATAGATTTTTATGGTATCAATCAATCATTACTAGCTGCTGTAAAACGATTATAATACTGCCAATTTTTTCGTTATAAACTAGAGTGATTTGTTAAAAGGCATTAAAATGTACTCTGTAGGCCAGAATCAAACAGTTTAGACATAAAATATCATATTCAGCTGCGTTATCGGTCAACGAGCGCTTATCGCAGGGCGGCTGTACTTAAAATAATATACATTTTGCCTTTGAAGTTATTAGTTAGATATAAAAACTCATCCTAAGTACAATGACCCACCTGGGGATATTTTATACAGCATTTCAGAATGTCGGTTTCTAACATAAATGTGTTCAAAAATAAATGATCGTTACGTATATTAAATAACATTTTATGACCTTAAAATAAATAATAAATGTTTATTTTTGTATCATTGTAATATTATACTTTTGATGCTTTTGACTGTTTTCAATTAAACGAGCCTTTATAGGTTTAAAAATGGTAAAAATTATTTTTGTTATGAGTATTATGACTTTTTTACAACTCCATTTTGAAATATAGAAAATCCAATCTAGACATAAAAATATAAAAGTACATTAAAGATATAGCTATTGTTTTATTCTATATAGTTATCAGGAAAAACTATTGACGATCGTAAAACATTTTGAAAGAAGTATTTCCACTTCAGATTCATTTATCGAAAATGGGATGATCGATGTCGAACGTTTATATCCCAAGTTCCAACACACTCGCACAGTGTCCCACCCTTCCTGTGTGGGATATTTTTTCGTTAACTATTAATTATTATTTATAATGTATTCTGTATATTATAGGTATACTACATTTACTACATACTAGATTGAACTATTTTTGAAAGATCCAAACAAACAACGTTCACTTGTGAACACGAGCACCGGAAAATTTAAATAAATATTATACATTATTGGAACAATGGACGTAACTGTGCGTAAACAATTGAATGTAACGATGAGTAACGACGGCGGTAAGGCATGTATGACCGTCCACGAATAGTCCTCAACCCAAAACGTCTTGTCTAAAAACAATCAACCATTAAGACCAATCGGTATAATTGCTGTCATTAAAGAATACTAGGTACTAAAATTAAAATTAATATCACAAATTGAAAATCATTTCACTCATTTAAAACTCGTTTTTTTAACAGATCCGTAGTATATTAAAGTAATAGTTCTAATGTACTATAGAAGTCGTATGCCAGAGATCACACACACAGTATGATGACGTTACGTTATAACTACTGAAAAAAAAATCGAGTTAAAAGTGGCGGGGTTATGATATTGTTTTTTTACGCCGGGCCGCGGTTACTGACCATTTTGTAGTATTCTTATTATTTCTAATAGTTTGACGTGCCGGCGGGCACACCGCAATGAATGAGAGACTAGAGCCGCGTGAACATAGTGCGTGCGCGCACGCATATCTTAATAAAACGTGCGTATAGTCATTGTAAAATCACATCGTACATAGGTACTCCGCGTTATAATAATTATTATTCATTATTCTTTCTGCCGTTGCTTCGTGTTCAGAAATAAAAAAACGAGTGTTTTTTATTTCTGTACGTCACCGCCGAAGCATATAGCCCCCCTCCGACATAATAATACGATATTATACGTATTATTATTATTATTATTATTAAGTATACAATATAGTTTCGGATTTAACGCGGCGGTGGTACTTGATAAGCGGTACTATATTATGTTACAATATTATACACACAGACATAGATATGTATACACGTTTTGTATGAACAATATTTACTGTACGTCTCTTTGAAGAGCGAAGAGCACAAGTGTTTTGTGCGTTACACAATTACGAAATATACCTCGGCAACCGCCGCCGACGACCGCAGTTGTCGGATGATCGATTCGGTAGAATGGAAAGGAAAAAGCTGATAATAAAACTCGTATAAACACGAGCGTATCGTACGTGCGTATAGTCTATACTATACAATGTTATAGGCTATAGCATAATGTAATATAATATTGTTATAGTTTATGTTTTATCTAATAAACGAACTCCATTAATTAAATATCTGTATAATGTTACCGTTTTCACGGTGATAATATTATTATTAATACTATTTGTATTATTATTATTATTATTATAAATAACAATAAGCAACCAAGTACCTAATCGCAAAACAACAATGTAAAATTATAAAGCGGAAGGCAAAGATGCATTTTTTTTTTAAATCCAGCAAGATTAATATTATTACATTTTTTAGAAATGTCGTGCCCATGAGTCATCATGACCTTTACACAATAACGATGGCCATCAAACACTGCACGACGTTTTCCCGAAAAATAAACAACTACCTTTGATTATTTTTAAAAAAGTCTTGGTTGTTAAATCAAAATTAATTTATATAATATTTATGCCTTTAAAAATAATACAAGAGAACACGGAACCGCCTGACACGCGTTTATGTTATATTTATCGATATATATATATATATTATATATTATTATATACTATTTAATTTTGAGCCCAAATCGCATTAAATTTTTTATTTCGATATCCAAAAAGTCAATAAAAATAATAATTTTAGATTTATTACAATGGTTTTATTGCAACTACAATAATTATTAATAGTTATATAAAGTATAATATATACAAGCCGATATTGAATAAATGTTATAAATATTTATAATGTGTTCCTCGATGGATCGTACATAGTATAAATTCAACATGCCGTGCATGTTAAAAATATAATAATGAGGTGCAATACAAAACGCGATAACACCAATGTAGAGTGCCAATAATATTCCCTAGAATTTTCTTTTTACGATTTAGCCGACGATTTAAATAACAAATACGACATGTACGCAACATGTAGTTACATAAAATATGGTTTGATGCAATATTTATTATAAAATGAATTTACTCGTATATAGTAGGTATAATAATAAATAATATTATTTTCCCTATATGTGCGCAAAAATGTGAGTAACACACGCCTATTTTAAAAAAGCAACGACTCGTACATCGTAGAAGTGCGCAGAGCAAGATGTCTGTAAGCGAATAAAATATGTAACAGAGGCGGACGAGTTATGATACAAGTCGATGTCTGGTATATGATGGTGGCTTACACCGGATATCAGTATATTTTCATATGTTCAGCTTATTCAAAAAAAAAAAAATCCATATAATTCATTAATATATCATGAATTAAGCTGGTATATAAAAAAAACTTGGCAAACAGTGAATATTGATGAAATAAGATTACATTATTTTTAATAGACATAAACAGATGACACGAAATAAATGAATACAATTGATACGATACACATCACTATACATCGGTTTTTATAGAACACTACGCCCACCGTATAAAATAAGTATTTATATTATTGTTCGTAATAATATATATATAGACGTGCTTTAGAAGCTCCCAAGATATTTATTCCGGAAAATCCATTTTTACAATTAAAATTTTGCTTGACTCAGTAATCATCATAGTATTTATGATTTAAAATGCGTTATTCAATTATGTTAAATTATAATAACGATAATATATAATTACAAAGTTATTTTTATTTAAAAAATAAGATATTTTTACAGTCCTATCTAATTTAAGCAAATAATGTTTATTTGTATTAATACCTTATGTAAATTAAAATACTAATTCTTAATGTAGTAGTAGTTTCGGTATTCATTAAATTGTTTTTTATTATTATTATTAATTTATACGATAAACTGTATATATATTTTGTATAGTGTATATACTGTATATATGATATACAACAAAAGGCAGTTGTATTTAGTGTCAAAAATAAAAACAAAATTAATTTGAAATAAAAATATTACTGTCTGTAAAGTACAGCTAAATTTCGATTTGATTGGCTGTTCAATAAAGAACTAATGAAAGACAAATAAAGGACTAATTCAATGAAGGGCCGAAATACTCGGATCCGATGATGATTGCATATTATTAAGATGGCGTAAAACTAAAAAAATTTGCCTCACACATGTGAAGTAATCACGTCTCTTCATACTTCAAAGATGTTGATTGCACGTTTGAAATTATATTAAGGAATATACCACCATATAACTGATATAAAAATTAAGGAGAATAATTTTATCCATGTTTTGATAGGGGATTTTTTATCATTTTGATTATTAATTATTAATTACTAATTAGTATTGATAAATGATCATTATTTATAAGAATTTTAAATTTTTAATTACCTACGGCTTTTATTGTTATTACATATTATATTAATAATTATAGCTTTCTAAAAAAAATCAATACATGTGTCAAAACATGGTCAAAATTGTTTCAATAACTTTTACTATAGATATAATACCATAATTTCAACCGTGTAGTAACAATCTCGGGCGTACAAACGAAAGCAGTTTTCACTATATACTTAACGAAATAGATACAATCAATTTCAATAGTTACACACTATTAACATGCATAAAAAAAATAAAGTCCTTCTTCATTACTTCTAAGTTATAACTTATATAGAAAATATTTGTTTATCAAAGCCCAAAGGCGAATAACGAAAGTGCTATTCAGATTTTATTCCGTGATAGTATAAGAAAAATCGGTGACATGGAGTAGCATCACGATGAATGTTTTAAAAAATAAATTTTCATTTCTTTTTCTAAGAAAAATGTTAGCTTCGAAAAAAAAATATTAACAACGGCGGTGTTAGTCGAACTAGTTGTGTTCCGGGAAAAGGCAAGTGCAGGCGGCGGCCGTCAGCGTTCTGCGAAACCTATAAATCGCGGCCAATTAATCCTTCCGCAGTACGAATTGCATCCGTGATTGTATACATAATAATAATTGACGTTCATTATTACTTATTAATATTTTTTATCGTTGTTGTTATTATTATCAACATCGATAGAGAATATTAATTAGTGTATTATGATACGACGCTTCTGTAATAATGATTAATGTATTGCACGTCCATAATCGATTGATCAAATAATTTATATGTCTATACGATACATATTTGCAAAACGTTTTACCAAGATATTTTCCAATCGCACAATATATTGTAAAAAATAACTTCGAAGTATCTATATGCGCATGGTCTATATCATTGGTTCTCAACTTTTTTGCGGTCGCGAACCGGTTGATGATTTATTATGTAGGACTACGGACTATTTAGGGTACAATGCATTAAAAATGTAATTTTTTCCAATACAATATGGACCGGTACCCTTTTAATTACGGACCGTCGGTTAGGAGTCACTACGTACACCTACATCATAATAATCTAAGGTAAATAACATACACAATTATAGAATAATAAAAAGTTAAACGTATCTTTACGCTTCACGCATTCTTTGATTTTATAATTAGTCTATTAATAATATTGGAAATATACCCAGTTAACTTTGTTTACTCGTCGTAACAGTCAGTCTACGCTGAAGGAAATATTTAAGTTGATAAAATACTATTGAATTACAAGAACTTTATCTGTGATGTAACACGTAACAGTGTTTTTTAGTTCGATATATCAATTTAAAATATAGATTTTGACTTAATACAACTCACAGAAAAACTAAGGAAGGCCAAAATAGATTATTTTTAAGAAATAAAATATTAAAATACATTTAAACTATACTCATCTGATCTATATGTACTAACAGTTAATCCACCTTTTTAAACCTAAATACTGAAACATAAAAACTATCGTTACATCATTCACATATTTTCAATTTGATAAGAGGTCAATTATTACGAATAATATTTAACCTAATCACATGCGTGCCACATAGTTGGTCCTATACTAAAAGCAAATCTGATTTGTTTTACATATTATTTTTATAAACAGAGATAAAAAATCGACATGGAATGTCGTCTTAAAATATAAATATTACATTGATAAAAATTTCTTTGTGCTAATGCCAAGAGTAAAAACAACAGTTTACAATGAAGAAATTGAATCTCTAATATATGTACAAATTAGAAATTTTAAACATAGTTCCTAAATGATACCTATATTTTATTCGTTGATATATTTTCAGAGTGTAGGTACTGCTAAATGATATAATATGCATTTAATAATGCATCACCAAAATAATCAACGAGAAAAAAAAAACTATTACCTGTGGACTGTGATATAACAATGCGATAAAAACCAAAAAAATATCTTGAGTTAAATTCTATAATTTAAAACGGCGTTGCTGTTAAAAACTGTTTAGTAAAAAATATATAATCAGTGTTGTTTCGTACAAGATTTCCAACTGCACCTTAATATAATTACAAATGATATAATA
Organism: Rhopalosiphum padi; assembly: GCF_020882245.1. Taxonomy (NCBI): domain Eukaryota; kingdom Metazoa; phylum Arthropoda; class Insecta; order Hemiptera; family Aphididae; genus Rhopalosiphum; species Rhopalosiphum padi. The sequence continues at coordinate 51,524,697 of NC_083599.1, forward strand.
TCTATTCTGCTTCGCGTGATAAAAACAAATATTATAATGCGTACGCATAGACCTACCTACCTAGTAATATCAAATTATATAGATCAGAAGATCAGAATGTTCTCGGAAACAATGTCATCGGACGTGGGTTGGTTCGAGTCGGTTATAATAAAATAAACAACGTAAAACGCCCGTGAACAATATCATCATATAATATTATACAACAATAATTGTTGTGTAACGACAATGGAATTATATTATTATTATATTATATTATTGTCCACGAGACATGTTTCGTCGCGTCATCCCGGTTTCGAGTCGGCCGCGCATACACGCGCGCGCGACATGACGGGAACGGGCGTCACCGGATTAGATGATTGGGCTCGTGATGGTATAATGTACAGCCGTATAGGCGCCGCTTTTTTTGGGAGCACCGCGGCGTTGACGTATATTCAAATAAAATTACGATAATGCAATCACGCCCTGTAACCACGTCGTTTTTTATGGCACCTATGGTGTGTGCAGCGCACGGGGTGGGGCGACGAGCGGAAAAGCTCGGCCGTGTCGTACATTATTCGGGCATTGCATATGTACGTGACGTGACGACACGGCCATTATGTATTATTTAATGCGGTACAAAGCCGCAGCGGCCTCGCCTGTGCTAACAGTTATATAGTGGTTTTGCGCACTTTTAATTTCGAGAGCCGACGACGAGTAGAGTTTATTGGTAGTTTACGTGTACCTATTAAATATATATATATAAATACAATATAATATATAGTCGTGTGTCATAGTACGTTTGATTTCGTTTAACGCACGGGGGGGGGGGGCTATCTTTATGTGAGAGAGGAATGCTCTAATAGTTTTACACACGCTCAGAGCTCTGGCTATATTATTATGGTAATGGACACCACGTGTATATAGTGCTTTGAAGAGGTGATTTTTGAAAACGTCAAGTGGTCTTAAAGAAAATTCGCAGAGTAATTATTTACATTCGACTACATATATTATGACGTTTGTAGTTGTATACCTATTTTTAAGTTATTTATAACCGGTCCCGGTCGATCGTTTTACTTTGTGGGTAATATATCATATAACTATACTATAACTCGAAGGTGTCGGACGAAATTAAATTTTAAATTCGGTGAAACATATACATCAATAATAGCCGGCCGAATAAAGATTTCGATACGATTCGTAATTTTTCGGTTGGATATTAAAATATTCGAAAACGTAATTCTTGGACCGCCTGCAGTGAAAACGGACCTGGGACGTAGGCACCGCGGTTAACGGAAATATTCAAATATACTAAAACAATATCAGATATCCCGTTTGATGAAACGAACGACGTTCAACGCGGTTTACGGGAATAGCACTTCAGATTTACGATACATATATTATTACAAAGACGCATCGTCGAAAGGTGTAGTAAGCTCGTGCAAATCGGAGTGATGGTAGGTACTCTCGGTGTTCGGCGGATCACGGCTGCTGTGGTATTCGTGCTACCGCGCCCATATACACCATTATGTATGCCGACCGCAGTGTACTGCTAACCGTCGAGTTATTATCCATCAACGCGTGCGTACACGCAGCGCGTGCGTTAACCGCGTTTATAATTAGAGTCCGTTTTGATGGCGATGATGATGATGTTCATTGGCAAAATGTACGGCTGCGGCGGCGGCGGTGATGTAAAAATGACGCAATTGCACGGCCGACGCGTGGTGTTTGTGTATCGATCGGCCGGACGGGAAATACGGAAAAATGTTTAGGAAACAGATCGAACGCAATCGGACGATAACAACAAATAACTACTGCGCGTCGTTGTCTGGCCGGTCGGGGAGCGGTTACCGGCCGTTGCGGAACCCGCGAAATTCCGGGAAACCGTAATATATGAGCATGGGTGCACCGACCGGGCCCCGACATCTAATTATTAATATTATTATTATAATGATCATCGTCTTGGTCGTCGTCGTCATCGTAGTAGTTGTACAGATGAGCTTCACATCCGGGGTACACGGCCGGGATATCGGAAAAAAACCGTAAAAGCCAGACAACGTGTAAAATAAAAAAAAATGCATATCTGTTGTAAACGATAGTGCGAATTGCGTGTTCGCGAGTATTATAATTTATAATATTCGTTGTATTAGTCGGGTTATACAGGGTGCTCGTTGAGTTGTGCGACGACTCCGTTCACCGTTTTACGCAGTGCGGTAGGTTAGGTATATTATCAAAACGTCGTACGTAGATAGGTCGTTGGTATAATGGCGAAATAAATTGTTATATTGTTGTTACCGGGGCGGCGGACGGGGTGTTACACATTGTTATTGTTGTCGTCGTGTCGGCAACAGCAACAGCAGTGTACGAAAAATTATTAAAAAACTACGGTGGTCGTAAAAACATTGTCCCCATCGACGACGACGACGACGGTATAATATTATAACAACCATCTGCTGCCGCCGGTGTTGCTATTTACGCATACCGAAACAGTATTATATCATATCATATTATTCACACGGTAGCTGGCGATGGTGAATAATAATAATAATAATAGTAATAAAATAAAACATTATATTATTATTTCGTACGTTGTCATTCGCGCCCGCGTGCGTGTGTTTCAAATAATATTCAAACGACCGGCGGCGAACACAACACGCACAATCGTGAACGGTATGTATAATATGCACACAATACGCGGTGTATGCGACGTCGTGTGTTGGTTTGTATTTCAAACGAAAAGAAAAATTAACAAAGAAACGAAACTTGGCCCGCGACGGCCGTACGCACGTCGCGGCGATCGTAATCAAACACAACATATAATATAATGTGTTATGTATAAAATATTATATTCATCGGAACGCGTTTAAATATGCGCGATCACGCGGCGACGGTGTTGCTTAGACGGTCGGATGTATACCTAATATTATACGCACACACGCGGTTCGTGTGGTGTGGTGTGTGTGTGTACGACAAGCCGCCGGTGCGGGTTTGTGGGTGGCGACGACGAATAACAAGTAATAATAATAATGGTACACATTATCGTCGTAATAAGACAATAGGTTTCGAGGGTGGACTGGACGACGGCGGCGGTGTTCCGGCGAGGTCTCTGTGTTTGGGGTCTGTCGTCGTCGTTCCACACACAAGCCTCATCGTCGTGTAAAGAGGGGCAAGACCTATAGAATATCAAAGTATATGTCCTCTACTGCCTTCGTCCTATGTGTATATGTGTGTGTGTGCTTTTATGAACAGGCGAGATCGTGTGTGCAGCGGACAGAACAAATGTAATCTGTGGTCAGCGCGTGTATAATAATATTATGTATACCGCACGAACTGCGATGACGATTAAAAATTATTCAAATCGCCGATAGATGAAAACCGTCTCAGGTTTCCTCTCGGCGTGTGTCGCGCCGCGACGCTGTCCAGAACAGATTATCGTTATATCGTTGTAATTAGTCAAAGGGAGACGACGGACGGACAATCGGTCCGGTCGTATTTATTATAATAACGATTGTAATTTTATTACGTATAATATAATATATTATAATAATACATAAGAACAACCGCTCAGTGACGACGACGACGACGACCACCACCACCACCAGCACTGCCATCACCACGTGGTAATACACGGTCGTCGTCGGCAGGACCAAATACGACGACGACGACCTTATTGTAAAAACAATGGACAGTGCCGCGGGGAACGGGGAGAGTAGGAGGAAAGCCGGAAAGCAGTCGAAACGCGATGAACGTACGCGCGGCGTTGGGCGATCGGGCTCGGACGGCTTCCTCTGCACAGTGCAACACTCCTTTCTCTATTCTCCGTTTAATATTATTATACGACACGATATTATTTTATACACAACAAAATATCTCATATTCATATATTCGGTGGTTTTACACGTACGACGTGCAATGTGCTATGTATACGCGTATTACAATAATATCACAGACAAGCCATGGTGGGTACTGGGTATACTATAATAACTAAATAAGCACAATCACTCGTTACCGTGGTCGACGAGTATACAGTATACAGTCCTGGGCGGAATTCAATGAAGTATTTTGGGAGTCCAAAATAACCGTATCCTCGAAATACGTCACCGGATCTAATGAAATTAATTTCATTTTTGCAGTTTGGATATAAATATTTTGATGGGCATGACTAAAATACTAATACATATGGGCAATTTTTTTTAAGTCGAGGGGTAGACAGACATGAAGGATACCCCTCCCACCAAATGAAAAAAACGCCACTGGGGCGCGTAATACATTTCGTTTTCGTCGCTGCTGCAGCTGCGGCGAATGCGTAACCGCTGCGCTGCAGTTCGGAAGCGTGCAGTAGAATCGACATTGTGGGAGTGCGGTGTTTAGTTTTTTTCTAACCGTTTTCCGCGTATACGATACTGAACGACATACACACACAAACGATAATAAATTCTACAATTTCAGAAAAAGCTTTTATGTGACTTGTCCCACGCGTCGTTGAACACATTACATGGATCGGGCGCGCGTAATCTTCGTTTTGCTTTCGGCTGCAGCGAACCGCAGTTCCAGTGCGAGGCAGCTGCAGCGCAGCAACGCCTCTCCTTCTACTGCAGCACACACACACACACACACTCACACACCCCTGTCAAACGCGCGTACGCCTTTTCCGAAGCCGCCGCTACAGTCATCGTTACTTTTTTTTCCGGTGCACCACGAGCGACGGCGGCGTTTCGGTAGCAGCTGCTGCTGTTGCAACGTGGACGACAATGTGCAGCGGAGGCGACAATTACGCGACCGACGTTGGATCTACGAAGCTGCCGTCTGAATCGGCTATTTTTAATACTCGAGCCCTCCTCTCCTCTCTCCCAATCGACCCACACGAGCAGGTCCACCGCTGAAGATCCATCACGGCCGTTGACGTATAATAATAATACGAGTATGAATATAAAAATGGCCCCATTCGATATTATATTCACGACTAAAAACGTCTGCGCGGAGTGTATACCGAGAAGGGTGACGCCGCGTCACGCGTCCCGTGATGAATTATTATGAGAGAAAAAAACAACCATCGGCCGTGTATTATAATAATATATTAAGTAGATATATATGTAGGTACCTATGCATGTTTTCTACGGAACGACGAGAAGAGGTATACACACGACTGGTAGGTATATAATATTATAATAATACGGCAACTCGAACGACGCCGGTGGCGGACGCTCTCCGACCGTTAGTTGTTTTGACTATTACATTTTATTGTAACATTTCGTAAATGATTTCGTATCGAATGTTATTATAATAGTAATAATAATGTTATGCGAAAACGCGCCGACCGACTGCGACGTCGACGACGACGGTGGGCCACCGTTTCGTTATTAGTTATTACCTACGCGCTACATTATATGTTTTGTACACAATCGAATAATGATAATAATAATAATAATAATAATAATAGCCGACTGCGATACGACGACTATAATACTCCTCACTCTTCCACTCCGGCCGTCGTGCCCTCGTGCCAGTTTCCCTAATATGGGGAGTGCCCTCCGGCGGTCATAAAATCAGGAAAAAAAATATTAAATACAAAATAATACATAAGCCCGGCCGGTCGTAAAAATACGCACACCCAAACCTAAAAAGTACACGTGTGTCGTGTGTAAAACAACGGGGACACACATAGTTATTACTTATTAGTTATTAGTTTATTATACGTACAAGCAGCAATCGCGTTACATATTTTCACATCCCGTCGCAGCAACACGGTGCGAGACGACGACGCTGTACCGCGGTAAATACGGGTCGTGCTCGCGGTGGTGGCGCGGCTGACGGTGGTGCAACGGGTACACAGAAATTTTACCGCCGTCGCCGCTCGGCGGTACGCACATTTTATCGTTGTTCTTACCGCTGTCCACCGCGAGTTTTGTTATTAATATTATTATTAGTATTATTGCTGTAATGCGTGCGACTGTATGTGAGTGGGTGGGTTGTATGTGCGTGTGTGTGTATGTGTGTGTGTGTGGGTATTTATAGTGTCGTCCAAGTCTGCACGAGACGGATGGATGGTCCGAGCCGACGGGCCGAGACGCGCGCAATATCGCTGTTATCGCGTAATTACACGTCGACGGGTCAACTTTAATAATATAGTATTATATATTATTATATTATATGCTGCAGCCGCCAACGGTAGTAGTGGTTAGTATATTATGCTCTCGGCGCACAGCCGTCTACCGCGTTACGCGAAAAACGATTACTCTACCACACCCCTACTCAGGCCTAGCCTAGCCTGTTCAGCGCGACTATTTTTATAAGTCACCGGTGCAACCGCGGATTTTCACGACCGATAAACCGCCGTTTGCGCCCCCGCCTCCCCCTAGTCACTAATCCTGGCGAGTACCCTGTTGGCGGGTACCCCGTCAGTGTTTTTTGTTGGCATTCCCGCCGTTCACATTCCTCGGTATTTTACATCACGATAAGCATCGACGAGATAAAAAAATAACTTTTATGGCCAGAAAAACGACAAGTACAAAGCGATTAAAAACTATTCCATTTTATTATCGTCGTACACGCCAATTGCGTACGCGCAATGGAACGTCTACGGAGAAAACATTCAACCTATATTATGTATAACAATAATAATAATAATAATACATAGCCACCACGACTCCACACTTTATTTAATAAACGCGGCTCGATAATAATATGTGTGTGTGTGTGTATAGTTAGAGTTTGGACAGCGATGCACGCATTACCCGATCGACGTTATATTGTTATTAATAGACCGTCGGCTGCGGCTGCGGTGGCGGCAAGAGGAGGAAATCTGCGGGCCGCTTAGGGTCGTCGACAGTGCCGTCGTCGTCAGAGATTAGGGGAGACCCGACCCCCTTGTATTTATAGATCGACCCGTTTTGACGAGTTCCTCGTTTTCGCTTTACACGGACACATATCATATGTATATAATATATATATATATATATACATCATATTCACCAAACACATACATTATTGTACACACAACGCTTGGAAAATCGCTATCCCGACCGCTCCTCGATCACATGGTGAACGGGGAAAAAAACGCATTAGTCACTATGCACATATTATAATAATATACAGTATACACGCGGCCTCTGCCGTAGAGCGTACATAAACTCTTGACATTTCAAACCCCGCAGCAGCGGCGACGGCGGCGGTGAGCCCTTCGAGGACGCCTAGTCTAATAAAAATAAAAACTAGGCGGTGACGGCGGCGAAAAGGGGTGCTGCGGCGGTTAATGTTCGTGAGTACGGCCGCCGTCAAACGGAAAAGAAAGGGCGCGGCGACGTGCGGAATGGATTGAGCGGTCGTGTGTGAACTGCAAGGGACGCCGCAAGACGCGGGTCGACGGTTATAATATTTTAATAGGTAAAGGTACTTAATAATAATAATAATAATAATAATAATATGTAACACAATATTACGAGACAAGAAAAAAAAAAACCGAAACGATTATGTCCGATCGGCATCCCAGTGAGAATCACCACCTCCACCGGCTAACCGAACCGTCTGTAATCGGAACGCCGACGCTACGCTAAGGCCGTTAAGATTATACACGGTCCGCGTCGTGATAATAGTTTTCCGTGACGGCTACCGAAAACCACATAAATTCGTACGAGGCGCATGCGTTATCTGTGTACGCATATTTCGGCTATAATATAATTAAAATAGTATAACAACGGTCGTAGTAATCAAATATACCTAATATAATTTTAAATCGGTGTGTGTGTGTGTGTGTACCTAGTCGATTTACGTAACGGCAACTGCACAGCAGCAACAACAGCAGCAAAAGCAGCAGGTGTGCGGCGGCGGTAAATATTATTAGAATATTGCTCAGAACGCCGCCTCTCCGACTACCGGCTGGAGCGTAATTTTAAAGACCCGATAACGATTTCCCGTATAAAATAATTATTATTATATTGTGTGATACGCGACGCGCGCAGCCACAAACACGACGACCGCGATAATCGCATTATGTAACGTAATTAACATCGTATTGTGTACAGCACAGTTTGGGAATTCGTGAGTTTCTCGGAAAGCAACATAAAAAAGAACACGCGGTAGATGGGAATAAAAAAAACGGCGCTGGACGCCCCGAGGGATCTCGCGTCGCTGCCGCCCCATCAGCAACCACCTTACCGGGTAACCCGATATTATATTGTGATGCGCGGACACGCCATAATAGGCACGTATAGGTATAAGTCTGTGCATTAGACTGCGATGATGCATTTCGGATATACACGGCCGCGAATCGTATTATTATGTATTATATATTATTATAAATTGGGTATAATGTATAAACCATAATATCGATACTCACAGACTCTGATCACATCGGCTAAAACGACGGCGGCTACCAACAGGAACGCCGTCGTCCTCGCGAAACCGTTCGCTCGTCTTCTCCGGGGGTTGGCAGCGGTAGCCACTGCTGCTGTTGTTGTCGCTTCGATAGTCATCTCTTCTCGAAGTGTAGGCAAAACGTGCTCCTGCGAAGAAAAACAAAACAAACACGCCGAGCTGTTATACACGAATGCGATACGAGTCAAGAGATCATTGAGTAAAGGTGAGTGTAGCAGGTATTGCGTGCGGATAACCGTAGTCGTCGCCGTTGATCTCGCCAAAGGTTTAGCAACGTACGCCGACAATACCACCGTCGTATATGCACTCGCCGACGACTCTTTTGACGGACGGGCAGGTGTTGTGCGCGACGGTTGTTGCCGCCTATCGAACACCTTGTGGGCGAGTAAACACAATGACAATACCGACGGCGACGGCAACGGTATTGCACGCACAGCGATGGAATAAATTTTGTTATTTATTATTATTATTATTATTACTAATCCTAAAAACTATATGTTATAAGTACTATTATTATTGTTTTACGCCTGTCTCGTACTTTGCCACCGAAATCACCGGCGCGAATAACCTCTGCAAGGCCGCTCTGGAGAGCTGTCGATGTGGTTCACGCGCGGTCGCGCGCGACACGTAGTCTTTGGACGACTCGCGGACCACCGGTGCACTTTAACCGCACTACGTGCTTCTCCTCTGGTGAGGTCGTCCGGGTCGACTACCGCCGCGCCGTGTGCGTGTGTGTCGTGTGTGCGCGCGCGAGCGTTACCGGTCGGTCGCCGTTACTCCGGCGACGACGTGTGCGGACGCGGAAAACGAGTGACGGATATGTTCGGACGTGGTCCGCGTTTTTGCGCGCGTGCCGCCGTCGACGTACGGGGAAATCTTCCGGCGGAGAGAGCCGAGAAAAATTTAAAAAAATTTAATTTAAATTCGATTCGGGGAGACTCGGCGGTTATTGCGATCGCAACATATTGTAAAAATGCGTAGTCTTTTACACGGTATCGTTTTTGCGCAACACGTTGTCGTTGTATCGTGTATAATTGATATTCGTTAACACGTATCGAAAACGACTGTTGGGAAAAAAAAAAACCGGTACGGGTACAGCGGTGTATCACCGGTGCGTTGCTGCTGGACGACCGACTGCGAGTGAATGACTGGCTTGGTTGGCTGCCGCGGAGTACGCAAAGCAGTGTGTAGCGACGGCGGCGGCGGCGTGCGTGGTTGTGCGTAGCACTCTATGGACAAAAAACCGTACAACGATAATCATTTGAAAAACGCGGGCGTTGGATGTGCGCGTGCGGGCGCGACTCGATGCCGGCTGTTAGTCGAGTCGGCGGCGGCGGCCCGTGAATTGCCGGCGTTTGTTCCGCGCGCGTCGAACGGCGCGCGGGGGGTGGCCGGGCGGACGCGGTTCGGAGGGAAGCGGCCGTCCGGGCGGGGGGTGCGGGGGGGACCGGCCGCCGGGGCCGGGGTACCACCGACCGCCGCCGAGGCCTTCCTCCTGAAGGGGGTAATGCGGCCGCGGGGAGGAGGGGGAAACGATCTCGTGTCGGTTGGCGCCCAACTGGCGGCCGCCGCCGCTGTTGCCGCTCGCCGTCCACGGCGGCGATGTCCCCCACCGTTATATGCACACTCAACATTCGTCCGCGGATCGCAATGATGATAATAATAATAATAAATAATACCGAATTACCGACGTCGCGTCGTCGTTGTTCGTCGAATACCCATACATGTCGACGGCTGTTTTTTTCCTTTTTTTTTTTTTTTATATTCAATAAATACGGCGAAACCTGTCTCTTCAACAGTCCAAAGACGATCCCCGAATAATAAGAAACGATAAACCCAGAAACCGAACAATAAATATAGGAGAACATTTTTTTGACCCGCCGGTGTTGAAGAGTTTCTATATGTTACATATTTTAATATGATTTATACGTGTTTGTATGGATTCCCATCAAAATATTATTCAAACTTGTTTAATTTGTGCGTTTCGTAATTGATCGGGACATGAATAATTATGAATATAAAAACATTGCTAATAACACGCTCCGAGAGGTTTCATTTTTACGTAACTCATTACAAGTCAGGAAACCAGGATAAAAAATGGAACCTATCCTGCAATGTAGAAATGTTCCGATTAACTCTTTGAAAATAAAATAACCCCCGTGTAATGAAGTTGTAACGGACATTAATTTGTAAGACTAATTATTTCATTCGATGTACGTTTTATCAGTGACGTCAGTACGTCACGCACTCGTACTCATCGTAAAATTTGACATTTCTGCACAAAGATTAATGATTGTTGTTTACACACGACGACTACGTCAACAATGCCTACCGTGTAATACAATAAAATAATATTGTTGATAACATTTATCGAACTACAACGACGGTGGATTTTTGTCAGCGAGAAAAGTAAAGTAGTACCTATTATACTGAAGTATAGATATACTACGCGATTCCCATTTCATGTAGTAGGTAGAAGATAAACTGCGCGATTCCCATATGTAGCGATCTATATGACTATTTGTTTAATAATTCACTGTCAGTGTTTTATGTAACGTGTTTACAACATCAAGATTGTTGATGAAATATTTCAAGACTATAATTGTATACATGTATATAGCCATATATAGGTGATCTGAATGATCTGATAAATTAGTGATAATTAATGAATACATTTTTTATTATTAATGACAATATATAGGCTATATTCAGCTATAAAATATTATAAATTATAATCGTACACACAACATGTTTGTGTTGTATAGCAGATCTATAAGTTGCGTGTATTACTATATTGTTGGTGGAGGGATACGACAGCTTCGTATACTATTATAAGTTTATTTATATCTAAAATGACATTATTTCACAATATTCAAATTGTTCAAAAAGAATAGGAGCAGTGATTTTATATTCTAATTTAAATTGATTCTAAGCGTCTACTTATCATAATCTCTGCAAGTCAGTTATGTATCAGTTTTCGTGATTTCAAAATAAATATGTAATAATAATATACTATAATCCATAATGCCCCATTGTGTATACCTAATATATGTGTGTATAATATTGTGTTATTATTATTTATAAGAATTACACATTTTCTAATGCTATTAAAAAAATAAAGTGATAAATCTATTGTGAAGTAATAATTATAATAATACATTATTGACTATATGCAATTTTTATTGCAGCACTTAAAATAGTGAACATAATCATTTCTCCACAATACACAACACTTATTATATTAAAAAAAATCCTTGATATAATACTAACCTAAACACTAGAAGGATTGGGTTTGGTCGAAATTAAATTTTTAATTATTTTTACATTATACACCTATACACATAATGGTTACGAAAATTTATTTTTTATGTTTTAAATACTGAGTACCTACCTATAGCCATAAATGTGTTGATGACTTTTTAATTTTATTGAATGTATGTCATTGCTCATTATAATCTTTTAGAGCAGTACAAATGATTTAATCTTCAACTTTGATGGTTGTTTTTGGTTGCGAACTGAATCTACTAAGCATATACTTCAATTTCTTTTTTTTAAATGACAATCAATCTTTTTTACTATAAATTATTAATTTAGTTGTGTATTTATATACCTAAATAATTGAAAATATGGTCCTTAAGAATAGGTATTTAATCATAATTTGAATAAATACATAATTTAATGGAAAAAAATGGGGATGTATATATGATTCACCATACTGTATAAGTATTATTATTTTTTAAATATTTATATAAATATATATTTTTATTACATATTTGCAAATATACCAACTTAGTATACATAAAATGGCATACTAGGGAAAATATCCACTACACTGCAGATATATATATATATAGGTATAGAAAATAGAGGGCTACAACCCCTCTAAAAGTTTGGTCCTAGTTTCACCAATATGATAGCGATGAATATTGTATCAATGATATTTAAGCATGTTTTTATTAACAGTATTTTTTGAAAATTTTTATTGTGTTTAGCTTTATTGCGAGGGATTTGGTTTATTAATGATGAACGTTGATTCCAATTTTCGAAAAAATTTTTTATTTTTATTGATTTTAATTAATTTCAGATTATTTTTATATCAATGACGCATGTCAATAATTTAAACATAAGGATAAAATAAACGAAGTTTATAATATTATATACTATACGTATGACGTATCTTTTTTTTTTATTATATATTTTAAGACAGTGACTTAGACAGTGAGACATGGTACAATTATAAATTTTAAAATATTGCAATTTTCTTTTAGTAATTTTGAGATAATTGTAAATTAAATTTTATCAATATTTTCCAACCTAATTAAAAAAATAAAATGTACATATTTTGCAGATTTTTTGTGCATTTTATTTAAAATTATTTTAGTACGATCTATATTCGGAGTTATATTAAAACTAAATAAATATTATTGCACATTAATATGGTAATTTCTTGTGGACATGCCACATGCAGTTGTCTCAAACCAGTCAAACCAAAAATACATCTGAGTAATAATCTATATAATATATACGTATGCGTGATATCACTTAGAAACATTAATTTCCAATATTGCCATATTGATAACGACTAACGCTGTATTTTATCGATCGACAATTGAAATTTGGGTTTCATGAAGTTGTTATTATTTGTAAATACAACGGCGAAGATACGAGTATTATATACCTATAAACATCATATGATAAAAACCAAAATAATATATCATTACATATTACATAGCACATACATCGTCAACCGGCAAGCTACGTATTTATTGTACACCGGCATAACTATAATATGTTTGTTCAACGATCTGTTTCATTGCACGGCTCTCGTTAAACGCGTCTTATTTTATTTTTTATTTCGGAATGTTTCCAGTGTTTTCAACTCAGAAATCAGTCGATTCTAAGTTTTTATGCCTTCCTTCGCGGCACAATATTCCGTTTATAATAGACTGGTTTCACTGTTTTGCGCACCTACAAAAATAATATTATAGATGTACATTTATAAATCGATAACGTGTCGGAAAGAGAGAGAAACAGTAATACGGTGTGAGCGGCGAGCACGAGAAAAACGGTAACGCGTGCTGCGACAACGACGACGGAAGATGGTGCGTCGGGGCACGCGAGGGTTGAATAAAATAAGTGTACAGAGCAAAACAATATAATGGAGTGTAATTTATTGTCACGTATGGAGCGCCGCCGCAATAATAATAAGAATAATAATAATTGCTGACCCGACCCGACGGCCATCGTCGTCGTGTCATAACGATAATAATGTAAATAAAAACGGGCACGCTAACGACGGACACTGACCGTCGGAAATAACTTGAGCAGCGGCGGCGGCGGTACTCACTTTGAAATACTGCAGACACGTCAAAAATAATCGGCATTCGCGGCGGAAGTATACTTACCGGCGGTGGTTTGTTTACCGCCGCTGTGAACATACGTATATATTATAATATAGCTATGCGCACAGCGTAGTATGTAGTTGTTGTTCCCGACGCGTTGAATAACACGCATATGTGTAGAATAGTATATAATATTATATATTGTACAGTCGAATCCGCATCCCGTGAACGAATCAGGGATGGGCAAACTAGTTTAAAACTATTATATGTGTATATTATATATTAAGTAGTATGACCGCGGTGGTATGGCACGGCCAACTTTGAAATAAACCCCTCCCCTCCCCCTAAGGGACTAATGCGGCAGCGGCTCGAAGCGTTTTTGTTTTTATTCGTCGCGATGTATAGATACAATAACACTACGTTATATTATGACACCCTATAATATTAGAATACGTACAATATATTATCATAGTAAGAGGATTTCGTTAGTACGAAATGGTATGGTAATGAGTAATTACTATACGTACCGCAGAAACAAAAATACGATATTCAAACATCACGCACAATGCAGCAGTATTTAATAATAGTGTAATATAATAATATTATAGTGTATAATAATAATATACTGATTTATTAAATAGCCGTACGAAAAAATAGTATAGTTAGTACATAATATTTTATAGAATATAATATTATGTATATCGTATACAATATAGTATCCGCTGTTCTAGCGTTTATAAAAATAAATAATACTTATGGATTGTAATAATTGTTGAATCGTGTTGGAGGATCACTGATGGTAATTTAACCTTCCCAGTTGACCGACAAACTGCAATGTGCAATGCATAGTGCACACGCGACACACAAGTATATTAATATAATATGTTTCTTGATATATTATTTTGTTCGTACTAACATTTCTAACATTCTCTCATATTTGCAGTATAGTGCACGGAACTCGTATAGTCGTATTTAAATTTTATACATTTTTGTCGTGTGTGCACGAAAAACATTGAACCAAATGAAATAATAATATTATAATATAACGTGTAAATGTGTTAACGCGTGTGTTTAATATCCTAGTTTATAATGCATATTTTAAATGGTCAACATTCTAGGGCACGAATGACTATATGTTGACTTTATGGCATGGGTAGGTCACCTACTCGTATTGTAGATATCCGCTGTGCCAAGGTTTAAATTCAATAACACGGTCGTATAGTGCAGGGTGGGCAACTGGAGGCCCGCGATCCTTTTTTATCTGACACTTGCTACATTTTCAAATTACTTAATTACATCATACAATTTCAAAGTCAATCGTATATATTCTATGCTAAATTAAAATGCATATTTTGAATGACCTTTTTTTTTGCTCTCTACACTCTGGCCCGCTAAATTTTAATTTTCTAAAAATTGGCACTCTAATAACTTTCAGTTGCCCATCCTTGGTATAGTGAGTCGGGGTAGTTTACCTAGTGGCTAGTGCATATAAGATGTTGAGACTTGAGTGGACAATAGACAATAGGAAGCATTTCAATATAATATTATTTCAGTATATTTAAATCATTGACTATTATCTACCGTAGAAGCTTTAATTTATTTTAAAATCTTATTCGTTTAAAATTTAATTCTGCTGAAAATCCGGTACCCTATGATAATAGTTGTACGCTACAGATATAACAAACGTATATCAGCATATTATTTTTTGCGTTTTGTACCGATTAATTATTAAATACTCGTTGTTTTTTTTCACACTTTGGTTTCGCGGTGTTTTTGATTCACCGATGTTTCTTAATTTACAATAAAATCGGTTTATACTTCTTCAATTATTAAAACATTTACAAACTGTAAAATAGATAATGAATGTCATTCAAAAATATTTCTTAAATTTACACAAAATTAAATAAACGTCTGTTTGTCAATGTAAGTTTTTGAAGAATGAAGATATAACTGTCCAAAGTTTTGATAAATAGTCATAAAAAATATATGTTCGTACAAAGTAATCGGCAAATTTCAAAATTTGTGTAATCTTTCATTATAAGCAGTTGTCAGCAAAACAGCAAAGTCCTCGACGACACAATAATCACGTCTTTCAGATTTAGAAATAATAAGTCAACTGTGTTATGTAACCATTTCTCAATTTTAGATGACTTGTTTTTATTTTATATTAATTTGATAAGCCAATTTCTTGAATTTTATAATACTTGCAAGATTGTGTTAAATGAAACCGACATCCTACAATATTGGTTCACGGCTACATTTCAAAAATTAATTAATGTTAGGTTAGCCATACAAATTAAGTATGGCTTTTTCAAAATCAGCAGTTATTTTGGGGGAAGAAAAAACTCAAGGTCTCGCCATGTTTTGCTTATTGCACGAAAAATGTACATCTATATGTTTGTATATTGTGTGCATTTATTATATAATAAGTAAGCAAGAAACTAGTAGAATGTAATGACTAATTAGTAATTACTATCTAAATATTCACGAATTGAAAACAATTTAAAAATAAAATGAACACAATAATCGAAAGTTTTATCTATATGTAAATTAATTCGACTATTGCTAAAAATTGAAGATTTATTCCATCACACGAAAATATTATTATATTATCTTTTTTGTCATTTACTAATAGAACATTTTTATTTTGCTTAATTTTAACGTCAATTAAATTAAGCTTATGTTATAGACATTAGCTATATTATGCTATATCACACAGCCCGTATTAGTAGGATTTATATTGAGAACTCTCAACTCTAATATCTGACAAATTATTGTTTTGTGTTATTTCAGTTAGAATAATTATTTTTTGGTCTAGCACTTACATTTTCAATAGCTTTTTGTTTACATACTGTAATTATTACCACTAGCTTTTTCAATAATTGGCTAGAATACGCAATATGATGATTATGCTGTGGCATAATTGTGGTAAGTTTTTTCTAAACAGTTTTTAGTTGTATACCTACTGAATACGTGTAACTGTATAAGTTCTTTATTACACACACTAATCCAAAATTTAAAATAATTTAAAACTAACTGCTTTTTACCACGATTACTTTCAATAATTATTTTTTCTATATCCATTGTGATGATTAAAATGTACTAGTGTCTCGCAAACTTATTTAATACAAGCTAAAATATAAAACTCTAAAATTGATAAAATATGAAACGTTAACATTTTATCTTAGTTGTTACATGCATTGCTAACGTAATTAACAAATAGTGAAAATATTATCTACGAGGTCTATAATATAATATTAATACATCACTTCTTATTATAATAAGGGATTACAAAAATTTAAAAGCTAAAATTTATTGTGGTGGAATATGAAAATGACGTATATTATTGTACTGACGGTAAACAGAAACCCAAGTTAAAGTGGAACACCCACACATCGGCATTGAATAAGTCACTGTAATGTATAATATATGTTAAATTTGAATTTAATTATAATTCATTGCATTCAGAAAATGATTCTGTGCAAAGACGGTGTTTTAGCCTTTATTACTAATTACCAGGGCTTGGGACTTTATGCACTTAAAATAATAAAAATATGCGCATACAGCATATTCATAATAAAATATTGAAATATGCGCTTAAATATGTGTTTATTCGAAAAAAAATTTAGATTAATTTTTTTAGACTTACTTACTTAGACAAATTAAATTTAAAAAAAAAATCTTGTACAAATTATATAAAAAAATAGGGTCAAACTATTGAATTTTTTAGATTTTTTTAACATTTAGCATCTTATTTTATACCTATAGCAATTAAAATGAATTAATTAATTTCCAAACTTAGGTATATTTTATGTATAAAAAAATAATCATTATTATATAATTTTAATTATGTGCTTACTTGTGTTACACTGGATTATTACATTTTTTTTTTGATGTTCTCGACTTTGAAAGATTGTCTATTATCTTTTATTAAAGTTTTATAGGCAAAAAATTATTTTTCTACGTTTACCGATGTGATTGGGTCATATTTAAATTATGTCATACTCATGTCAATTAATTCACCATTAAGAATGTTTTTAATTTTCTTTATCATAAGAAGACCAACATTTTTCTATTCATTTTTCCCTAATGAAATACGGAAACACGCTATTGATTATCGACTTATAGCCTTAAAAATCGAAATCATATTATAGAAAAAATTATTTAGAACGCGTCAAAAATGAAAATTATACATTAATATTTCGAATTTTTCTTATTAATCGATTAAAAAAATATATAGAATATGCAATAAAAACGAATAAATCTTTATAATATGCGCATGTGAAGAAAAACACCTAAAATAATATGCAAAAATATACAATATATATATTGTATAGTGCCGATGGATATAAACGATTATATGTGATTTATACATAATTATTTTCTAAATCTAGTAAATTAATTTCCATAAAAATTATGATCCAAAATATCCATATTTGTATTGTTATTTTAAACAAAATCATCTCATAATCTAAACTACTCGTTCTTAAGTTATTTTGAAGATTAGATTAAATGTTCATTTCCTAAATGCGATGTATGTGTATTAATATATAATGAACAATTAACACACACACACACACACACACACACAAAGGGAAAGTCGCTCTGCTATGTATCATAATTCATAAGTTTTAGTTGTTTCGAGTGTACCTCGCGACGTTGATTAGGTACCTAAACTGTTATGCGGAAGTGTTACACTTGTATTCAATGATAAATCATTGCATACAATTCTGACAAAGACACAATGTTTATCTTCTATTTGTAAGGTATATTTTAATATTATTGTTGGTAGGTAATTTATTTTTTTGTTAGTGTCTAATGTTGGTTAAACTAATTTTCGCGATATATATTAGATAATATACGATGAATAATAAATTATAATAATTTGTAGTAATTATAACTGACCTAATTTTTAATTATGGTATATCATATCTATTATACCTAAAAATAGGTTCATCATATTATATAAATATCTAAAAATTGATCTAAGTACTTAATTTGAAAATATCATTCCCTATAAAAAAAATATAATGTACCTATACCTATATAATTTCGAAAAGTCAAAAATTGAAAATGTCTATTTATAGGCTAAAAAGAGTAAAACTATTTTGAAAATTATAATATTATGCTCAGGTCCGAATCTAGGGATGTGGACACTCGTGGAAGATAATCAAATAGGTACGCCTTATTTTTAGTGACAAATTGTTTTCATACAATTTTAGTAAAAATGAACAACGTTCGTGTTTTAAAATTCACTCCTTTCTATATCTATAAGAAATATTGAATTCAAATTTCTCTGTACATAATTAAAAGTGCCATAATTGTTAAACATAAAAATAATGATAACAATTATGTAACATGACACGACATAACTAACTGCTGACCGATATAATAACATATTCATACACAATTGGCTGTAAGGCCTTTTACGAATACACACCATTTAAGAACTATACAGTTCGGTGTACAGTGTACACATTATACATCAACATATACTATTACCAAACTCCGTAAGACTACCATACAGCTAACTACTATTGTAAAACTTTAAGTTACATATTTTCCAAGTATTCTTCGTTATAAGTATTTAGTAGGCAATATAAAACTAATAACTGTCCTATTTATTTAAATATATTATAAAGCCTCTATCCTCTATATTATCTACCCTTGGCTACGATAATTATATCTAAAGGCTCCACGGCTCTCTTTGGATATCTTATATAGTTATATTTAATTGGTCGTTCCCCGATCACGTTACAGAATAATTAGCCTTTATTTTGAGATATAGAAAAATGTCGTAAAATATAATAACAATTTATATATAAAACAAAACATTAAAAAGTATTATAATTAACTTTTATTTTATAATATTATAAGCTAGCTAAACCTCGCGCCCTTCGTGGCTCGTACCAATAGCATCCGTGTTAAAATTTGGTTGCCTAATGCTATATTTAGCGTGAGGATAAATAATATTTTCGGTTTTCTGATTTGGCATTTAGATGATATTTCCGACATATCAACTTTACATAACTGTAACTGCCCCGCCCAACGTTACGTTTTTTCAATCGATTAACCGATTATGTATTATTTGTTAAAAATCGCACAGCCCTAAACATAATAAAGAGGTAATATTGAGGTCATTAAAATGGGGATAATAACTATCCTATCTTATGATAGAAACCAAATCATACACATATGTTAAAACTTTATTTTTCTTGATTTGACCACGGCAAAGTCATAATTACTGAATTAAGATCAATAGTTTCACTGTTTATTTTTCGATTGATAATAATGATATATAAATATATTAGTATATTAGTATATTAAGCCTATTTTGGCCAATTGTAGATCGAATATAATTTTAATTAATATGAGCCTACTCAAACAATATGTTCGAACGTTGCAGTACTACACAGCAACGTTAAGTAAAAGCGAATTGTAATACAAATATTTGGAAAGATATCAGTCATTTAATACTCGTGTATTATTTCCAAAATGTTTTGATTTGTTTGATTTTTAAGATCAGGTAGGATACTTAAGGTAATATTTTTAAAATTGACAATTTCTTCGGTGAGTTTTGAAGATTTTAAATCTTCATCATATTTAATAGCTTTTTTAAAAAGGTATATTAACTGATTAAATAGATTTAAACATTATTTGATGCGAATATACTCGTATTACCTACATATTATTTGTATTTTTCGTGGCAGGTACGAGTAGATAGAAAAATGTTTAAAATTAAAAACAATATATTATCATCAAAATTGTTTCGTTAATTTTTCACTATGCGAACAGGTATAATTGCATTTTATGATAAATATTATATAATTAGTATTAAATAAATATAAACATTAAAATATTACTATTATAATTATTTTTTTTTTAAAGTAAATTTTAATGAAAAACATAACAAACAATTAGTGTTGCAGTCGGTATTATAATTTGTAATATAAATAGTATACCTACTCAATAGTACTCAATAGATAATTAATTTAAAAACTAATTATTAAAATTGTATTAATTGAAATTAATTTTATATTTTAAAATGTAATTATTATAAATTGTTTACGAGCATAATATTTAGGTACTGGTATAAATTTAAATTATACAATATTACAATAATACGAGTACCTATTACATTATAATTATTATATTTAGGAATTCAATTATTCCTCAATATATAATATAAAAGTAATAATAATAAAACAATTAATTTACTTACGTAACTACGTAAGTATAGTTATTTAGGTAAGATTATCTTAAAGGTCATCCTCAGGGCTCAGAGGTTCAGTCTGAAGACTCTTCTATATAGACAGTTCGACGATAAATAGTATTTATTTTCAGTAAATTTGTTAGACGTTGCTATCGGTTTCTATCTTTATTATTTGACTATACAATGCACAACAGCGAAATTTTGAGAGAGCGTTACTTCTTATCACCTATCACCATTCTACCAGAGTTTATAAATACATTCTTTCACAAGTATAATATTGTACTCAATACATATATTATTTACTTATTTATTTAGTATACCTACATTTATTATTTATAGTCTGAGCTGAAATCCGTATTACAAATAAAATTAATTAGAAAATATTTAGACGGTAAGGCTTTTTTCTATATGAATTAAATTTTTCACCTTGATAACCTGTTAAAAATTACTCCCTCATCAATAATTTGGATAATTTTATGATCAGGGTTCCCCAGCTTCCCCCTCCACCTAGATCCGGCCATGATCATACCTGAGAAAATATCAATATAAATATTTTATAAAAATGTCTTGTGTCTATTTATGATTATTAATTATTATAAAATCTGTAAGGAATTTTGGACTATTACAGAAATAAATGTAAGAATTTAAGATAGAAATATTTCAGAACTATACATTTGTGAAGTGTGAACATCGCTATAATAATAATTTTTAGTCCACATATAAACAAATGACATATTAGCTACGCAATAATGTTATATATCGAGCATGCCCGACGCTGCGACAAAACATTTAACCTCAATTTCATTGGCAAAGAGAGAAATTAATTAAAATTTGATGTACCTACATGTCTACATTATTATATTAAGAAACAACATATAATAGGAAACATAATATTAAAACAAGAAAAAATAAAATGTTTTAGTAGCTGTTAATAGATTTCATACTAATACTAATTAAACGAGGAACTACTTATTTACTATCCAATACAGAATACATATGCTCATAAAATTAAAAAATATTTATTTTTGTAACTTTTGATAACACTAAAATTGAAAAATGTAAAACAACTATTTTTAACTGAGGAAATTATCAGCTGCAACTCATTGCATGTAACGCTTTTTAAGTGGTTTTTTTAGTCTCCTTAATCCCCTTAATTTTAAATTAATTTACATTATTTAAACAAACAAAATTAGTACAAAAAAGTACCAATGTAGGTACTGACACTACTGACAGTGATTGTTAGTAAATTGATAAACTAGGGATTTTCAATTTTGTTATACACATATTGGTATAATTATATGTTATTTAATTGTTTATGGGGAGCAATGATTTAACTTTGAATTAATTTACAAAAATTAGTCACAACTCAAAAAACTGACTATTGATTGTTGAATCTACGGTGTTAAAAAACACATACAAAATGGTTTAATGTATTAATTTAATATAGAAAAAATGAGATAAAAATCAATATTCAAAAATGTTGTATTAATTTTAGATAGTAAGTTATTTAACATAACAAACATTCAGTATTTCAGTCTCAGATAATCTGTAATCTATGTACATAAATATTAGGTATAATAATTCATTAGTTAAAAATAAAATAGTCAACAAATTAAAATATTGTCATATATATAACTATATAAGTAAACATTTTTATCAATAGTGGCTTTTTTTTTACTGTGGTTTTAAAAATAATGCATTCCTACGTGATAATTTGTATTAATAAATAAACGTCCTTCTGTTTAACATTAAGATAAACAAATATAATGACTTCGTCATATAAATATATTAGAATTTAGAACCAATTATTATTGTATACACTATTCACTATTATATTGATGACGTCCACACACAAAATTTATTTTCTTATATTTACCATAATAAATTATAATAATTATTATTGGCCGTTGATTGTTTTCAGTTTTAGATAAACTTATTTAAACAACAAGTTAAAATTTTACCGATATACTCGGATATAGTATAGTAAGTACTATCCGAATCAAATACAATATGTTGTATTAGGTTAAGTTAGGTTAGATATACTTTTTAGGTCTAAATAATGTAAAAACAGTCAAGCACCCATGTGGCAGTTCAAACAAAAAAAAGTGGGGAAGTGGGTATCGCTCTGCTGTATAGTAGAGATGGAGAGTAGGTCACTATAATTGATGTATTAAATTTGAATGCAACGATTGGTACCATTGTATACGAAAAACGATTCTGAACGGAGATGATTTGTCAGTCAATGATAATTAGTAGGATATATTATATTATTACCTATATTTAAATCGTAATATAGGAATCGTTATTTTACGAGATATCGTAAGAAATTAAATTTCGCTCATAAAATTTTTTTTATATTGACGCTGGATTTTTTTTTTTACAGTTACTTGAAAGAGAAAACTTATGGATAACCTTGTATTAGATTTTTTAACCTTAGGTATAAATCATAAAAATTTTATAAATTTTCAATTTGAAAATTCCTTGCAAATTATCGCGATTTTGATATATTTCGTAAATATTTGAACTTCAAATGCTTATAAACAAAAATTGTGATTAACGATTTATGATGTTTTTTTACTACGATAAGTACTGCAACTTATAATAAATCTTGTATTAAATTTTAAAAATTTTTTGGATAGCCAAATTTTTTTTATCGGCATTTCAAGAAAAAAAACTTAGAAAAGTCGAAAATTTCAATTGTCTATAAGTAGCTTAAAAAAGGTCAAAATATTTTTAAAATTTAATCGTAAATAGATAACGTTAATATAAACATTTGGTGAAAATTTCAAGTATTTACAATGATTCGTTTCTGATTTACAGCAAAATTAAAAAATCGATTTTGTCGAAAAGTGGTTATGCGTAAGAATTCCCGTTTTCCGTTATTTTTTCAGGATTTTTCTCGACGCTTTTGAAAATTACTGGGAATTTTTTACTTTTGACCCCCTAAAGTACCAAATAAATGAATTTTTTTTTTAAAGAGGGGCTGAAGTCAAAAACTGAACTCCAAAACGTGATGACAGACACAAAAAAAAAAAATAAAAATAAAAAACACACATCATTGTAAAATCAATACATTCATCACTCCGTTCAGAATCTAAAAAGGTTAGATATACTATCAAAATAAATTTATCATTGTCTTAGAACTCATAGATACTTTTCTTTTTATGAATCTTAAAAATTGTATAGTACTATATTACTATAAATATAGAATATTTACTATGCATTAATCAAATTATATCAAAGAAGTAAGAACCATAATCTATGTATACGTATTATACTATTACAGCTAGTATAAATTTTTTAGTAAATACAAATCGAACATCTATACTGAACCCTTTTGGTAAATCAATACATTTGTAATCATTTGAATAGTTTTTCATTATTCGTGTATAACATCCGATTTTATAATAAAGTCTGTGCAATGTGCATGTTAGTTGTTGTTACCGTTGTTAGTTTTCACCAATCACTATATATTTAATTTTTTATCAAAGTAATAATTATTATTAGTTAGATATATTCTTGAATTTATTATAGGTAATCGTATTAATAACATTAGGATACATTTAAACATTTTAAACACATAGCGTTTTATAATTCATGTACTTAAATGTTTATAATTTTTTTTTTTCATACATCCATCTTTTCAATCTAAATTACAAAACAATTAGATTTGTAGTTAGGTTAGCTAATCACACAAAATGTCATACCGAAGATCTGTCTAAACCTAAAGAACATGATACATACTTGTAAGGTATAAATTACGCAACCTTAAATCTAACCTATATAATCCATTTCGATATTTTTTGGAAATTTATAGTGAATTCGTAAATATCGTATAAATTAAATAATTACTGATGTTTTAATTTAATAATATTGAGGATAATGAAAAAGTCACATTCATGGATAAATATGTTTGTTGCATGCGTTATACCTATATAATATTTATAAAAAATAAAAAAAATAATTTTTGGTTTTAACTTATTACTTACCAATCGATGCAGTTACAGCAATACACAATAGTTATATTGATTTTAAACATGGAAAGTAATTTCTTTTCTCTGTAGACAAACTATATAGGTAAAGACAATTAACGTTAGTCATGCATGACTGTCATTCGATAAAACTTTGATTGTCGAAACTCGGATAACACAACCTACCTCTAACCTAATCTATCTAATTAAATATTATATTGATAGCGTTTAATAGTTTTTAGACAAAGTACCAAATGAATATATCTAATTAATAGTAATATTTAAGTCTAAATAATACAGTAATAAAATTAAGATAAAACATATATTATAAGCGTAGGCATTACCAATGTTGTAGTTTTGTAATTACATTAACTATATATGTTCAGCGCTTGAATAAAATATTTTTTTTCACTTTCAAAATTAAAATTATTCAGTTATATTTAAATAAATATAGTTTGCTTTAAGTTTAAACTTATTATATAACTCAAAATTGTTATTACTGCTTATAATAATCTCTAAAAAAATTAGTACATTACTAATGTCTATATGTATTGACTATAGTTTTAAATTATAGGTACTATAATGTATTTATATAATTATGTATGATGTATTATTTATAATCGTTCTTCTAGTTTTCAATATCAGATATTATATAATAATTACTTAAATCAATTCAATATTTTCATTAAATATGTAATAATGGGCAATGCAGTTAAATATTTTTTTTAAATATTAATTGATCGTTTTTATTCAATTATACATTTATTTATATTTTATATTTATTATATATTGTATTAGTATTATTATTATTATTATTAATATTATATAATATTTTTTTTCAAATTAAAAAACTTTAACATACATTATCAATATGTATACTAAAATATTTTAGTCTATCCTTTTCCTTTAAAATTTGATCTAATATTTAACATTAAACTCAGACAAAGCCGAAATTTTTTTGATATACTCCATGCAGTATGCATGCATAATTATTATTCACAATAAATATATATAAACACATTATTTTTACTCAAAAAAATAAAATATATTTGAGGGTCTAGATCCTTGAATGTTTCAGTAACGAACGTTACGGCTTTGAATTCAGGTATATATCACATTCCAATATTTAAAAAGTAAAGTATTACCTAACTATTAAGATAATAACTATGAATAAATTCATAAAACTTCAATGTAAAGATAACTTATATCTAATTGAAAAAAATGCATAGACAAAAGTAAACCGCCTATGCAGTGTACCTATCAGGCACGTACATAGGGGGTGTTTTGGATGTTCAAACATCCCACGAAATATTTGGGTTTTTGTACGGTTATTTACTTATTTAACTTTAATGTTAATTTTATTATATCAATGTTTATTTTTAAGAAAATTAATGTAAGTAGTAAGTACCTACACTTAATTTTCATAAATTTATTTTGTATATTTATTAAAAAAAGTTCTACTTTTCAATAACTAATTTTCAAAACTTTTTTCTGCAAACGTCCTTGGTACCTATAATATATTATGGATGATATTATTATAGTTGACCATAATATAATAAACATGACGTGGATTTTATTTATTAGAACAACATTTAGATATAATATTATGATATTATTAATTTTTAGGATTTTAAATAATTTACTATGCAAATTCTCTTGTAGTTACACAACTATATGTAAAATATATTATTATTATAAATTTATAACTATTGACTAATTATTTATTCTAGATTCTGAGCTATGATGAAAGTATTAGTTATACAATATGGTGTTTTTTTTAATTTCTTTATTTCGTGTTTTTGTAAATACGTTTTAGAGCCAGTACAAATTCTGATAAAAATTGGATCTAGTTGGTACCTTGAGGAATACAAAATAAACAATTTAAAGTAGGTATTTAGAATCATTTTTTGATTGCAATATCCAATGATTTATGATTGAATTCAAATTTAACATATCAAATACAATATGGCTTACCCAATGATGTGGTATATTCTGCTCCTATACTCTACAGCAGAGCGACTTCTCTGGTTTTCTATATTATATTGCAATAAAGAAGAAATCAATAAAGGGTGAGATATTAGTTTATGAATACCAGCATGAGCACAAGCATTATAAAATAATTTTATAATATCCCGTATGACTAATAAGTACCAGCATAATCATGTTACACACCCAGATAAGAGGGTTGAACACTCTTGTACTTGTACGTATCAAAGTTAAATCATAATAGTAGAAATAGTTTAATGACTAATGAGTGATTCGTGATTACCTATAGTATGCATTTATGAGTCAGTCAAGAGGATGTAAATGCAGTATTTGTTTTCTCTCTCTGACCCATGCTCAACATATTTTGCGTTTAGCAGAACTAACTTTGTGTTATTACTTATCAGGTTTAGTATTGAAATAAATCGAACTTGCAGATAAGGACATTACTTGATGGCATTACATTGGTGATTGGCATATTTACGACATTACAATTATTTTTATGTGATACCTAAATAGTTATACGAAAATGTTTAACCTACAATATATTTTATATTATTCATAATTATCAATACTTGTCATATAAAAGTAAACGAAAAAAAAAATTATTATTTTCTTAGTTTCTTAACTTTAAGTTTGATAATTAATAAAATACTTAAATTAAGAAAATAAAATTGATTCGATTGAACCCAAATTTGAAAAAAAATAAAGAAAATATTAATATTAAGTAATTATACAAAATTTAAATTTTCTAAACGATAATTTTCAAAATAGGTATCTATTGTTTACTTTTAAAGAATCTTCCTAACTAGTATGTATCTATATATATATAATAAAAACATATTGTACATTTTTTCTGGCCCTAATAAGTGGAAGTATTTAAAATCAAAAATCAATACACTATTATAAAGCTAATTAATGTACAATTTAGAGGGGATCGTGATGCTAAGCATCGTTAGCAATTAGCACCCCTATAATTTACGCAAATGACATTAACGATGGAATGAATAATATTATATTCAAAATATATAAATAATAATAATATTCTGTGCGATGTATTGTAATATATTTCATATGATGGCATGGCCAACGATTTAGAATTCTGGTTATAATTCAGCATACAATTTACATAATTAAATTTTTTTCCCCAGTTTAACTGTAACTGTTACATCTACACTAGTGTGCTATTGAACACAAATGAATACTAATGGATTATATTACTTCATATACAAATCAATTGATAGTTGATACCTAATGAATTATTTAAAATTGGTAATGAATTATAGCATATAATATTATATAAGCTAGGTTAGGTTTTTAATATTTTATAGCATTTTTAAAAGAAGAAATACTCAAATACCTATGTGTTATTATTTGACATTGAGCTGCTCATATTATGAAATATCTAATAAAAATAACAACATTTATAAAATATAATAAATAACTCTATAGGTATATAATTTTACTTCTTCGTATAACAATTCAACAAAACACATTTTTAATTAAGTCGGTTTTAATAATTCTTAGTATTTACTATTTTATAAATATGCAAATTATAGTAAATTCATTCCCTAGCTGTTTACAATAGTAAGTATAGTAATTTGGAAAAGTTACGTTTTTTACTTATTCATCAATAATAAATAATGTAACTTTTCATTATTTAATATTTATTGACTAACATAATTCATAAATTATTAATTTTAAATGTATCAGTCATCGACCCTCAGGAAGTTGAACATTAATATTTTAAGAACTCGAACTAAAATTCTCACTTTATAAACTGACAAAACATCCATTTACAAATATATTTATATAATGTACACATAGATCATATGCATAATAGATATTTATATAAAACCAAAAAAATGCACCCTCGATCAAATTATTATTTACTAATCCAAATTAAAAATGTCAGCAATACGATTAATAATTGTATAAAAGAAATGGTTAAAAAACTATCAATTATGCGTATTCAACAATAAATACATATATTAGTGTGTTTACTGTTTAATAAGTGGATGATATAATTAAAATCGTAGAGACATTGGGTGTACTATACGTCGACCACACTTAAGCAATATTTAATATAGGACTATAGGACTATAGGACTATATAGGAGTTACGTAAGTTACGTTTCATTCTAATGCTCTATAATATCCGTATTCCTTTTACAGAATTAAAGGAAACATACAAAAGAGTAATGAATAGAAAATATTAGTAATTTTATGAATTAAATAGTATATTACATTTTTTATAAATCATAAAAATGATAAATCCGACAATTTTTAAATTGTTTGTAATTCGAATAAGTGAATTACAGTTTATAAGTTTATGAGTACCTATATATGACAGTGAGAAAAATGTATATGATTGTGTGTACAACAATATTTGTATATAACGCAATACGCTGCATATTTTGTTTTTTGATTTTTATAATTTCATAGTAATTTATGGAATTTTATCGCGAGAATACTGAGAATTGCTTAGATTACTTAACTAAAATTTTAATATATATTTGTATGGTTACATTTTATAAGTTATACAGTGCTGGTGGTATTATTTTTATCATTTTTTTTATTTATTTAATAAATATTATATTTGTTATTATAAGCAATTCTCATTCAACGTTTTTATGCGTAGGCTACGTTCATTCATAATAATTTATCATTTAATCATTATTAAACAATTTTAGATACTAATAAAAAATATCAATTGAGATAAACTATTTTTTTATTATATTGTAAAATATTCACTATTGACCTTAAAAAAGCTATAAAATAATATAAACATTTTTATTATACGATATATTCTATAAATTCCCGATATTTTTTAATTAAGAAATTAATAATAAGTACTAGGAATTAAGTTTTCAAAAATTTCTACCCAACAAATAATTTGTAAACAATATTTATAGAAAATAAAAGTTAAAAACTTTTGAAAATTTATCGTGTCTCTAAATAACTCAAAAATAGTTGAAATAGTTTTAAAATTTTATCATAAATAGAAAATTTTATTATAAACATTTGATGAAAATTTGAAGTACCTATACGGTTAGATACGGTACGGTTATTCATTTTTGTTTTTTCTGATTACTTTTAAAAATTAAAAATTTTCACCTCTTTAAGTACAAATTAGAACCAATTTTCTATCTAAAATCACCCTTAAATTTGAAAATTGAAGTATTTTATCGACTTTTTATCGTGTACGCGTGTGTACACAGAAACATAAACCCAAGTAAAAATGTCTGAGAAAATAATATCCACGGTAAAGTTATTCAAAATCAAAAATGACCGTGTCAGTTATTTAGAATTAAAAAATATAATAATTAGGTATACAGGTATACAGATTTACACATAACACATATAAGATATAACAAAATATTTATTAATTACAATATTAATTTAAATTTAAAAATAAAAACAATTTATTATTTTTTTATATAGTTTAATATAATGAGATAACTATTATTATTCAAAATTGCTTTTAGTATTATTAGGATACCCGCATACAAATTACTTTTC
The DNA here is from genome assembly GCF_020882245.1 of Rhopalosiphum padi. NCBI lineage: Eukaryota > Metazoa > Arthropoda > Insecta > Hemiptera > Aphididae > Rhopalosiphum > Rhopalosiphum padi. The sequence goes on from NC_083599.1 coordinate 51,555,076, forward strand.
TTGTTATAAAAAAAAAAGTTTAAATGTAAAAAGGTGGATGATAAACACATTTAAAAAAAATTTCCAATAGGTAATTCTTTCATTATTTTTATACTCCACACATAAAAACTTTTCTTACAAATCAATAAACATTTTCAATATTTTTTTTTTTATTGAAAGTTTTTCATTATCTTTTTAATTTATTTTTACTTCTTCAACTTCTAATTTTAATGGTATATTTTATGTGAGATACAATATAATATTATAATGGGATGTAAATAATTTACCAATAATATTATAGTGTGTTAGTCATCGTTTAACACAACTTTACCGTGGACATTTTTGATTTTGGACAATTTCGTAGAAAACCAAAAACACACATCATTGTAAAATCAATACATTCATCGATCCACTCAGAGTCTAAAAGTATGTTACTTATACAAACATTAAACGAATATAATAATAATAAAAATGATTATATAGAAATTAATATAATCTACTAAACTTAAAACCTTATTATAGAAATTCACCCGAAAATCATACTAACAATTAAAAAAGAAAAAAAAATAGATTTAGAATATTTAAATACTTTATAAAATATAAAGTATAGACTATAGTAGACTAATAATTGCAACGGATCCTGTGCATTGACCATTATATAAGCAGTATTTATCACTAACGTCTAACAGAACTATTAATACAAATTGTCAATTGATGAACTATTAAATAAAAGCTATATAGTCTATATTAACACCATCATATATTTCTTGATATGCAAATCCAATTTTTCATAGACATTTAAATGGTTTAAAACGATTAGTAATGGATTACAGACGATTAGATAAACTACAAAGTACCAAAATAATATACCAACATTTTTCAACAACTCGCAAACAAATAAATTTGAATTGTTTAGAAAGGAAGTGTTTTAATATACCTAATGGATATTCAAAAACGCCATGTTCCTTCCTACCCCCCTACCAAAAAAAAACCCAGGTAAATTTAATAAAATATACGCTTTTATTATTACGATTTATAATATAATATTATATTAGTATACTAAATAGTAAATATCGTTTTATTGTAAATTCTCGTTATAATTTATTAGGACCCGGATTTATATGCAAATGTTTCTATATTCTTCTACAATTCCCCTAGAATAATTTTGATTATAAATGTCAACGTTTCGTAATGTGTAGATTCCATGGTGAATTTTTTTTTGCATATTTTTGCATATTTGAATTAAAATGCATATTAACTGCATGTTTCATTATTTCTGTATTGTTGCATAAATATTAAATGCTATGTTGCATATTCTACAACTATAATAATAATAATAATAATTATATTATGAGTTTATCTCCACAACCAATAGGTTTTAACTCATTGGGGTACATGGCTTGAAGCAGCAATTTACTATGGGAAATATTTCAATTAAGTAAAATGTGTTATTAACGCTTTTAACCAAAACGAAGCGAATTTGAAAACGCACGTAATTTATTTCATAATAAAGAGTTAAAAAATGAGATCCCCGTTATTACAATACACTTTAAGTGTTTAAAAGATACAATAACAAAATTAGAAAATTTTAAGGTTTATTTAAGAGTATTGTTCATAGAAAATATTAAAAATAAATTTGAAAAAGGAGGGTCAGGGATAGATTTCACTAGATCTTAACTTACAAATATTTTTTCAAAAAATTGTGGAAATTCTACATTGAAAAAAATCGATAGTATATAATCAACGGCGTGGTAACGGAATATAACGAAGATGAGGAACTGTAAATTGAAGATTTATCTAGTTTTAAATATGTACCAATTGTATCTTGTGATGTAGAAAGAAGTTTTTCCAAATACAAAAGTATGCTTCGAGATAAACGTAGAAGTTTTCTATTCGAAAATTTGAAATCGATTTTTATTGCTTCATGCTGGTACTCGTCATCTCATAATAATAATTTAATATACATGAACATAATTTCGTAAAAATAATATTATTCTGAATTTTAAAATAATAATTTTTTTATAATATTGTAAAATACTTTTATACTTACACAATATAATTAAAAAATATTATTTTGCATCTTTTTTTATACATATATTTAGATTGTGTACCAATCTAATATTTTTATTCAAGACCGTATAATTTATTAATTTGTAAAAAAAATCATTTTGCATATTTTTTGCATAGGTATTTATGATATTAATGTGCATATTTTATAGATTTGTATTGCATATAAATCCGGACTCTAACTTATTATATTTTCACGTAGTTCTGCGCCAGTTTACAGACTCGTAGTACGTACGTGATTTTCCGATAGGGACTGTTGTGTTTTTAATGTATAATTCTAATTTGGTTGAATTTCTTATTAGTAATAATGTTTGACGTCTGTCGTGTTCAGACGACCAACGATCGACAAACAAAATAAAAATCAAAAATTAAATTTTGTATTATAAATTGTAATTTGTAGTTGTTCTTGACGTCCTTGTTTTATATTTTTTTTATCTTATTGATTTGTGTACTATTTTGTATAATATTTTGCACTAATGAATAATGTGGGTTATATTTAGCACTGATTTTTAAGCATTTGAATAAATTTATAATGAAAAAATGTGTAATGTTTATGGCCCCTCCACCCCAAAATCAAACCCTAGAGCCACCACTGATTAACTATGTTGATGATATATTAAATAGGTTCTAAAAACAACATGATACATATCAAATGTTACATATATACGAGTATACACTATATGTATAGAGCAAATCAAGAGTTAAAATAATATATTATACGTAATTCGTATATTGAAGGTGGATTTATAAATCCACGTTGCCTATATCTTAATAATTCATGATAGAAATAAATAAAAATGAACATATGATAAACGATTATAAATTTATAAACAGTAAACACTTAATCCGATTAAAATTAAGATAAATAAAAATGGTTAGATGATAATAAACAAATATCAATAGGTACTACCGTTAATAAAACAACAAAGTATATAAAGACCGAGACACAGATTTAAACTTTAAACTACGATAATTTCTTTTTTTATTAGAATAATTATATGTGTAATAAATGAAAAAAATTACTTTCACCACAAATTCTATTGATTAATTTAATACACAGAACTATGATTATGGTGGGATAAATTAGTTACAATACTATAAAACTAAACTAAAATAGTAAAATCAATTTTCAATATTATATTGTAACATAGTCAGACAATCGGGGAAGACAATTTGAATATAAGATATCCACGAAGAATCGTAGGTGTGTAAATATAATTACCAGGGCGCGGGACTTAAAGCATTTGCTTATTTTTATGGATTGACTTAAAATGTTGCAGAGTGTATGTCATGTTGCAACACGTTCAAATTTTTCTCTTTTTTTCAACAATTTTTTAAAAAGATACTTATTTCCAGTTTTTCTGATTATTTTTGCTATTTTGGCCAGTTTTTTACTTTTTATAATTTTTTCAGAAAATCCCTCGGAAATTTATAAACAATAAGGTAAAATGTCTCGAATATGAAGTTTGATTTTTTTATAATATAAAGATTTATTTTTTTATTTTTTTTTAGTTAGAAACTTTACTAATCATTTTGTTTCAATATTTTTTGTAATATTTAATTATATTATTTTTAGCACAGTTACAAATTATGTCTCATCATGAAAATGTTTTTCTTTTTATTAAATACTTTTGCTCAAATTTAAGTTATTAAATGCTTATTTGAGTGCTTATAATGATGTTTTTAAGCGCTTATTTTAATGATTTAAGGTGCTATAAGTCCCGAGCCCTGATAATTACCGTAGCCAGAAACAAATAGATCATAAAACGATATGTTACTTTCTTGCTTATTAATCAAGTAAGTATGGTAATTGAATAAAAAAAAGTCTGAATTTTTAAAACTTCAAGAATTTGTGTTAAATTGAAAATGATAAAAATGTAACTCAGTTGTAATAAGTACGTAGCTAATTAAGCTAGCTTTAACATAAAATATTAATGAGAGAGATCTGATATCACACTCATTTTTTTTAAAGCTCTGTATTGAATTGACTATAAAAGATAAAGTTCTGAAAATCTTCACTGAACTTCTCCTAGCCAATGTCAATCTAACAAGACCCCAAACAACAAAATCCGCTCTCCGGTTTCGAAGATCTATCTCACTAAATGAAAATGAAAATAAAATACATTATACACAAATACATATTGCATACAATCAATAAATTTCTAAAAATTAAAAATCAAGAAAGTTTACATGCCGATCTTTAACATGGCAAGCGTTTATTTTTTAAATATCTAGGACTCAATTTAAGTTATTATTAAGTTTTATTTACTACTAAATACCTACTTATACAAAGTTAATACCAATTAGTATATACCTAGTTCTACAATAATATGTGATTGTATCGTAGTTATACAAAGTTCAATAATAATATAAAAAGGAGTTAATATATATTTCTAAACTGTACTACAACTCTTACCTACATATACATGGTGTGCATTGACATTATATTTTTTTATTGGATTAGGACTTTTCAAATTATAGTTGTGTGTGTGATTATATTATTGTATCATTCAACAGTTGATTGTATTTTCTTTGCTATAATGTAAAGTTTATATAATAATTAGTTATATTATACATTATATAATATACAAATAAAATTAATATCTTAAAATTTTAAAATATAACATTAAAATAATTTTAAATGATTTTTTTAAATCGAAGTATCTATTAATATTAACTTTGTTGAAAATACTTTGAAAAATTTAAAATATTTCTTTTATTTTTATTTTCTTAATGAAATTGAGCATTGAAAAAATCTAAAAAAAAACAGTTGGTCATAATTAGGGTTAGGATATTTATGATTTTGCATATTTTTTTTAGGTTGTCCAATATCTTCCATTCTTTTATAGAAATGTCAAATGTGTTTCATGATACCTATATTTAAAATATTAAAATTTTATTTTGCATATAACTGCATATTTTACCATTTTTTATTTATAAGTGCATTATTTGTGTTTTTCTATTTTTAAGCGCATATTTTACGGTTTTCGATGAAAAATGCTAAAAAAATTCCATAATTTTATATTTTATTAACCGAATCTCAAATAAATATGATTATTTGTATTATTCAAATTATCAATTATTTATCGTTGAGAATTCAATATGATTATACTCTTGTACGGAGTAAAGGTGGCTACTTAAATATATATATATACGTATTAGCACCAAATATAGACAAAGATTTACAACGGAATATTTAGAACAAAGAATAATTATTTTTCAAATGTACATACATATTTAGCTGTTTTTAATGCATAACAGCATAAGTGCATATATATTCATACAATTTTTAGTACAAAAATATCCTAACTCTAATCATAATTAACGTTTTATTAAAATCTTGGTTTTTAAAAATTAGATGTAAAATTAGTTTTTATTTCTAATAGTCTTTTCAAGGAGTTAAGTATAGGCAATTACATAAAAATTTGTATGTGCGTGTCATTTGAGTATGATAGTACCCCTTTATCAATGTTGTTTGTGTAAGCGCACGCAAATGTCAAATATTAAAATGTATACAATAAACTATTTACATTCACTACTCGTTTTTTACCTATAGAATATATTTTGTTAACTTGAGAATGTATTTCACAAATGTTGAATGAATATTTCAAATATTTGATTATATTAACTTATAAAATGTGTTTTAAATTATAACAATATATTTATATAGTCATTCATTATTATGAACTCTGAATCTTTAATTTGTTAAAAACTGCAATAATGAATATATGTAGATGGTAAAATAAGTTTATAAAACACTATTTTTGAATGTTTGTCTTTGGCACATTTCTCTCGGTAACTATTTCAACAATTTACACTTTTTTTTTTTGTAAATAATTAAATACTATTTTAATATAATTTATTTAAATGTAACAAGTAAACTTTAAGATAATTGAAACAGTTTTGTTTCAACTAAATTGTTGATTATCGCATTAAAGATAGCATAAAATTAATTTTTAATAAACTTTCATTAATAAGGTCGCCCGCAATGATTGTGTAATATTTAATAAAAATAAAGAAGACATTAAATTACCTGTATAAAATTAACATTTTATCTTGGAAAAGTTTGAATAAAAATAATTCAGAAATCAGAAGTAAATATAAGTAATAACTTGTGAATAATTTATAATTGTTTTGAATTATAAATCATGTGTTTATAGAATATTATATTAGGTAATAGTATATTAATAAAATATTTGCTACCACACTTGTTTTATATATTATATATATAAATAATTTTTTATGCCGGTTTACTAAATAAAAATATTTACAACATGATGAATACAAATTAAGAATGTTTTACTTCAGAAAACAAAAATAACTTATGCTAGTTAAGTCAATACTAATAATATTATGCTATAAATACCTACATCATTGCATTTATAGTTAACAAAAAATATTTTTAATTCAAAAGTTAATATTTAATATAGAGAAAAATATTAATTTAATTATATAAGAAATTTTAAAGAATTACACGTAGTTAATGTTCTTATATCTTATGTATAAATTAATTGTTTCTTCTGTATAACACAAAGATAACAAAAGCATACAAAGCTTTTATACATCATATAGGTATATAATAAGTGGAATATAAATCATAAATAAGTATAATTAATTGGTTAAAGTATTAACATCATGTTTTGTTTTATTATTATTAATTGTTGTTTGAATTGTTATTTATACATAATATGATGTTCCTTTGCTTGTTCTGAGTTATGTAAGGTTAAGTTAAAAGCATACATTCATTTTGAGAAAATCTTAGTTCTTAATAACATATAAATATAAATAATGGATTATTTTATAACTTAATTAAATGTAGGGTAATTAAAATATAATTTGTTTGCATTATATGTTCTGGATTAATAATTATAACACTTTATTATAAATTATAAATATAACTAATTTAGTACTTTTAATAGAAATTTTTTTCCAGATATTGTGTTTTACAATGCATACTGCATAGGCCAACATTACTGGTTGTTTTTAATTGATTTGTTCTGAAACATTTAAAATATTATTCATAGTTATTTGAATTTTAGGAGGCTACTTTAGGAGGTCAAAAGTAATTAGTAAATTATCAGTAGTTTTCAAAAGCGTTAGGAAAAATCCTGAAAATATAACGGAAAAACGGGAATTTTTAACCACTTTTCGACAAAATCGATTTTTTGATTTTGCTGTAACTCAAAAACGAATCATTGTAAATACTTGAAATTTTCACCAAATGTATATATTAGTGTTCTCTATTTACGATTAAATTTTATATTTTGACCCTTTTTAAGCTACTTATAGACAATTGAAATTTTCGACTTTTCTAAGTTTTTTTTCTTGAAAAAAAATCTTTAAAATTTAATACAAGATTTATTATAAGTTGTACTTATCGTAGTAAAAAAAAAATCATAAATCGTTAATCACAATTTTTATTTGAAGTTCAAATATTTATGAAATATATCAAAATCGCGAACATTTACAAGGAATTTTGAAGTTGAAAAATTATAAAATTTTTATGATTTATACCTAAGGTTAAAAAATCCAACACAAGATTCTCCATAATATTTTATGAGCGTATGAAATTAAATTTTTTACGAAATCGCGTAAAATAACGATAATATATTACAATTAAAATATAGGTAATAATATAATATATCCTACTATTTATTATTGACTGACAAATCATCTCCGTTCAGAATCGTTTTTCGTATACAATGATACCAGTCGTTGCATTCAAATTTAATACATCCATTTTAGTGACCTACTGTCCATCTCTACTATACAGCAGAGCGATACCCACTTACCCACTTTTTTTTTTATTTATAATATTTATTATGGTTGTTATTTCATGTAGCACATTTTTAGTAGGCTGAATTACATTATTTTCTTTAGAGTTTAGACAACTAGTCTTCTAACACAAGGTCACAGCTGGGATATTTGTGGTTCTAACTTGTTTATACAGTAAAACTTGTGTAATATAAAAATGGTCAGGATGATAAATCGAAATTCAATTTTTTTGACTTACCTACTAAAGTTTTCGAGTTATCAAAGTTTTAGGGAAAAAAATTGACTTAGAATGTTTTTAAAATGTATGTAGGTACGTATCAGAGTTTTTAATTATTATCTATAATATATACCTAATTACAGACTACTGCAGTGTGTATTGTTATTATTATTTTAAAATTATGTATTACTAAATAATATAATAAAAAATGTGTATGTTTAGTGTTTACAATAGATAATTTGTTATCTTACTTTGACGAGTTTGAGAGCACATATTATTGATTTTCGCGAGGGAACGGCATTAATTTCGACTTATCGAATATATATTGTATTAGGTATGTATTATTATTACTAGGGCCCGGATTTCAATGCAAAGTGCATATTTTTTTGGTTGATATTACACAATGCTTTCTAAGTACATAATTCGTTTCGTGTAACGAGAGTTTCAAAGCTACAAATTTTATTTTGAATTTTTAGCATTATTGGGTCATTTTATTGGTTTTTAATGTATAATATTTGTTTAATATACGATAAAATTTAGCCTACCTATTCAAAATATTATCTAAAAAAAAATTGTACAAAAATATCAGCAGAATTAACTACAAACGATATTTGTCACATGTAATTTGCCCCTATTACATCCGTGCACGTCGAAAGGAGCTTTTCCACGTACAAAAATTTACTTTCGGGTAATAGAAGATCTTTGGTGTTTGAACATATTAAAGAATATATTATTGTTCAATGCAATGCTCAACATTTAGTAAGTATAATAGGCTTACTTAGAATTTTAATTTTACATATATTTTAATGTATATTTTGGTATGTTTAGAAATTTAGAATGAATAATATTTCCCCAAAACATTTATTATGTCATCATTTCAAATTTTCAGTTTTTTTTTTTTAACAGAATAATAAATAATAATTATAGCTTATTTATAAATTACAAATTTAATAAAAATAATATACGGCATTTAAAGGTCATTTTTGTGGTAAAATGCTTTTTTTAAGCGCATTTTTGGCTATTTTTTAGAGCATATTTGTGTGGTTTTAAGTGCATTTCAATCCGGGCCCTAGTTATTACTACAGTTCTGTCGCGGTTACTCAATGATAACAACTCCACACGTGATAACATGTATGACTGTTGTTTACAATGTTTGTTGATAATACCATTAAGATACGATAGCCGATGAAGTGAACTGTTGCCCCTGACAGGCTTGACGTGTGAATACTATTCTCTGTATTATTTATTTCACGTTGCTGACTGCTGAGTTTGTCGATTTGCCATCCGCCACTAACGATACCGCACTGTCACTCGTAAGTCGTTATTTATCCATTGTGTCCCGTAATAATATACAATCGTACAATGGCTTTTTTTTCCTAGCAGTTACGGCGTCGGTGGTTTAACCGATAATAATTGATATAACTGTTGTATAGTAACAACAACAGTTTCGACTGTGGTATCTCAGAATATTGTATTCGTGGCATAGCACCACGTCCTGTGGGTGTGTAGAACCAACCGTACACTGTAATAAATAATAGTCACAATATTAACTCTTATTTGGCGTCGTCGTAAAAAATAAGCATTTTTTATTTCGGAACCTGACAGGTACGAACGATCATGTTGAAAGCCGTGATATTAATCGGTGGCCCGTCTAAAGGTAAGTTAAATCATTTTTACTCCACTGTATGCATTCATTGTGTTTTTGTTATCAGATCTTTGAATTTTTGTAGGCACTCGATTTCGGCCGCTTTCGTTGGATGTACCTAAACCGTTGTTCCCCGTGGCTGGCCTACCTGTTGTTCAGCACCACATAGATGCATGTTACCGCTTGGGTCAAAAACGGAGTTCAATTCCTGGAGACGATAGTAAAAGCAACGTTGGCAAATACTGTGTCGCTGAGGTGCTTTTATTGGGATACTACGGAGATGATGAACTTGCAGACTTCTTACTTACAGCTACTCAGAGTTATCCAACACTGCGAATTAGGTACTGTTTTGTTAACTAATACTTTGATGTATATACCATATTATTTCTTTGTATTTCTTACGTTTTTATCTTGTATTAATTCTCAAATAATTGTGCTGCTTATAGGTATCTCCGTGAGCCTGATGCTTTGGGTACAGCTGGTGGCCTATATCATTTTCGTGATACGATTCTCGCTCCATTAGACAATAATGAAGGTGAACAAGTGCAGGCATTTTTTGTAATGAATGGTGATGTTTGCGCTGACTTTCCATTAGATGAGATGCTCCATATGCACTTCACTAATAATAGTCACCAGTCACAGCATCAACAAAAACAACCAGTGTTAATTACTGTCATGGCTACTGAAACCACTCGCCAACAATCTGTTCATTATGGTATGTTGTATTATATATTACACACTTGTATGATTGGAAATTTAATAATCAAAATAATTTGTTATGTTTAATCAATTACGTATGTATAGGTTGCATGGTTGTAGACAAAGAAACAAATATCATACAACATTATGTTGAAAAGCCATCTACATTTGTTTCAAATACAGTGAATTGTGGTGTTTATTTATGTTCCCCACGGCTATTTGAGACTATAGCAGATATTCATTTAGAAATGCTAAACAGTAATGGAAATGGTAATCAACAACATACCGCTAGGTATACTACTAGGTAATAGGTGAACACAGTAAGAATTTATAAGTTTCTTCATTTACAAATACATTTTACTTTGTTTATTGCAGTAATAAAAATAATATTAACCAACAGCAGCAACAAAAGCCAACTGAAGAACGAGTTGCTGCTGCCATGGTCATGTGGATGGAGCAAGATGTGCTACGTAGGCTGGCAGGAGAATCTGGAAGTAGTTGTAGTAATATTAATAGTGGTGGTGATGGCAGTGGTAGAATAAAGAAAGATGCTATATGTGGTGGAGTGGCACTAGCAGCAACCACACGTAACTGGTGGTCCCAATTGAAAACAGCTGGTGCAGCAATTTATGCAAATCGTCACTACTTATCATTGCGCCAACAACGAGAACGATTACTGCAACGGGAGTCAGTAATTGATTTGCCATTACCTTCACCGGTAAAATGTCGTTTGGCAACTGCAGATCCTAAAGGTGGATATTCAACAATTGGGAATGTATATGTGCATCCATCAGCCCAAGTGCATCCAACTGCATTAGTTAGTTATACTTTATTTTGTATTTATTTATTTTATAATATCCTACAAAATGTTATCAATTTTTCAAAAAGTCTACTATAGTAGCAGTAATTAATATTTTTTATTTTATAGTACCTATATTAACATTGATTTTTTGTTATTAATAGCTAGGTCCAAATGTAAGTGTAGGTGAAGGAGCATGTATTGATCAAGGTGTACGTATTAAGGAGTCTATTGTACTACAAGATGCTGTCATTGGTCAACATAGTCTGGTAATTAAACACCATATTAGTATTAAAAAAATATTTTAATATGGATGTTATTATTTGGAACCAACATGTTGCTATTAACAATGTTGCTATGTATAGGTAGTTAATAATTAGGCCCTTTTGTAAATATTTATTTCTTAGGATTTTGCACTTTATAATATTAGTACAATTAATATGTCTATTTTATTCAATTTTTTTTTATTTTATAAAAATTAATTTTTTTTTTGGTTAGAAGTCACATTTATAATATTTTATGAATTAATTAGGTGATGCACAGTATCATTGGTAGACGTGCTAAAGTTGGCGCCTGGTGCCGTGTAGAAGGTAGTGCAGCGTGCTCAGATCCCAATCCTAATGTGGCATATGCCAAAATGACACCTCAGCTGCCCTTATTTAACGCCTTGGACGGTCGGCTCAATCCATCTATAACTATACTCGGTTAGTTTTATTTATTTAATAATCATTACATTACTATATAATTACTCTTATTATATAGGCTGTGGAGTCAATGTCGAATCTGAAGTGGTATTATTAAACAGCATTGTGTTGCCTTACAAGACTTTAACCAGAAGTTACAAAAACGAAATAATATTGTGATTATTGCATAATTGAATAGACTTATACAATAGAAATAAGACAAAATTAACATCGTACAGTCATTATCAGATAGATTGGCACAGGGCTTCTCCGTAATTGATTGTTATTACCGAGTATATCAATAAGCTAACAATTGTCACAAAACATTTTAAAACAGATATCAACTTATATTATTTTAAGTCAACTAATTTAAGATGTCTGAAGAACATTTATTTTTATGCATTTATGATATTTATAACTTGACATGGACACAAAGCGTAGCCGAAACACACGGCGAATAGTTTCGACTATACCTACTGAAAAATGCTGTTACCACCATGCCAGTTTATCTGGATATGACTTAAGGTACGGTTTCCCTGCAGCGTCTAGGGTTAACTACTGGTCTGGACATAGTAAGCATCTGGACACGGTGCCATGACGCCGTGCTGTTCCACTCTTTGACGCTGCAGGGAAATTGTACCTTAAAACAATTATCAAACTTATTATTGAGAAAAAAATAAATTATTATGTACTATTATTTATTATTTTAAATATGAATATTTATATGGACATACTTATATTTTATATCCTTATTTTAGTTATGCACAATATTATTGTTATTGTTATGCAAGTGTATTTTTGCATATTACCATTACATGATAATTTTATAATAAATAATTTAAATATACTTTTTTTTTTTAATAATATCTTATTTTTATCTTTATTTACGACATTTAGCAGTCGAAATTTCAAGAAATAAGAATGTGTAAAGTTAGTTCTTGTATAATTGTATTTAATGTAAAGCTATCAAACTATTGTTAATATTAATATATTAAATATAGTGATGAGGAAAATTAATTTTGACGTATAGGTGCACAGTTCATTGAATAATAAGTATGTCTCGCGGGTGATAAATTCAATAATTATTATTAAATCTATCTCTAACTTAGTTCAGTCCTCAAAAATATTTAGTTAAATGGAAGTTGTTCTATTGAAATTGCATTGTATTTACTTAAAATTAGCAAAATATTTTTTGTATACTTTCTTGACAGGACAATTATATTATAAGGATATCTATCGAAAGAACTTGTTAGGTTTGTGATCAAGCTTTCAGGCTAGACTAGACACTTTAGAGATGTTGTAATATTGTTCAAAAATCTTAGAAACTGTCATAAGTATAACATTGTATAAGGTTTATTGTATTTAGAGGCAAAGAAATATATATACGACAGTAGATCCATAATAGTCTGATGAACATGGTAATTAATTATCTCACATAAACCTTTACAAATACATAAATATGTAATGTGGTGATTTGTCCGAAATTCTCAGAACACAAATAACTTGTAAAATAAGTTAATGATCAACAATTTCATTGTATTGATTACTTTCACTTAGTTTGATATTAAAGATATAAATTATCATGTTTCGTGTTAAATATTCTGTTCTTATGATGAATTAATAATTTTATAATTAAAATCATTCTTTATGTTCAATAAAAAATGATAACATTTAAAATTAATAAAAAATAATTAATTGTAAATAGTTTATAATAAAATATTAAAAATATATAATTAGTTTTTATGGGAAACGATCAATTAAAAAGTTGAAAATAAAAGGTTAGGTTAGGAACTTCAAAATTAAAAGATGTCAAGTATAAAATGTGAGATAATCACAAATTAATCAAGTTTTTAGTAATAAATTAAAGGTTTATTTTTTTTTTTTAATCCCGAAATTAATTTTTATTGAAATCCAACGACAATATTTCTTTATTTTCTTCCAGAATTGTATTGTATTTGAAATTAAAAAATAGTAATAATATACATATTAGACGTCTAAATCTTAGGAGGACGTTATACCTGCATCACGTGTTGTATCTGTCTTACTAATCTACATCAGCAAATTTGTTTTCAGCAGAACACGTTTTATGTTGTTAGCTTTGATATTGGGATCAATTGACCTATTATCAAACTTTAAAGTAAGAATATTATCAAGGAAATGTTATATGCTTTTAATGTTATTATCATTGTTAAGTGAGTTATAGCTATGTAAAATATTACAACTTTAAAATGTTCACAACTCACTTTAAAATGATAATACCAATGAAAGCATATCACATATCGTTGATAATATTCTTACCTTTAAGTTTGATTATAGGTAAATTGATTCCAATATCAAAGCTAACAACATAAAATATGTTCTGCTGAATGTAAATTTGCTAGAATGTAGGTTAGTAAGACAATGACAATACATGTGAGTATAACATCCTCTTAAGCAACAAACACGATGACTGGAAGGAAGGGCCTAAGCCTCTCCAAAATGATAGATATATATTCCAAAATTAATTATTATTAGAACTTTTGATAATTATTAATTTGATACTTTTTATAATTCTTCAAATTTAAAAAAAAAACAGCCTTATCAAAAGAATATTTTCAATGTATTTGGACCTGATAACACTCATATGATGGATAATAACTGTATTTTGTAAATATTTATACTACATAAAATAGCTTACATATATAATATTATATATACATATTTAAAGGGCAGTAATTATAGAGTGCCTATTGTGAATAAAAAAAAAAAATACAAGACCCTTAAAAAGTTATTCAGTTATTTCGTGCAAACCATGGGTTGTTTAAGTATGCACATTGAACAATTAACTTTATAAATAATTTCATAAGCACACATTTATTTTAGTAAATAATTTAAATATAAATCTACACCATATACATCACAGATTTATAAAAAGTAAAATATCTTTTGTGGCACTTATGACTTGAAAGATATTCTTCTCCTCAGTATCCATCTAGACCATTGTATAATTTATTGATCGAGTTTTCACCTAATATTCTTTTGAGATCTAAAAAATAAACATTTAAAATATAAATGTAATAAATTATGCTATATTATTTTTTTGGTAATTTAAAATACTTTCACTAATTTAGCAATAATTTAATTATATTTTAAAATTATAATAAATTGTAATTTTCTAATTTATGTGATTGACATTAATTTTTGTATGTAACTTGATTTTAAGCATAATAATATTAGTACTAATCTTGCTATAAATAAAAACTAAGAGGTTACGATATATCTGCATGTGTTGATTTTGTCTTAAAAAAAAACAACATATCAATCCCACTTATTGTGTATTGTTACCTTTAACTTTGTTAATAGGTCATTTCACTTTAATATTAAAGCTAACAATACACAATTGGTTTTACTGAACACAAATTTGCAATGTTAATTGTTTGTAAGACAAAAACAAGACATGCGGGAATCCTTTTTAGAACATTTTACATTACACAACTTATATTAATATTCATCATTCTTATAGTAAATAGGAGTTTTTTCTTAACATACATTTTGGTTTAGCTTAAACAAGTCAATTTTAGATAATAGATAAATGTGTAACAAAGAAAGTTACTATGGATTTTGCATTGAACAATAATAAATAGGCCTAGTGATACCAAACCCATAACTTAAGAGGGGTGACCGCCCCCTTTTTATGGTAGTTGGGGACTGCAGTTAATCAAAAAATTTATTATTGTAAGTTATAAATGTTGCATTATACAACATTATAAATGCTGCACATAAATTTAAATATAAATTTATATAATATAATTTAAATTAAAGCAAGAATAAGGATAAACAACAATACTGCCCGAAAAATAACACATGCCGTGTACTATTTATTTCGAATAAGTTGTTGAATTACATATGGTTAGCATAACTATAACAATTTATAGTGCAAAGGTGGTGGGTATCAAGAAATAATTTTTGCCCCCCTCCCAAATAAATTTTAGTTTTGTGCCACTGGGTAGGCAGTTTGGAGCATCAAGTTATTATTTTTATCATTATAGATTAGTTTTGATAAGTTGTCTTCTCTTTACTCAGTTACACCAAAAATGCAATATAAAATGTATAATGAGTTAATGAGTAATTATATAGGGTGTTTCAGAATTTTTCATACATAAATGAGAAATGTTTTCTGAGCTGCGTGTCTAATACAATTTATAACTTTTATGGTGTATTTAAATTCGTAATGATTTCTGAAACATCCTTCACATTTTAACTATTAATTTAAAATCTGCATTAAGAAACTGATATAGTTGTTAAATAGTTTAATACCTAACGAAATTGTAATTATAAAAAAATATTATAGTTACCTTCTTTATCTTGTTCAGTAAAGTCAGTTTTAGGAAACTGAACATCAATAGTGATGACGAGATAACCATGTTGGTTATTGTTTTCATAGTTAGGCATGCCTTCACCCTTTTTACGAATTTTTGCTCCAGGCCAAGTTACAGTAGTTCGTTCTATAAGAATTTTTCGACCATCTAATTGGGTTATCTCTGTTTTAAAGCCAATTAATGCGTCCTATAAATAAATTATTTATTAGAATTATATAGTATATACACATAATACTCAATACCTATTAAGTATTAATTTTATTTATTATATAGTGAAAAATAACATTTTTACAATGAACCAAAGCAATGTGTTGACTTTAATTGAGAATATTGAGATATGACTAAAACGTTCATTATATTGATTTTGACAAAATTGAAATATATTTTGAACAATACAACTTTAAACTCAAATAGAAAATTTTAATTAAAAATATATACATATTTATGTTTATATTACAATACTTTCAAGTTATATTTTTTTTAAATTATTATTTATATCATGTATATAAGTTATTATAAACCTTGATATAAAATAAATAAATTTCCTTGAATAATTTTCATTAAATAGTTCTATACATTTTTATTAATATCTGTATTAATTACCTGTAATGAAATAGTTAGATTAGTATATAAATCATCGCCTCTCCTTTCAAAAACTGAATGAGGTGTTGTTTTTATTTTAAAAATAAGATCGCCTGGTTCTCCGTCAATGTGGGGTTCTCCTTCTGCCGTAAACTTAGTTTCTTGTCCATCTTTCATACCAGGTTCTATTTCTATTTCTAACATACTTTCTTCAGTAACCATTCTATAATAAAATATTAAAATATAAAGTACAAATAGTGTATTTTTAGGTTGTAATAATATAAAGTCAAGTTTTGGAAACTTGTATTAGTTATTAAATCGTTATTAAAAAATAATCATAATTTACTTCACGTTGGGACATTCATCACAAACATTTTGTTGCATCATTTGAAACCTTCCAGGCCCTAATTGTTTAGTTATCATTTCTTGGCGACAATTACATTGTCTTGTACCATGAGCTGGTTTTATAACAGGTTTGTTTCTTGTTACCTAAACAAAACAACAATATTTATGATAAATCAATAAAAATAATATTTTATAAATTAAGGAAATGACTAAGATTTTTTACCTGCACAAAGTTACCATTGTATAATTCTTCTAAGGAAACATGTAAGTCAAGAACTATAGTTCCACCTTTAGGAATTTCTTTTTGTCCAGGTGATTCATCAAAATGAAAACCAAAGTCTCCAAAGAAACTGGCAAATGGATCATGACCAGCAGACATGCTGTCCTTTTTAACACACTGCTCACCACATCTATCATAGTCTTTACGCATTCTTTCATCAGATAATACTTCATAAGCATTTCGTAACTTTGAAAATTTTTCTGAAGCTTCTGGATCATCTCGGTTTTTATCTGGATGAAGCTGTTTAGCCATTTTTCTAAATGCTGACTTTATATGATTCTGCTTGGCTGTACGTGGTACGTTCAATATTTCATAGTAGTCATTTGAGCTGTAATCATAATATATGATGATATATAGTGAATGTATTTGATCTACATATTCATTAAAATATTTTCTTAAAAACATAGCACTATCATTCTATATATTAACTTGGTTTAATTTGGGACCAAAGCCAACTATATAAGCACAAAAACAATACACATTTAAATATATCTATATTTTTATGTTTATAAATGATAAAAATACTAAATAATGTTTAAAATCTACTTTTTAATTATTAAGATTTTTATTCATTTTTAAGTAACACTTCATTTTTTTTAAAAAAATTGAAATAAATATACCAATATTGTTGTTTTATAATTTGTTAGCAAAATGTAATGTTGTTTTTTTCTTTTAATCATAATTCGTGTCAAATTAATCATTCAAAATATTGACAATTTCAAGGAAATAAAGATAATTACTTTTATAGAAAATAAATGATATCATTGCCTAGTACCTATGAGTTATTATATATAATAACAGACAATGATCAATATTTTTTTATTATTTGATTGCCTCATAAGGAGATTGACTAATGCCTAAAAAGAAACAAACGGACCTAAGTTATTTGATTTACAATAATGAAAAGCATTATGTTTTCAAAATCGGATTAATTTAATTCATCTATTTTTACATTCTGGATTATACATTTTATGTATCCCAGACTATGACTAAGCCACTAAGATAATATATTAGTAAGGTTATTTTTTCATATTTTTATGACCAGTACTTTTATGTCAAAATTTCCAGTAATACAAAAATTAATCATATTACATATATGGATTTTAAAAATAAAATAATAATCTATTATATTGTTATAAACTATAAAAAAATTTAGGATATATATATAAATAGAGTTTAGAGCAATAATCACGTGGGTGTTTTATAATATATTATATTAAATACAAGATCTTATTTGCAATATTTTATACTGTGAATACTTACAAAATTATTTTGATAAGATGATAATTTAACATACAATAAAAAAAAAACTAAATTAAGTTTGTACCTTATAAATAGAAATCAAATAAAATACATTAACATACTTTTATTAAATACTACTTTGTTTTTATTTTATTTATTTATTTGTTTTATAATATTATAAGAAAATATAAACCATTAACATTTATGATACTTGGGTTTAATTGAGGTGAATATATTTATTTTTTAATCATACAATAATTTAGTTAATATTTAGATTTATGACAAAGTAATATTTTATGTATAATTGTTATGTTTTATTTTATATTCAATTGTTGCTCAAATTAACTAGAATACTAGAATAAAACAATAAATTAAAGGGTTTTCTTGAATTAAATTATCTAATATTTGACATTAATATAATGTTTATAAATATTACTGTTAACTATCAATTGGCGAGTGACATAGAAATCACTGATAAGCAAATTTTCACTTCGGGAGGAAAAACCTAAGAATGAAATTTTAATCATTTTAAAATTTTTTTTTTCGTTTTCGAAATCAAAATCCCTAGGTAGGACGAGGCATTGTCAATAATGAATAAAATTTTCTGTGGTATATTTTGAGGCTTGGAATGTTCTTTAAGTAGTATAAACTAAAATGTGGAACTATAATGATTTTTTGTATGTACATATTTCATATAAATTGTGGAAGACTATGGATAATCGAGTTTACAGAATATAATAAAAGATTATAGATGCATTTTATAAATGGTGAATACTAATAAATTAAATAATTAATGGTTTGGTTGGATCCAGGCCCGGATTATTACAATCGTAGGCCCTAGGCAAAGCCGTAGCTGGAGGAGGGTCCATGGGTCCAGACCACCCAAGATATTTTTAAAAATAGAAATATTTTATAGTGATGAATAAAGTTAATTGACTATAAATGTTCAGTATTTATATTTAAAAAAATTGTTGAACCCTTCCCTCCGAAATTTTTTTCAGTTGTAGTCTTGGCCCTAGGCACAGTGATTTAATTCCTATGCGCTTATACAGCACTGCGATGTCCAGTATTTAAATGGGTAATGGGTATCAAAACCTTCTATTTAGAAGAGGAAGTGTTGAATTTTGACGTTAATCCTTTAAAAACAAAAAAAATCAAATCTAAACTTTTATATGATAATAATTTTAATAAACCTTAAAAACAATTAATTTTACTCAGTCTATAAATATATAGAAAATTAAATTATTAAAACCATAAAAAAAAACTTATTTACACCAATTTGAATATTTCTTTATCCCTCGTATTTAAGTATTAAACAAGATAATTGTAACAAAAAAAATAGTAGCCAAACATTTTATTTTTGTAGGCCTCAAAAATGTTTGTAGGCCTTAGGCACAGTGCCTATGAGCTAAAACGGCCCTGGTTGGACCAATAAAAGTTCCTACAAAATATTACGATAATTATTAAAAATTAAAAAATATACCTTAACAACATTTATCATAATGTATACATAAAAGTATGCTATAAATATAAATATAAATATAGTTTTAATCCTAATCCATGACTAAGATAGATTCAACATAACAATCTACGTCTTTTTAATTATCTACGAAGTTAATACTAACAATTAACTAAATTAATAAAAAGCATAGGTAGGTATTTTAAAATATTGGTAGTATTTAAAAGAAATGTTTAAATATTAATTGAAATACAAATGATTAATTAAGACAGATGAATTTAATTTATATCATTGTATGCATACAGCATTAAAATATCTACTTTTTTTACAGAGCATAGGTACAAATGTATAATAATTATAAAAATCATTAAATGGCATCATGTAGTAAATTATCAAGTACCAATAGTACTTAGAACATTAATTTGTTTTTAATACTACTTAAACTTAATATGATATACAAATGTCTTATTAATACCTTCTTCTGTGTATTTATGCACAATCTACACAGAATCATGTCCTAGTCATCAAAGGCGTTATGCCGTTATCATTATACTAACAAAACAAGTATTTTATGTTTTATATATAAGTATATATACTTACTGACAATATACCAAAATGGAAAACGACAATAAATTGTAAACGATGAATTGAATGTAATTTAAAATCATTTTATATAATTAATCGTTGTGCAACAATAAAACCAATAAGACAACGAGATAGGTTTACCAGTGACTAGAAATTAAAAATCGTCAAACAGGTATTTTACTATATTCCTAACGAATCAATAACTTAAATTTGATCATACATAAATCCATTTTAACAACTTTACGTTTCACACACGAACACTTTCCGCGAAGTATAAAATGATTCAATTTTAACAATGTCTGACTCGTTTTCAAATAATATACGCGTTGTGTCAACCTCCGGTTGATATTGTAATCATAAGTAATGTGGGCGATTTTGATTGGCTGGTTGGTGTTTATTCCTCCGGTCATTCCGTATCACACGGTTGTACGACTTGCTTATAAAAACGAATTACATGTTTGCACGATATCGTTGTGCGTGGAAGAAAAATTATTGGAACTACCTCCAAACGACCAGCACGAAAATACGAAATTCAAGCGAATGGCCGAATGACTTGACAGTTATTAATAATTAACTTAATGTACCTACCTAGCTTATAATTCATTTTTACAAAAAAAGTTACATAAATAAGCATACCTAGACGCGTCTTGACCTTTTTCGTTAGTTGTGTACAAGCTCAATATAATATGAACATACCTAACACCTGCAGCTGGCAATTAGGAGTTTGAACTACACATTTTTGGAAAGAAAAATATCATAACCTGATTCAAATTTTCACAATACAGGTTTTTTTGGAGCATTATGAATTCGTGATATAAATAGGTAATAACTTGTAATATTTTAAAATTGTTTTACCTACGTATTTACCTATTTAAATTATATAAATGGGTATACATATTATAAATTCATTATTATACCTATACGTTAACATTTTAGATTCTCGTGAATTATATATATATATAAACTACTTGTACTGTGTTAGGTACTACCTATTCAATTCTTAAACCTTGGCTATTAAAATTGAAGACTATACTTATAGGTACATATTTCACTTCAAAATAGTATTTGTACATTTTTATAATATTTTAAGAATCTTGTAAAATTTGAACTATGAATGTAACTAGCTATATAAAAAAAAAGGTGAATTTTTTCCCAGTTTTATTTAACTGTATAATATAAATAATTTTGAAAAAAAATAATTTAAGATTGAATACTTATTACAACCGTATCATATACTTATTATACATAATTTCTGCTTAATATTAACTTTCAAAGTTTTATGACTCGTGACGTTTTTCAATCAATGAAAATAATATGATGGCAAACAAAAAATTGTTTTAACACATAAAAAATAACTTTATTAAGGATAAAAGCTTCATATTATTATATTATAACAGTATAACTGAATGTAATACAATTATTTATTCTGATATTCCGCAAATGCCGTTTGCAGTGTCTAGACTTTGCTTTTCAAAATGGTATGAAATCGAACAAAAACCGGTTGACTTGACGACGTTGCGGTTCTTTTTTGGGTGCAACGCACGCCCTGGCTGCTGCATTAGACCGAACAGCACGTGCCCAACATAGAAATTAAAATTGAAAATACGACCATACTATACGGCTGCTGCGGAGTTAAAGGCAGAGCCGTGCAAAAGACGGGGCAATTTCCAAAGGGTGGCAAAAAAGTCCTTATTGTAGTCTTACTTTTGAAGGTGGTGCGATACTGGGCACGATTTGTTCCGGTCGAATCTATTAAATTTGCTCAGCGAATAAACTTTATGAGCAAGCTTACCGTCAGCTAGTTTGCCTAGTTTGTTAAAATTGAATTGATCTGTTTTAATTTTAAATTTGGAATACCTAAAAAGTTCGAAACAGTAAACCAGAAAACGATCGATCGGTGATGATGAACTTATACATTATGAAAGACGGAGCTGCAAGACGAACGCAATAGAAGAGTACTATTTGTATTATATTTGTATATTTACATAGAAACTGTCCTGTTCCACCACTTAAAAATGTATGTGTAATATACTAATATGTAATTAGAAAATATAATATTTCACATTAATGAAGAATACATCGGATGACACATCGATGTATTATAACACTGTTTGTCTATCCTAAATCAACTCACCATTAATTTATTAGGTAAAGGTATAAACTAGAGTTTAAAAAATTGGCAAGCAACTGTCCAGACATCCTTCAATATATATTATATAATAATATATATATTATATTTCTATCGAAGACCGAGTCATGAAATCGTCATTCGACCCGAAAAATAACTGTTCAGTTAAAATC
This sequence comes from Rhopalosiphum padi, assembly GCF_020882245.1. Classification (NCBI taxonomy): domain Eukaryota; kingdom Metazoa; phylum Arthropoda; class Insecta; order Hemiptera; family Aphididae; genus Rhopalosiphum; species Rhopalosiphum padi. The sequence continues at coordinate 51,578,092 of NC_083599.1, forward strand.
TTAGGTCTACATTGGAACCCAGTAGTAATACGGTGCGTTTTTAAACTAGTAAATCAGGTGACACAAATGTTGCTCAGTAAAAATATTTTGTTGTCTAATTGACTTTATTTTTAAATATTGGACAAAATGAAATGATTCTATAATGCAAAATATATTGGCTATTTATTTTGAGAATTTTTTTTCGCCTAGTAAAAATTCCTTAAAACATGCACGAGTATGAGTGTATAACAATATAAATATCTAGTAAATTATTACATTTTAATAGTATTACAACATTAAATTACAAACAAAAATTTCTTTATAGTTGTCTGTTGGTAATTTAATAGTTTTGTTCCCGGTAGGTAGTTTTAACCAGAACTTATGTTTATTAACGCTATTATATTGTGAATTCATTATAAAATTATTAATTATTAATTTTATAATGAAATCACTTAAAAATAATGTATTGGGTGATATGTACGAGTAATTTATTTTTTGGAAAATACACTTTTCGGTCTTTCACAGTCCCACTTTAATCTTTGATAATTAACGTTATTTTTATTTTTTAGAATAAATATTGAAATATTCGTATTCATTTACTTAATAATTGTTAGTACTTTAACAGTTAATAGTTTAATACAATGATACGGACGCCGTATTGACAAATATGAAATTACAATGACAGGTTTCTTATCTATTTTTTTTAATTAGTTTTTTTATATTTCAATTTATTATTTTAAGCATAAATACAATTTTTTAATTTTCAAAAAATTTTGTTTTTTGTTCAATTTTTTGAAAACCGGTTTTTTATTTATTATAATCATAAAATGTTTCAGCACAAAGAATGCTATTACAAGTAATTATTTTTTACAACTAATTGAATTATACTAGGTACATGAATTATTTATATTGATACAGTTGAGTAAATTATAGTTATAGTATAAGTGTAAAATGTATTCTTCTATTAGTCTTCTGATGATGAATCTTCGCTATCTGTTAGTAGAATGTCCTGAGGGAGTTGAGGCCGCAGATGTCTGTTGGGTGTTTTTTCCCTAGGTTGTAGTGACGGGCTCCGTCCGAATTTTTAAGATTGGCGTGGAAGTTTTTGAATTGCGTCTTTATCCATGCGTTAATGAATGGTATACCCGTATCGTTGTGGATTTGACCGGTTTTTTCTGAAATGTATTATTTTAATATTCTTCAATTTTTCGATATTTTCTGAAGTTCTGGGAAAAACCCGTTTTCCCGAATTTTTCCGACATTTTGATCTCTATCAAATACTGCATAATAATTTGTGATAGTATAAAGTATAAATATATATACATATTTACTACCACTTACCAGGATAAGCATATAGCGTTTTATACTTATTAGTTTATTATTACTCATACAGATACACGATATATATATAATATTATATATATATTATACTTGTTTATATATGTACCTATTTTACCTTATTTACTCTGTAATTATTACAATTGATATTTGATATTACATATCTAAATTAAATTTAAATTACCTTTTAAATATATATTTTATTCATAAAGAAATATATTCAATTAACTAATATTAAACAACATCAATCATTATATTATAAAATATATAAATAAAATATACACGTTTTTATATTATTGACGTAGGTGTACAGACTACCGGTGTAATTATATAAGTTTCAAACGTAGTAATAACAATATTTTCCATCAAAATAAATTCTGAACAAAGTCTACGTATAACTAAATAGTATTTAAAAGTTTTCGGTAAATTTTTTTAAACTTATTTAATTTAATTATCTCGGGTTGTATAAGAAATTCATTAATTTTCTGTTTAGATTCTATAATTTAATAGATCGATCACTGGCCGTTAAATCATGAATACAGTATTGGTTTATTAATAAATTGTTCGACGAATTAAAATGTAACCCATAATTAGAATATGTATTATTTTTTATGCTGGAAGTAAATTTGATGTAGATAATAATTTTACTGTATACTTATCTAATAAATACCACGTTTGGTCCACTAGGTCTATCAGTGCTTGTGATATATTTGTGACATATTTGCGCCCTTGTACATTTTTACCCCTCCCCCCCTTCCACACAACTGTATCACTTGGGTTCCAAACAAGATATAGATGCATGAATGTTAATTAAATTATTTTAGTTATTGTATTTAAATGTGTTAACAAACTAATCTTTTTACATTATTTTAATTCAAATTTAATTCTTAAAAAATAAAAATTAACAAATGGTAATAGATAGTTAATTCTTAATACCTATACCAGAACTAGATATTTCAATTTTTAAATGTAACTATTTTATTAAAACCTAGGTTACAATTTTTATTAATATAAGTAAATTTATTTAATTTTGTATAGTGACAATAATAAATAACTGTACTGTAGAATTTCTTCTAGAACTTCCTTTCACGATCTTATAAAATACAAATGATTAAATCTGTAATATTGCACTTTTAATATAGTCTATTATAGTTATCATACCGTAAGTCTTGTTTCACAGCCACGCGTAATGATACTCTGCATTTTTTGAAGTCAAATTCGTACGCGCTGTCGACATGATCACTTACGGCTTTTTAGTTTTAATTTCATAACATATAATTTCTAACTTATAAACTTATATGTAACTTTCATAAAAAAAATGTAAAATACTTACACAAAAACCTACATTTATTTATATATTTTTATAATATATACCTTCTATAGTGCCCAAATGTATTATGATTTTGTGACCAAACGTGTCACATTTTAAGATAAAATAGTAAATACCTAAAAGTTGTGTGACTTTTTTTATAATTGCATTGCTGTGTGTGATCGCTCATTTGTATTCAGCTGGTATATATATATATATATATATATACTATATATAATACATATCTACAGGCTATACTGCTATAACATTAAAAACTTTATAAAAAAATTCTAAACAATTTATCCTGTTATGGAATTGATACATTAAGCCGTACTTAATTTAATTTTTCAAAGTTTTTACTCGTATGAGAATCTCAAAAGAAATATCTCACATGCATTTTTATAAACAACAGTATCAATATTTTATAATTTATAATTTTGTATACATGATAAATTCAATTTATATTTATCTTTGTAAGTAAACCTAGACAATAGATACCTTAAATGGCTAGTTTAACTGTGTTCGTAAATGTTATAGGTGTATTATCATAATATTAAATATAATATTATGTATATTGTATATTATATTATATCATAAATAATACTCATGTCTTGCCTCGATTATAATTATGACGAGGGGAAAGGGAAGATACTTTATTTAAGAATTACGTATACTTATGTAAATCCTGCCAATTTGCCCGTATAGTTATAACTGTTGTTATTATGCACCCACTGCCTATTCTAGAGCATGAAAACGACGATGGCCGAAAGCGCACCCAGCTATATCTCAACGCACCGCGGTTGGGTGTGTACGAAATTCGTTGTCAAGGCGCTGTACTGCCGCTGCTGTCGTCGCGTTCAGTCAACGTGTTGGACGTGCACAAGTCCATCGTCTGTTGAAGCACTATCGTGGAAAATTTCAAACTTAAACCATGGTAATTTATAATATATTACGAAAAAAAATATTATTAATAATATATATTATTAAGTAGGATATATTTTCTTTAAACATAATTACAGTGTGTTCATTGATAAATAATTAGGTAATTAATATTAAAATTTAAAACTGAAATATTAATTTTTGATATATTATAAAATATAATACATCTATACAATATACGAGTACATACAATAATAATATGATTATGATAAGTAATAACTTAGAAAAAAACTTGAAATAAATAAAACTATCATTTATTACTAAAAAAAAAACCTGTTGATTGAAAACCAAAATTTTGCATTTTATTTTAAACTGTACCTCCTCCCTCGAGTATTATTATTATTTTTTTTTATTAACAATTCCAAATTAAATCATTCACTTTTTTATCAGATGAATACTTATGTAAAAAATATTTACACTTATGTTTTTCAATCTTTAATTATTTAGTGCCTAAAACAATGAGATTTTACATACAAATTAAATGAAACTTTACATTAAAATTTTTTATTTTATGTTCTATTAAATTACTGTCTCATTCAATGTATGTTTTTATTTTTATAATTTGGTTATTTTTTAAAAAAAAATGTCTTTATTGCTCACACTAATTTAGGTATATTATTTTTAATAATTATTAATTTTTTTTTTATTGAACATACCTATATACCTTATTTATCATGTGTGTGTGTGTTAACACAATAATGTATCAAATAATTAGATAGACACCTGTTGGTTTTTAAATGTTAGATAATTTATAATGGGATACTAGGAAGAGCGATTTAAAATTCAAACCTCAATCTCATTAATCAATAATTAAGTAAATCTTAATATTGTTTACTTGATAAAATTTTCAATAATAGACTTATTTTTTTATTTAGTTTAATTGGTTAGTGTAACTTTTTTGGTTCTTGTATTATGTTTATTTAATAGTAATTTATTCTATAAATACTTTATTATATTATATAATATCCATGTGGTATGTATAATATAATAATATGTAGTATTGTATCGTATACTTAGGGAGTATTTTTTATTTGTTATGAGTACATAATATATAGCTTGTTAGCATAATTATTATTTTTATTTCAAAAAAATTGACAACAGTTTCATTAAATTTACAATTTACAAAAGACACGTCATATTATACTATCCATTTTTTTTTTAACTGATAGACTTTTCAATATGATTTCCATGTCATATCATGGACAAATTATAATTAATATTTTGTTTTCAAAGAATATTATAGATTTTAAGCTATTGATATTTTAATTTTAAGTTGCATAGAATTTTTTATTATTTCACTATTTATTGTGGTGCACAATTTACATAAAATATATAATATTATGATTAAATAAAAAAAAAAAATTTTAAATTTCTGTTCGAAAATGTTGTGTTAATTTTTTTCATGGAATCTTACGGAACTATCAAAGTACCGTAATTTGTATTTTTTGGGGGTCTACCAGGGAGTCAAAGTTTACTAAGTAAATATTGAGGGTGACTAAGAAATGTGTACTGCTTACACGAATATTATGACGTATATTAATATATGTAAATCATTTATTATAAATTAAATTTTTTCGTTAAAACCTACTTTAAAAATAAATTAATCAAGCCTAAATTAATTCTAAATTATTAACAGTAGAACAATTTAAAAAAGTTTTAGTATGAATATTATATCGAATTATTAAGTTGTTTTGTAAGGATATACAGCTATAATATTATAACTATCAATTTAATATATAAAAATATTTTAAAATTACTACAATAACAATCTACATATAATCTTGTATTACATTTTAAAGTTTTTGACTTAGACTAAAATATTTTATCAACACTTAAAAAAATACTGCAAATTTATATAAATATAGCCTAAAATAAGTATAAATATTTTGAAAATGGTATTGTGTATTGAAAATTATAATTTAAGTAATAGTGAAATGTTCCAAGTTTCTACTATTATTATTTTTTGAATTATGACAAAACATAATTTTGTTGAAAAACAAAATAAGTTATTTGAAGATAAATCATTATTATATTTACGTAAGAATATCCAATGTCTTGTCTAAACTTGAATTTCAATCATTCATTAAAAATGTTTGTTTGTGGATTTACGCCAAACATTTTTTTAAAATTACAATAGAATAAACATAGGTGAATTTTTATATTCAAATTTCTTGTACTTGGTATTTAAATTAATAATATGTGTATAATATTTGTATAAATACAAAATAGGTTTTAATTTTTTGTGATTTTGATGAATACAGTAAAATTTTTAATTTTAAATCATTATACATTTACATAAAAATTGTGAGAATTCATTTTTGATATTTTTTTAATTTGGCTATCCACAGCTTAAATGAAACCTTGTATTAAATTTTTAAGTTTTTTTTACTCATAAACAAAATATTACCTTACATAAATTGAAAAATAGAAATAAAAAGGAGTGTTAAATGTTTATTACATCACAAAGAGTATTTCGAAAATTATATTATGTCTAATAATGTTAATATAAATATTTAGAGTACATTTTTATTCTCAAAAACCGTTATAAATTAGGTACATTAAAAAAAAAAAAAATAAAAAATAAAAACATTTATTATTATTAGACATTTTTCTTTAAGTTGAAAATTATAGTATTTGTACTGTTCTGAAAAGTGATAACATTATACAAATTATTCTAAAACAATTACATAACCATTGCTCCGCTTAGGAAACTAAAACTGCAATTTAATCAATAAAATGTGTTTCAATTTTTTCTATTACATAGTAATCGAAACGTTTTTTAATTATTATTATTTGGTTCTTATTTATTTGCGTCCCATCTATGTAGAAACAAGTTGTACTAGTAAAAAATAATGCTTTATGTAAAAGTGCAATTGTATACAAATAGTATGAGCTTTGTTGCACTATAATGATAAAAATAAATACATCTTTTATAGACAGTTTAATGTAGAAATTTATATCAAGAGGGCTTGATCTCGACAGTGTAAATGTCAAATGTTTTTTAAATATGTTGCCAGTGGAATTTCATATAATTTTTATTATAAAAAATGGAAATCAAGTGTAAAAAGTCAAATAATATTTTTTATTACTTTTCATATTTCTAATAACTGCAAATACGTATAACAGCTATCAATTTTTATAATTATATGACATACTTAATAAATTGAACAATTTATTTTAACAATTTTTTTTATTTTACACATTAAATTAAGTCACAATTTAATGTAAACATAACATTTTAATGTTGTTTTCATAAGTGCAATATTATTTAATATTTTAATTTTCGTGGTAATTCTTGAGATTAATTGGCGTCTTAATGCATCTTAAGCAGTCTATATTGTTGAATAAAATAAAAATAAAATTGTGTATTGAAGAAAATAATCCAATTAAGCCTAATATCGAGTAACATTTAAAATGTCAATCAAAATATTATCTTGTCTTTTAAATTTACATTATTTAATGGTTTCACATCTGTGTGGATTTTGTAAGTGTCAAATATGAGAATAAGTGAAAGAAATTACAGTAAATAGGTATTCAATTTAATTTTTGTTTCATAAAACCATTGTTTTTATTATAATGTTGGCAATGATGATGATGTGTAATGTCGCATTTGATCGATAAGAAATAGGTACCTACTTAGATACTCTGATAGGTACAAGGTATAATAACCTAAGGCCAAAGGAAGGACAAAAATAATAAGTATAAATTAATAATCTAGAAGGGGTTGTATTTACAATATACATTTATATTATATATATCTATATAATATAATGAAAAAAAATGTATGTAATAAACCTTTTTGAATAACTTTGAAAAAACGAGGTAATAAAATTGAGGTTAACGCGTACAACACGCGATTGCTAGTATTCACACGCAGCTTGAAAATGCATTTATTTGTTTTTATCGCAAAACTTTTTGCACGATTTGTCAATTTGTCACGTAAAAAAAAATAATGTAATTCATACAAATATAATATTAATTCATTAAATTAAATTAAATAAATTATGTGATTTATATAAAAGAAAAATGTTGCATTTGATCAGTTTAATCTTATTTTATTCTTGGTTAAATTATGAAAACACAAGTAAATATCAAAAATAATTTGTAATCTAAGTAATTTCAAATTATATCTAATGACATTAAATATTCGCCAGTTCGCCACTATATAATATGTTGTTTCCTAAAATCAACACAAGCTTGCGTTTGGGGGTTCTAATATAAATAAAATTATAAACTATAAAATATGTATAAATGTTAAATGTATGTATATAATATGTATATATTTCTTGGAGACGTTCTATGATTATTTTTTTTAAGGAGTACCTGAAGGCGTATGAGTGGAGCCTAGTACAATGGCTTACCTACTACCACTTTCATGTTGGGTTTGTATCAAGACGATAAATATATCGTAAAAACTCATCAGATATTAAAATTTGTATAATGGGTAAATAAACTGCAGTTTTGTATTTAAAAACTAATAGATATTTTTATTTAATTTTTTATCCAAATTATTCTTTAGAATTGTATTAGTTAACCTTCTAGAATCTAGAACGTACCTTTTGTGCCTAGTACCTACTTATATAAACTTTTGTTGTTTTTATATTTTATTTTTGAGATTATCATGAATTCATAATATTCTAAAATAAAAATTATTTTATAAATTTAACCAGATCGGTAGCTAGATTTTAATTAAATTTAGATATCAGAAATATCTAAGACTTTTTAAAACAATTAATAATTTACGTAGGTACCTAGTTTATGTAACTATTTATCATTATGTTATTACTATATGTTCAATAAAATTAAATCATTGATCATGTATTTTCATAATTTCCGTGAATAATTATTTAATAAATAATATTCACTACCTACGTATATTAATAAGTAAAGGATCTCTCAAATAAATATTTACTTGTTTATAATTTAACATTGTATTATGAATATTTTGATGAAGAAATATTATGATATCAACACTGACCTATAAACCTAAATAATTTTGCTTTTTTATTTTATTACATTTTCTTGTTATTTACAAATATTTGTATAAAGATCGTAATGATGACGTGTCTTTAATAATTAAAAATGAGATATTATAACACTATAATAAATTGTCTATGTTAAAACAAAACATTTTGTACATGGATGTAAATGTTTTTTATTCAAATGCTACTGTTTAAATGGATTCATTCTAAATTTTAGTAAATACATTGAAGTATTTAACATAATATATGAATTTAAGTAATACAGCAATAATTGCTATAACTGAAAATACATCAAATAATATCATAAAATATATGGATCATATTATATATACTGCTATATTAAATTTTTTCTTTACTAAAGAATTTAGAGATTTATTATATTCAATTTTACATCAGTTATCATTTGATAGCATGTTGAGAATATTGTTTTAAAGTTAACATTGTTATCAACTTGATTATTTTTACAAAAATATAGTTTTGTTACTTTTTAGTCAATAATAAATCAATTATTGTAGTACTGATATAATACATTTCATTATATTTATTAAAAATGTAAAAGTAAATAAATTGGTTAACATTTGAAAATTATTTTACAACTATTATGATATTGTTATAGGCATTGTTATAATTTAAAAGTATATAAAATAATATATTGATTTTAAAAAAATATGGTGACAATATTTTTAATTTTTTTAATTATTCTTTTAAAATAATAGGTACATCAACGTATTTTGAATTTTAATTAGGAATAAATTAAATGTACAAAAATAAAATTATTTAATTACATTAATGTACTGTTGTGAAGACAAGACGTGTGCTATGAACAATTCGATGAGGTGCATAAGTGCTAATGCACTCAAATGTTCAAAGCCCATTACTTTATTATTTGAATCATGTATGTATTAAGTAAACTGTATGACAAAATATTTATTTAATTTATATATTTAGTAACACAATTGTTAAATTGTATCTAATATTTTAAGTTATAGATACGAGTATGGCATGTGAATTATTTGTAGTTTTGTTTTATTGACTGACTAAGTGAATATTTATTAGTGGTAAGTGAGCCTAATATTAAAAGTTATGAATGATATGAAAAAATATTTAATGATAGAAAATTCGTTAGTTTGCTAGTTTTAAAATGTATCTATCTGTGTTCTATACATATTACATTTTTTTAAATCATATAAAAGCGTTGATAGTACTAATAAGTATAAAAATATATTAATATATATTAATAATATTATATTTTATTCGATGAAACAACTTTAAGTACATTTTCTAGAACTCAGATAAAAATGATATTTCTTGTATTTATTGAAGTTTTAATATTAGTTGTAAAAATATACACACATTTTTTATTATCAAAAATATTTAGACAACTCTTGTTTTAAGGTTTTAGCAAATTAGATGAAATTTATAGGTAATATATAAATAAACAAAAATTTTTCTTCACGTTACTTTTATGTATTAAGAAAATGCACATAACAAGAATTATATTTTTATGTAGATATCAAAAAGTATCACCAAATATTTGCAGAACATATTTATTTTATATTCTGAACGGATTGATGAATGTATTGATTTTATAATGATGAGTGTTTTTTTATTTTTGTCATCACGTTTTGGAGTAGTAATAGTGCTTTGATTTTTGACTTCATCCTTTCTTTGAAAAGAAAAATGAATCTAGTTGGTACTTAGGGGGGGGGGGGGTCGAAAGGAAAAACCCTGAAAATATAATGGAATAACGGGAATTTTTACACATAACCACTTTTCGACAAAATCAATTTTTTAATTTTGCTGTAACTCAAAAACGAATCATTGTAAATACTTGAAATTTTCACTAAATGTTTATATTAGCGTTATCTATTTATGATTAAATTTTCAAAATATTTTGACCCCTTTTAAGCTATTTATAGACAATTGAAATTTTCGACTTTTTCTAAGTTTTTTTTTCTTGAAATGCCGACAAAAAAAATTTGGCTATCCAAAAAATCTTTAAAATGTAATACAAGATTTATTATAAGTTGTACTTATCGTAGTAAAAAAAAATCATAAATCATTAATCACAATTTTTGTTTATTATAAGCATTTACGAATATTTACGAAATATATCAAAATCGCGAAAATTTGCAAGGAATTTTGAAGTTGAAAATTTATAACATTTTTATGATTTATACCTAAGGTTAAAAAATTCAACACAAGATTCTCCATAATATTTTATGAGCGTATGAAATTTATTTTTTTACAAAATCGCGTAAAATAACGATAATATATTATAATTAATAGGTTATAATAAAATATATCCTACTAATTATCCTAGACTAACAAATCATCTCCGTTTAGAACCGTTTTTGTATACAATGATACCTGTCATTGAATTTAAATTTAATACATCCATTATATAGTGACCTATTCTCCATCTCTACTATAAGCGATACCCACTTGCCCACCCTTTTTTTTATTGATCTCAAAAATACGTCAGGAGAAAACGTTAACATTTTTTTTTGTCACAGTGTCACTTAAATATTTACAATATTAAATTTTTTGTAATTGTGAGAGAAGAATAACCAATTATTAAGAATATACAAAAAAAAAGTATAATATTAAATTGGTATATATTTGTTTTAGGTTTTAAATAAGATTGTTTCGTTGTTTTTCGGGTTCGAACTAAGATAGATTTTTTTAAGATAGGCTTAATCTTTCAGTTTGGTATTGGTGGTACTCAATTTGTATATGTTTTTAATTGAGAGGCTAACTTTTGAGGATTCATGCTAAAAAGGTTTTTTTTTGATCATAAGAAATCCGTGGGTTAGACGTGAAGTGTAGTTTACCAATTGCGCATAAAATTACTTTTTTACATAACAATTGTATTCTAAACATTTTAAGATCGATAGACAAAATGTGTTCACAATATTTCACAATACCTACCTAAGGAAAATGTATTAATTAGTTATAATTATTATAACATAATAAATTAAAACATTAACCGATTTTTTTGTGAGTATTATTAATATATAATATAATATAAATAAATAAATAATTTTTTTTTCGCATTTTACATGTTATTTTTTGATCGTCAATAATTCAAAATTAAATACCAGTTACACTTCATTATTATTCGTTTCATAAAATTCTTGACACTGTTATAAAATATTATATATACCCAGTCATTATAACCAGTAATAAATTGATCAATAATTAAGTTTTATTTTTCAAGCATTTGAGTATGTGTTATACAAGCGAAATCCGTATAATACTTATCTTAAAATATAAGTAGCAACATTGGTACACTGACCCTAAACGAACATTTTGTGTTAGGCGCAATTGGTCCACGGCCATTTATGCAATTTCAACTATACATTTCTTTATATTCTTAGTAAGCACCTATTTAAATGTTTAAAAATATATATATTTACCTATCTAATAATTTATATTTTATTTTGATCTAATTAATAAATGTTATTACGGTAGGTAATAACATTTACGATGTTTAAATTAAAAATTATTTAATAATTTTACGCGATGGTATTTTATTTTAGTTATGCGTGTTAATTAAATATACATGAAATTAATTTTTAATGTGTAAATACGTATTATAGTTTTATTTTATATTTTAATACTAGATAATTATAAATGCAATCAAGTATACAAAAATTTTTATTTAAATTAAAATGAAAACATATATTGGTTTTCTAGTTTACCTAAATTATAAATACATTAGCAGATAAAGGTTACATAAACTTACTAGTTCATAGATGACTTTTATAGTATAATTTATTTAAATTCCTTTTTTGACCATTATTGAATAAGATTGATCAATATCTTTGGTTTTTAATTCAATATATTTTACAGCTAAACATAATAATATTTTATTTATATTGACCAACATTGTGAAATTAAATGCATAAAATCAAATATCGCGTGACAATTTTTCAATTTTATCTAGTTACTAGTTACTAATTTAGTGTGAATTATTGAATTTTTATATTAAAAAATAAAATAATCAAACAATAATAAATTGATATAATTAGTTTAGTTCAAAATACATTTTGTTTTACAGAGATTTTTCTCATTTTATCAGAAATAATATTAAATTATTATTAGATATACAAGTAATACTTACTTTTATTTGTATTTCTTTGACCAAAAATTTGATATAACACTCACATATTGTACCATAATATATTATGCTTATCATGATAATTTAAAAACTTATAAATGATGCATGAAAATGTTAAATTAAAAAAAATAATAAATTAAAGTTTGCAGTCTTTATCATCAATTTTTTTAGAATTTTAACGAAATTATAGGAAATAATTTTTAACCCAATGTGTGATATTTAAATAAAATTGATTCTGGAAAATATTTATTGAAATAAAGGTAGACTTAAATTGTGTAATTTTGAAATACATAGTACTTAATTTTCGTTAAGAATTAAATTTCTAATTGAATAATTATAAATAACGTTGAAGATTAAATCTTATATTTTATATTGTTTAAAAACTTAAAAGCTTTTTAAGACTAAAATTAAAGTAGATGTTAGTGAACGAATGTTCCATTAAAATAATATAATTTGATGTTATAATCATATGATTTGATGATATTTATATTTCGTCAATTTATGCATTGTACAATATATATTAACGTTTGGAAATATTTTAAGCATGAAGTTGAATGGTAAAATATCAGTACTCATATATAATCATAATTAAATAAGTTACAGTTGAAGTATAATTTACAATAAAATAAACTTATAGGTATTTCACATTGATTTGAATTGACAAATTATAGTTGTCATTATTGCAACTAAACATAAAAAATAATGGAAATTAAATACATAATCTTGTCTTAATATTAATTAATGATTATAATTTATGAAAAGTGATTGTTTCTTTTAATGTTGGTTAATGATGTAGGTACCTATACTTGGTATTCTTTAAAGTTTAATGTATACTTAGGGAATATGCTTAAGTTTATTCTAAGTTCATCTTATAAATAACTTCTATTTTAGTTAATATTTGACCTTAGATGCTCTATATAAAGGATTTATTAGATATGTTAAACTAAAAAAAATTGATTAATATTATACTAGTTAATAGTTAGTAGGAAGAATGAACGCGGGTTAAACTTATAAGTTGTATGCAATATGCATACTTAAATATTGCATTTTTTTTAAATAATAAATGATACGTAATTATACATTTTTGTCAAAAAAATTACCAACCAAGTATAAACTATAAAATATAAAATGTAATGAAATATGAGATGTTGTATAGTTACTAAAATGTTAATTTCTGTGTGTAATAAAAATGGTAATAGTTGTCTTTTAACTTGACAAGATGTATTTTATTAGTTAAAAAAAACCGATGACAAATTGTTGATATAACAACTTAAAACACTACAAATAAGTAGGTAATTCAAACAAATAAAACTAGGATATACATAATCTTATTTCCTTATCTTATTTATTAAAAAGTTAAAAATAGTTTTTTTTTATCTAATAAGAAAAATATTAATGCTATGAATTATATTATTAGCTGTTAGATAGTGCTTATTATAATATTGAGTACCTACACCAAAGTTATTGATTAATTTTTAGATAATAATGATCTTATCCACATAATATCCTTAGGTATAGATATAATATGTAAAACAGTAGGCGTGTTTTACGTTCCAGTTTTTTTTTGGCTAGGCATTTAAATAATTCTATGATTTTTTTTTTTTACAGAGTTAATGCTAATATTTACTCCTCTTTCCCTAAGTTTGACAGAATCATTTTTGTGTTGTCGTTGGAGGGCACACATTATATTTCTATATTCTAGTATTTCGTTGAGACATCTGAATAGTATCATTTTAATTTTTTACAGAATTGTTGTAAATACACCCTCCTTCCCAAATATCATAGCTCAACCTTTTTTCACAGTTTGGTCCAAGAAAACAACTTCGTTTTCTATTTTTCATAAATTTCATAATTTTTTTTACGAACCGAGCTACTTATACAGAAAATACCAAATATGTATGATGTATAAATGTCATTTAAATTTCCTCCGATTCATTAACCCAGTACATCATTAATTATTTAATTAATTCTGTACCTATATTATGTAAATAAGTCCACCTAATATATTCCATGTGTGAGTATTTATACTGTTTCAAAATGAGAAGGTAGTTTTGATTGTTAAAAATCAATAATACTTCGAATTTTGGAATTCCCTATCATATTCTTTTAAAATCCTATACTTGAAGTGATAATATTTTTATATATAATAGACAACTATTACGTTTCACATAATATACTATTAATACACAACATATTTTATTAGTCATTAGATAAATCAATCGTGGTAAGAAGACCAATTCTCATATCTATCTATTCTAACTCATTTACTTTATATGGACAATTAGTAATGTCAATAATTTTTTTATGCTCTGACATGTCCGTTTTTTTAAAGAAGTGTTTACCTATGTACTATTAACTGAGCGTTTAGATAAGTCCATTTATATATAAATAATTATTCAGTATATGCATTGCATAACTCTTTTGTTTTATAAAGATAGGTTGGTAATCGTATAAAACTGTTACTATCTTCTTTTTCAAATAAATAATATATTAGCGTTATACAATAAAGGTCATAATTAATATACTACAAATATTGTAATTAATTATTAACTATAATTAATAGTATGAATAAATTTGCATATGCTGTAATATAAATATATATTCAAAGTTTTAATAATTTCATACTTAAAACTATTTAAGAATAATATGTTTCACTTTAATAGGAGTTCAGTTTTTGAATAACCAAAAATAATCTTATACTTAAACTACAAAGTAAGTAATGAATAATAAAAGTCAAAAAAATATTAGTTGAAATTTAGTTAGGTATACAGTTGAATAAAAAATAAGTTTAATAAGCTACAAAGATCATTTTATCATCTTATTTTTATACAATTTAAGTTCTAAATTAATTAATTTTTAAGTCTAAGAACCTTAACCATTAATTATTAATCATAAACATTTAGTAATTTATAAAATAATAGAATCCTATAATATTAAACATTTATTTGATAAAAATTGAAATTAGAATAACTAAGGCTAGTAAATTGTAATATATTTTTCGGTCTTAGAATTTTTAAAATGTATACTGTAATGCTGGAGGCTACTGTAATGTTTGTGTTAGATTTTATTTTTATGAAAAATCGTTGTATTAAAAAATAATGTAGGTATCGGTTAAGTAAAAGTGTAGACCAGCATAATATAATATATTTTTCTGAGGATAAAATATTTTATACCTGTTATATTTGTATTAAAATGTTATTGAGGACAGTAAATAATAATACATGCAATAAAAAACAGTAACTGTGATTAAAATGTTTTGAACTAAAACCAAAATCTAAGATCGTTCAAGAGAAATAGTTATTTTTTTTTAAAAAATATGTATACTTTTTACAAAATTTAACTTTAAACTTATAAAACAAATTGCAACCATATTATAATAAGTTAGTAAGAATAATTATTTGAAACTTAATTTAAAATGTTTAAGTTTATTTTTCATAAACAAAATATTGATTTCATGAATAGAAAAAAAATTAAGTATAAAATTGTTTACAAACTGCTTAAAAAATCAAAATATTTGAAAAATGATAGTATTACATTACAAATATGAATTTGTTTTAATGTTTATTAGGTAAAAATATAACGTTTTTACAATTTTTATTTTTTTTCAATAACAACAAAAAGTTAAATAGTTTTGGTCAAAAATTGGTATTGTGTAAATAATAAATATTTTGAGTTCCTGCAAATGTTTGTTGGTTTTTTATAATTATCTAGCCCTAGTTTTTAATGACAATTCAAAATCAGTTCTAATCCATGGACCGTATACTTAGTATAAGGTCTATGTTCTAGTCTGATAACATTTCTTATCACACTAAATGTTGAGTAATGGAGTAAATTTTTCTCTGTATAGTTAATAGATAAAAAACAAATCCAAATTATACTAAAACGTCTAAAACCAATAAATGTCTTGCTCAATTTAAAATGTAAAATTGTACATACAAGAGAATACTATATTTCGCAATAAATACAACAATTTAAAGTACCAACATATATTTTTTATAATATCGATTAGAAAATAAGTCAAATATATTTTATTAAAAACTGATGAGTCATAAATTTCACTATTCCTTAAGGAAATATAATTTTTTTTTTAAGTAATCTCTTTCATCTTTTTTACTCGTCCAACTGTCTAATTTTAGTACATGGAATAATGCATTTTTAAATAATAATATTTAAGCAGACTATTTAAATAAAATATGTGTACATAAAACTAAATTATGTGGTTCTATGAAGAAAATAAGAAACTACTCATTACATTTTTAATGATATTTTTTTCACTTTGTTGTCCGGCGTGTTATATAGGCAATTTCAGTATATCTGTGTGTAGGTGGCTTTCAAACAATAACTCATGCAGTCGTGTAATATTATTATTTAATCAAGGAGTATTTTGTTACAACGACATATCCGTACATTTAAAATAGCCAGAAATTCTGTTTTGTAGTTCAACCGCTACTAACTTAGATATATTTACATTTGTAAAATAAACATTAAATATTAAGATATTTTTTAATTTTTAAAAATATGATTTTATATTCGGGTTGATTTTAAAATTTATAAATATTTTTAAAGGATATTTATGTTATTGCCATGTTACAGTCAATATAATGTACCCATCACGTATCATATATATTCTATAATATTATTCTCAGGTATTCTGTGGGGACAATAATTTATGATATATTCTATATATATCATTCATATGTATCTATGACCGTTACTTACGTTATTCTATTATGTAATGTATTGTGATATGTATATACCTTGATAAGTATGTAAAATCTAAATTAAACCTTAATAAAATTAATCTGCAGATTTTTAGTGGGTCTCTACTTATTTTTATTATTATATTATAAATAAAATAAAAATTAATAAATGTATAATTTAAGCATACAATCATAAAATAAAGTGCCTAAAATCTCAAACGGTAGGTGAAAAAAAAGGAATTATTATTGAAACACTGAGAGAGTATGATCTACATTAAAAAAGACAAATATGCAATAACTGTAGCAACATCTATCGTAAAAACAATATTAATTACCTACCAAGAGAAAATATTTTATAATATAAATTATATAACATATAGGTGTTATTGAATTAATGTGCGTCCATTTTATCATCGAAATAACAATTTCAGAAGTATATTATTTTTGTACTAATCGTTTACACCCATAGCAGGTATACGTATAAAATACTATAATGTAATAAATTATTATAATATTATACAAAAAATTATTCGAGGTTGAGTGTGGATAATATGGTGATATTAGTATTTTTTTATTAAATTATTTAAAAATATTTGTATTAAAAACTTGGTAAAATCATACACATAATAATTATTATTTATGTAGGTATTTCAATTTTGATAATAATATAATAACCTATATCATATATTCATATGACAAAAAATTTAAATGATTATTATTTCCAATTCACTTAATATGTATAGCAAGGACAGGGCACCAAACACGAAAAGCACCCCTGGGCCACCATTCTTATATGTACATTCTGAACTACAATTACCTTTATTATTTTAGGTTTTTATTTTTAATAATAATTTAACTCGTTTTGTATTATAATATAAGCAAGATAAATTATAATAAAATCATGATTATTATAGTTTATAAGTATAATATTATATTGTATCTGCATAAATAAAATAAATATAGACATAATAATTGCACTAAATTAAAAATGTCGCTGAATGTTGATATTATTAGATATTAAAAATATTAAATATATATTAATTGTTCAATTTTTTTTTAATATTATTATATTACTATATTTTTAAAATTTCTTTTTTATTCTATTTTTAAACAGCGGCTTAGATTGAAATAAATAATTATTTTCATCTAAATTTGAATAACAATTATATAAACACAAATAATATACATTCTTATAATACATGCATTTTTGAATATAGTATCGTTTATCATAAAAGTGTCATTCATTTTAGGCAAAATCATAACTTTCAGTCTTAGCTTTGAAAAAATTTTATGGGACTCCAAATTAATTTTGTACCCTAAGCTAAAAATATAGTCCACTTGTGTTCTAACATATAAATATATATACATATATATTATAAACTACTGTCAAATTTTTAATACTATTTTAGAGGTAGGTTCGAGTATGGTGTGTATACTTTTGTACAATTAACTATAATCAATTTCATTTCAACATTAATTTAATCATAAATGTATCTTTTCTATACGTATAGAATTGAATATGCTGTAAACTGATGTTCCGTACATAATTTGTCACTTACAATATATATATAAAATGTAATGTATCAAAATATTTTGAAATCGAATGAATTGTTACGCTAGAATTCATTGATATTCAATGACATTTTAATCCTCATATAGATAATTTATTAGTTTTAACAAAGACTAATCCATTTCAATAAAAAAAATAAAAAACAATGAATAATCAACATATTCTAGAAGATCAATATATCCTAATTTATGAGATATGTTAATTTATTTGGAAAATTTCTGATATTTTAATCAGTTATTTTTGAATATAAAATTAATTTCCTTTAGTTTTGGTGAAAAGGGTTGTAGAAGTTTCTCATAATTATCTATTAGATTTGAAACATGCACCATGAAGCCTTACTTATACATAACAATAAATAATTAGAAAATAATCTTAACTCTAAAATAAGTATTTTATAAAATAATAAAACAAAAATTAAAACAGCATAAAATTGTGTATTAAAAAATTATGTAAGTATTAAATATTAATAAGTGCAAAGTAACATACTCATAATTACATAATTACATAATTAGACATTTTTATTTATGTTTTATTGTTGTTATTGTAAAAAGCTGGTTTACGAGTTTACGACCATAAGGTTACAAGTAAATTATATTTTTATAATATTTAAAAATTGAATTTATTTGTTATGGATTTAGAATGTTCTTAAAAGTTAGATTATAGCTTAAGCTATGATTAAGTATTTATTATTTAAGTGATCTTATATAATAAATATATCTTTATAGCTTTACAAAATATACACTACACGTTTATTAGATTTATTTAATATATTTAGGATTATATTGTATTATTGGGTCTAGTATTTCATTTTCTTTTAAGTTGATATGTTTCTGTAATATAATATACCAGTGTTTCTTATTTTTTTTTTTTTTGCAATGTATAGACTCACAAATTAACTGTTTATTGGGTATGCGACCTCCCATAAAAAAAAATACATGTCATAATATAATAAATATTATCATTAATAATGTTTATTATAAGCTGTGCTTTTAATAAAGTACAACAAAAAACAATAATTATTTAATTCTGCTTAATATAATTATTATTTATTTGGAATTGAGAGTCTAATCGACTAATCGTAAACTAAAATTTGTCGTTTAAACCTATTTTCGTAGTCTTGATGTACTGCCCAATGCTTATAACTGTATGGACAATTGATCAATACCGCATCGACAGTCATTAGACAGTCAGTAAACGTATCAAATAAAACATAACTTAACTCTTAAGATTTTATCAATTTACGGTTTAAAATTATTTTCATATATTTATTTAAATTTGTTTTTACATATATAATTAAGATCCTATTAGTTAAGTAACACCTCGAGTCATGACCCATCAAAAATATTTCGTGCTTCAATGTTGGGTTGGAAACACTAATAGTCTGTATCATTTTCTCCTAGTAAATAACATGATAAAATATTATAATAATCATTATTACAATAGGTGTATACGAGTACAACGTTTTTAACAAAAATATGTTCAAGTTACAGTATCATTAATAGAAAAATTAATCACTAATAGTCATATAAATACATTATAAATGTTCTTAGAAATAGAGCCTGACACAATGTAATCATTATCAGAATTAAGAAACATTTTTCGTATCCGATGGTTAAATAATCGAATTAAATAATATAATTACAAAATTAATTCAAATTTCAATACATCCATTACAGTGATACGCTCACCGTTTATACTAGAAACCTACTATACAGCATAGTGATGATTTTCCCGTTTTTTCAGTTTTATCATATATAATTTTTTTTGAACTGTATAGTTATATTTTTTTAATTTTTGTAAATGAAATTTATCTATTTGATTTTTGAGTATTAATCATTTAATTTTGAATAATTTTACTCTAGTTCTATAATTTTTAAAATCTTTAACTTTTTTTTTTCAAACATTTAATCTTTTATAATATTTGAATAATATTCGTATCTATTACAATGCAAAATAACGCCCAGTGGTTTTTCCTCATTTAAAATAAATCACACCAGATAGTAAATATAAAACGATGGCAAATATGGAAAACACATTCAATTTTGTTCATAAATACATGCGGGCTTTCGGATATATTTTATTATAATAATATTATATACTATAGAATAGTTATAAAATAAATTTAACGTGATGAAGACATTGGTGTGCTTTCCTACCTCTACTGCATATTTACAGAATACTATCTACCCCAGTCTAACTAAAAATACAACAATTTTAGATTATTTTATGATAATTTAAAATGTGTGACAGAGTTATAAAAGAAAAAGTTGAATGTTGAATTCTATTATTTATAAGTATTTTCTATTTTATATATTTATATATCTTAAAGATCCGTCAAAGTTTACATATTGGAAAATAATATAGTAAATTAAAATTATTTAATTTATATATTTTAATAGGTAATATTGTATAATATTTATTATAAACAGCAATTATTTAAACCATTGATTTTGAAGTTAAATTTAAAGGATAAAATGAAATAATAGGAAAGTTCATTATAAATTATAATATACACACTTTGAAATCATTTAAAAAAAAACAAATCACATAAAAAAATTATGCGACTTTTTAAAAAGTATATCGTTGTTTATAGTACTTAATTTTTATCTTTATCGTATTGGGATTTTTGTGAATATTCTCCGATGTTACAAGCATGTATTTAATAAGATACTATTGTCATAACTTATAAAGAATATTTTTTGATTCTTAGTAAGTAGTATATATTTATATAACACATTTGCATGTTCATATAGTTGACACATATTTTTAACAGTAGTAATTATACCATGTTTAAGCGTAAATTTCACACTCGAAAATCTAATTTTTGATGTTTACGCATATTTCAGGGAGATTACAGAATACTTATTGACCATCAATTTGTAGTTCACAAAAATATATTAATCATATAGACATTATCATACATATTGGCTACACATAAATATTTATCGTCTGTAAAATTTCTAATCTAATTTTTTTCAGGTAATAATAGAACTATAGAATACAATTTGTTTAAGTAATATTGTAGAATAAATTTATAGTTATTAAACATGGAACACGTATACTATTAATATGTTAAAAAACAATAGATATAAATAAAAAAAAATATTTAAATAAATTATGTTCATTTATTACTTGCAACAATTATTTCAATTTCTATAAAAAAGTTTGAAAAATCAAAAGTTTACAGACGATAAATATTTTCGGGTAACTAATATGTAAAATAATGTTTTTATTGTAAATAATTTTGTTTGAACGACGAATTGACGGTCAAACACTGTGTAATCTCCCTGTGATGTGTATATAGTTAAATGAAGATTTATAAGGTGATCATTACCTCTTGTGGTGTGATTACTACGGTGAAAAGTGCAAATCAACTGTGAACTTACAAACATATATTACTCGAGAATATTTTATCAAATAAATAAATAAAATTTATATGCTATTGATTATTATATATTTTAATGGTTTTGAAATGCTAAGTAATTATAAACTATTGGTATAGAATGAATTTAAAATTACTACAATTTGTTCAGAATAAAATGAAAAATACATTAAAGAAATTCTCAAAAAATTTATATTGCAGTATACAGTAATTGATTGTTTTTTAAATTAAACTTTTTTTTTAAAGTTTTAACATCTTTAAATAATAAGGGCAATCTGCCGATTTAGTATGGATAAAATATTAAATGTAAAGTTTCATCGTTGTTATAAAATTACGTTTAAAAGTTCAAAACTATAGTTTTTATTTAATATAAATATACCTGTATCAGATAGTTAAACGAATAGTTAAGAAACAAAAAATTGAGTACTTACTATTGTTCACTAAACTTATAGGCTGGATTTTATATTATATAATAGGTAGCTATAAGTAATGGAAGCACTTAGTTTTTGTACACCATATAAAATTGAAACTTAAGTGTATATATAAATAGGTAATAACAGCAAATGGTGTTTTATCGTGCATGAAAGTGACTAAACTATAAAATATTTTGGTTGAAATTTATAAAAACTTTTATTACAACACTGAATAACAATAATATATCTTATCAACAATTATATTTTACTACATAAATTAACAAATCTATAATTTGTAAATGTATTAATTTATAATGCATGTGAATTTTAATGATTTTTTATTTCAACTTTTTTTAAAATTTACAGTCTTTCAGAGCGATGAATGTATTGGTTTTACAATGGTGTTTATTTTTGTTTGCCTGAAGACGCTTCATTGATCATAAATATTGATGGTTGTGTCAGGTAGAAAATAGGATCTATTTTGTATTTGGGTCAAAAGTAGAAATTTATGTGTACTTTTAAAATAATCTGACAAAAAAAAAAAATAATATACGAGATATTATTAATGTAATACCATTTTTC
Organism: Rhopalosiphum padi; assembly: GCF_020882245.1. NCBI lineage: Eukaryota > Metazoa > Arthropoda > Insecta > Hemiptera > Aphididae > Rhopalosiphum > Rhopalosiphum padi. Next base: position 51,601,409 of record NC_083599.1, read on the forward strand.
GCAAAATCAATTTTGTTAGTTTTTATAATTTAAAAATAAATAACCATATATACTTATTATGTTTAAAAACTAATTTTAACTATTTTAATTTCAAATTTTGACGAAATCTTACAAAATAAATTTAAAGAACATTTGTTGATTAATTTATTGTAAAAAATCCATAAAACATTTAACTTAAATACTTCTGAACCGAAAAACGTAAAACGAGATTCCTGAATAGTTTTTTTTACTAGAATCACAAATAGTGTTCTATGTATATCCATATAATTTTTTATCAGCGTTCGAAATTCAATTTTTAATGATATTGAATATTATTAAATGAATAAAAATAAAAATGTTAATAATTATGTTGTAATTCAAAAATCTTACTCTCAACTACTTGAAACTTTTCACCATTGTTTATGTATTTTTTTGTATACAATGCACAATGAAATTTTCAAAATATTTAGATTAATTATAAGCTATCTGTATCAGGAACCTATTTACTTACTTATTCACACCATTCTTTATGGCGCATTAGAACCATTGCCTGAGTAATAATTATCGTCTATAACGACTATTAATATTAAAATAATTATTATATTATAATACCTACATGTGATAAGTTTTTTGTGAAAATTAGTACAACTTGCTGTATTACTGATAGAAAATAAATTGCTAAACTATATAGATCATTAGATATGTACATACATAATTGTTATAATCCGCAACCGTCTTTGTTTGGTATCGTTTTTCATCGTAGGCATAGAGTGATTAAGTCTTGATGTAATTTTATAACTAAGTTCAAATTTAACACATTTATTGTAGTAACTTACTGAATGGCTTTTTCGTTTTTTCAACTACCTACATGTGAATCCCAATAAATAATTATATTAATTAATATAATAAAATAAAAATTATTGGTTATCATTACACCACGAGATGATAGAATACAAATATTATGATTCATATTAAATAAAAAAAAATTACAAGTATTTACCTACGCACTATTTGCCGTTTCACTATTTTTAAAATTGTTTATTTATATTGTTATACCCTTACATATATTTTTATTAGGCTACATATATTCTTGTCTATACAAATGTTTACCACAATCGACTAATATTATTTGTTTGGTTGAACTTGTGCGAATTGTAGCTAGACACGCAACTTTCATGATAACTATAAGTGTATTACCTAATATTAACAATTGTAAAAGAAGATTTAAATTAATTATTTAGCATAGGTAGATCTATATGCTCAAAACATTTTAATCACTGTATATAATTTTAATGTCATAATAATATAAAACATGAGACCTTAATAGTTAAAAGTAAATATTTGTATGACTTACAAAATATTCTCTATATAAATTATGGTTATTTATTGATTTTGTTTATTATTTTCGGTTGAAAAAGTATATTAAATGTACCTACGTAATATTGTTATCATTTTTCAGACTAAAATATGAATGACTCATCGTTGACACTTTATAATACTGTAATACATATATTATAAAATGTCATAAGATATAATTTGAAAAGTAATATATCAATCGATGTTTAAAATTAACTAAAAATCAAGGACTTATTAATTTTTCCTGTAGTTTGTTTATTTTAATGAAATATTTAAAACATAAAAATAATTATTGTGACATATCGTTAGTTCTAATGTCATATATACATTATACATTCTACATATATATGTAAAGATATTTGTATATATTGTAAGATATTTTTTTTTAAACGACTCAATAATAATTCATCACAAATACCTATTAATTGGAAGTTTTTAAAAAAAAATTATCAATTAATTAATATTGTTAAACCAAAACTCTAATAGAAAAAAATCTAGTTTAATTTTTATCATTCTCAAAAATCAAAATTGTCCATGTATTTGGATTTAGGATGATGTACGAGATAAAAATCTTATTAATAAATATTTTTAGTCGGTAATTGAAAATTCTCTGTATTTTTCTAAATATTTGGGGAAAACATAGAACAATTTAGAAAAATTGAAATATTTTCATAAAAAAAAGTTTTTGGACTAACATATTATTTAGTTAATTTTATTCATAATTTTCAAAATATTTTAACTCTTTTTGAGCAATTTATTAATAATTTTTTTTCTATTAATGTTTATTTAAGTAATTTCAAAGAACTCAAAAACTTAATACGAAGATTTTTATAAATTTCAATACAGAAATATAAAAAAATTGAATAGAGATTTACAATAAGCAATAAGTAATTTGAGCATTTGATATTTTTAAATTGTGTAGCAGTTAAAAATTCATAAAATTGTTAATATTCACACCTAAGGACATTTAATACAAGGTTAGATATAAGATTTTTCACAAGAATTAAAAATCGTGTTATCTTACAAATATATTTTTTGAACGTAAAAGGTTTAAATTTTGATTATAAATTGGATATTCATGCGTTAAATAAATATTTCGAATCAAACGATTTTCGTCGAGTATTAATGGTATATATTTAAAATATTCCACTGTTATAAATTATTATTTTTATTTTCCACTCTTTCAAAATACTTGCATATTTAATTTTTTCAGAAAAACCCATCATAATAATGTTTATTTTTGATCAAAAACGGAAAATTTGATATGTAAGGTTCCACAAAATTACAGTTCTTACTAAAACGTAAAATTATACGAACATAACTTTGTATAGGTATTTGTATTTCAAATAATGATAAAATTGAATATTTCGTTATAATTTAAAATTGTTTGCGATGACTTGACTTTAAGTCTTAAAAGAACGTTATACCCGCATGTGTTGTCTCTGTCCTACTAATGTAGATCATAGCAAATTTTCGTTCAGCAGAATACATTTTGTAATGTTAGCTTAAATATTAAAGTAAATTTACCTATAATCAAATTTAAAGGTAAGAATATTATTTAGGGCATCTCATAAGATTTTATTGATATCTTAATTTCTAAGTGAGTTATGTTTATGTAAAATATTAAAACTTTAAAATGCTCGTAACTTGCTTAAAAATTAAAATACCAATAAAAGCCTATGAGATGCCTTAGATAACATTTTTACCTTTAAATTTTATAATAGGTAAATTGACTCTAATATTAAAGCTAACATCACAAAATGTGTTCTGCTGAACGAATATTTGCTAAAATCTACATTAGTAAGACAGAGACAACATGTGCGGGTATAGCGTCCTCTTAATGTATATTATTATATTTTATTATATACACGATGAATATTTAAAAATATTTAAATTAATTTTAACCTATTGTCTGTTTATTGTATTTAGTAAAATAATTTGCTACATAAACAAAATAAATATGTAAATTGTATACCTTAGTACCTGATATAGGTTGTAAAACCGTCTCGTTTTCATATGCAAGAGTTTATTATTGAATTTATGTTTAACACATCCATTACAGCAGGGGTCACCAATTAATATTTTTGAAGGTCACATTAGGAATCTGAAAAGTTTTCGCGGGCCATCAAAATTCTATAAGTACATTTTTACATTATTTAAAAACCAATAATATTTAACAAAAATAATAACACATATAATGTTGTCGTAATACGTGTTATTTATTCTTTGTCTGCGGGCCGGATAAAATGTGTTCGCGGGTCTGCCATTTGGTGACCCATGCATTACAGTAACCTATTCAATGACGAGGTACACTTGACACTTACTGTACAGCAGAACGTTACCTAGGTACTTGGCCGCTTTTTTTGTTTGAAAAAAATATCGACCAGGCGTTAAAATTGTAGTTTTTTCCAATTTTTTTTTCGGATAAAAGTTTTATATCTTTAACAATGTTCTTAATTTATTAAAAAAAAAAAATGCACATTAAAACTGCAAACCTATCATCTTTCGATTATACATTTTGTATATATATATATATATGTATGAAAATAATTATATAGTAAACCCTGTAGCATAACCTGACCACTTAATACTTACTAAGTTAAGAAGTTATATTTTTCTATAATATAAATAAATATAAAAAGAGAAATCCAGATCTATAAATATTAGATAATTATGCTTTATCAATAGGAAATATTTTGTGTATGCAAAGAATATTCAATCAATAATTTAATTTTAAAATTCATAAGACTATGATTGATGAATAAATTACGAGTTTCTTTAATGTATTAAAATTACTTTTACTTATTTTACTATAAAATAAATAAAAAATTTTATAATTGCGTGGACTTCAGTTTGTTGTACATACCTAGTTAATATTCAAAAGGCAACACGTGATATAGTAAATATTGCCAAATAAGCTTTTATTATAGTTTATTCATCATAATGCGGTTGTCTATAGTGTAATTTATATTTCAACATGTATACTATAGGTTAATATAGTTATACGTGTTTTTAACGCAAAGACGCAATTAGATTACATTTTTTATGAATCAAAACATGGTTGTGGACGACCCAAGGGAAATTACAGACAAACATATTGTATTCATACAGATAGGCCGTTGTTTATATTATTATAATTTATAAAATAAGAAAATATTCACTAATCCGATATTCTTGAATCGAAATAACCATTTAAACCATTTATGATAAGAAAAATTATTTTTAAGAAATGTTAATTTATCTACTATATTTTTTGATTTCACGTGGAGAAAATATTAATTTTGCTGATACTATACGAACTATTCAATGTAGTTTCATTATTTTGAAAAAATGAGGTTTTTATTTCATTTAATAGATACGTCATGTTCGAATAGGTATGTCAAAATTAATTACAAATGTGAAAATCGTATTAAAACAATTCAATATAAAATCAAGATAATTATACTATAATGTTATATTATGTATGTTCAAATTATGATTATAACTTATAAAATATAAATATGTACAAATAATTAATAACGAAATACTATTTTTAGCATAAATAAACTCTTATTATACAAACAATAATAATAAAATATCTTACTAGTAAAGTATAATGAAAATTAATTTCCTGACTATGCGCTGAAGCATTATATTACGTGAAGAAGACGATGTTTTTGTTGGAAAGTTCAGTACCATCACAGTTTTAATTTAAAATTCTGAGTGAGTCATGAAGAATACATTTTTAAAGTAACAAAAAAGAATTAAACTTTAGATATGATGGTTACTGTTATTATTAACTATTATATAATATAATGGTATGCTTATAAAAATAAAATATAAATAGTTAATCGATATAGGTTTAATATACATATATATAAAAGGTTCTAAAGATAGTAAGTGGGTATCGCTTTGCTATATATTAGGTTTCGAATGGGTCACTATTACATGTGTATTAAATTTGTATTCAATGATAATATATCATTATTCATTGTATACAAAAAACGATTCTGAGAGAAAAAAGTATATCAATTTATATCACCAAGTGGCAAGTAATATTTTTTTTTTAAATGCTTATTCAATTCATTTATTTTATTTTTAATATTTAGTAGATTGATATAATTTTTCTCGAAATTATTACATTTATAATATTATAAGTATTTAATTATTATAATAATATATATTATTATAGTTTATACCATATTATATCAACTAATATAACACAAAATTTATTAAAATGATTTCCGAAAATACTGTAACATAGTTAAAATAGACGTATAGACGTAAAGTACAGAAGAATCGCTATTAACTGTTCTCCAATTAACTGTCTTTCTCGATTAACCACCATTACTCACGCGCTTAAGTAAAAGTTTATCGCCTTATATTCTAGTTGGTTTATCCGAACTTTTTGATCATATCAACTAGATAAGTGATAAATATATTTTATGAGTGAGATAAAAACAGTTTATTGCGATCGAGAACATAACTTTTACTGAAAAGTCAATTAGTCATAATGGTTGAAATACAAAATAATTATAAAATATGTGTTGTATGCTTAAAAAATGTTCGTTTCTCGTTAAACCGTCTTTTCGATTTTCCGTCAAGACTAAGACTAACGATTAATTGAGGTTCTACTGTACCTATTAATAAATAATATTTTAAAATAAATTAAAAATATTGTTGCATATAGTAAAAATTCAAAATAATATAAAATAGTAAAATACACAAAAGTTTAAGTTCTCATAAATAATGTTTTTAAATCATAATAAAATAATTAACATATTGTAATTTATTATTTAAATATGTAATTTAGTCCAAATTTGTACTTAAAATGTCTATAAAAAAATAATCATTTTCATACACTTTTTAGATTTTACAGTTTCAATGTGAAGAATTTCGTATTACATTTTCAAAACTTAGATACAAAAAGAAAAGTTTTTACGAATTTTTAATTACAAAATAGTTTGCAATTTTTTGCGATTTTGTCGAAATTTTAATTTAAAATAAATATAAAAAAATTGTGCATAGGTATTTTTAATATTTTAATACAGACTTTTGTGTAACCTTGTATTAAATTTTTAGGAATTTCGACCCACCAAATAATTTTAAATCGACAAAAATTTAGATTTTCTCATGTATATTTCTTTTTAAAACGAGTGGATAAATTTAACGAATTTTATGGTGTAATAAAAATTATAATATTAACTAATATTCTGTTAAAAATTATTAATTATAATTTTTTTTTTTTTAAATACAATAAAATATTTAAAACATTTTGAGGAGAATTAATTGTTTTACGGCTGAATGTTGTAAACATTTCAACTTGAAATGCTCGTAAAAATTGATTTAGTTTTCCGATAGAGTTTTTTTTCATTTATAAGTTGAAAAACTAATAAATAACCTTGTATTAAATTTCAGGTATAAAATTAATAATTATTATGAATTTCTAACTACAAAATAATAAACTAATTTTCGTGAGTTTCATAAATGTTGTCAAAATTCTAACTTTAAACGCGTATAAAAAAAATATTACCACTATAGATTTTCGAATTATATTAATTGACAAATAATTAACTTATGAGCAGCTTTGTCTTAAATTTTCAGTAAGTATTTTTACACAGTAGGTAAATAATTTTTAATAGATATTTGTAAACAAAATTTGTATTTCATATTATATTAGAATATCAATTAAAATTAAACTATATAATGGAAATAATGGTCATATTACTAATTAAGATATGCGTAAAATTAAAAAAAAACAATTCAATTACAATCTTTCTTCAAAAAAATAGTTTTTAAAGATTGGCCTTATTTTATAATACCCGTATGTCATATAAAGTAATATGTAAGTATGAATCAATATACCAACTCAACACAAAGACTGAGAATCGTATTGAAAATCCATCCTTAGTAAAATAGCTATTGAAAAGTTTTTATTTTTTGTCAGAACTCAGTACTTCAATTCTTTTATAGAAACATGTTCTTAAAATAATTACATTTAGCTGAACACCTGCACTTCAAAATATGCATTTTTAAAGATTATTTTAAAGCTTTGATAACAAAAAATGAAATTCTAATGTTAAAACTTTAAATTCTCTTGTTATATTTTATGCTCGCACTTGGTTTTAAGTACAATTTTTCTTTTGATCTTTCTTCTTAAATTTAGTGTATGGTAATAATATCTGTAGTACAGTGAAACCTCTATATAATGGACAGTCATGGGGAATTAAAAAATTTCCACTATTGAGAAATCCTCTACATAGTGGACATTTTCGAGAAATTACTAAATGTTCCCTATAGAGAGACGTTATATAAAATTGGACGAAATGGTTATAGGTACATATGCATACATTAAAATTTATAATAATGAAATATTAATTGATTATATATATATATATATATATATATAATATGTGTGTAGTAAATAGTGGGTATAAAAATGTTGTATGTTTATGTATATTGTACAATTAAAAAAATCTGTAATCTTTTTTTGTGTAAATTTTTTATGTTTTTCACAATGAATTTGTAAATTGGATACCATTGATAATGCGATCTCATCTTTTTATCGAACACGTTATAATCGTTATTCGTTTGATATTTTTCGAATAGGAAAACAACTGGAAAATTATTAAGATAAGATAATATATGAACGAAATGTATAAAAGATAAATATAGTATTTTTATTAAGTACTTAAACATTTTCTATATGTACCAGTTTTTACTTTTTGGTGTCCCCGTCCACTGTTACTCATATTATGTGCACACATTTTCACTGTATATTTAACAGTTCTGGGTTTCAATAAGATTCTTCCACTGTTGCTATAATATCAATATTATGTCTATAATGACCAAACAATGAATCTATCTATTTCAATTTTTTTTTGGCATGGTTTTATTTTATCCAGTATTTTTATATGTTTATATGAAATTTAAAATAGTCAAAATTTATATTCTAGGCATTTAAATTGCTATTTTCTTAATAAATCAACATAGAATATACATGATTCGGGAAAATTAAATAATATTTAAATAATAATAATAATATTATTTTATGAAGAAATGTGACTATACATAGGGGCAATAGCGATTTAAAAAATATTTTTAAAGTTTTTAATATATAAACTGCACACATTTTATTTTTGAATTTCCAAATTTACAACACTTTCCTAAGTATTTGAACTTATCTCTAGTAACTTAGACCTAGTGTAATTGGAACTGTTTGGGTGTTAGGTAAAGGTAAATATATTTTAACACATTTTAAAGATTAACTTAATGGTATAAAATTAACATATTTACAGCATAATTCAATTTTTAGAAAAAAAAATCGAGCTTTTTATTTTGCAGTTATTTAAAAATGAATAATCATTGATATTATATATTTTAAATTTTTATAAAATATTTTGTATTTCCATTTTCTAGAAATGCTATTATTTTCAAAATATTTTTCAAATTATATTTTTTTCTCAAAAAGGTCAAAATGTAATTTTAAATTCTAGGTATTTATAGCTAATAGCTAATTATTTTAATACCTATATTATTATTAGTTTTTTGAATGTTTATTGTTTTGAGTTTGGACATTGAACACGTATTTATGGACTAGACTTCTAGAGCTTTGTTTTAGAATATTTAGTTTCAAACAATTTTGTTTTTATTTTAATACTTTATGTATTTTGTCATTATCTTTGTTCTTCATTCATTTACCTATAATATCCTTATTTTTTATTGCATTTTCAGATTCCATTAATGGAAAATAAAATGAAGTGGGATAGGTCGAAGAAAAAGAAGTTCCCTGATATTGAAATTGAAATGAGTAATACCAACTACAACGGTAAAGAAGAAAAAATTACGAAAGAAGAAACGTCCATACAAATGATTCCATTGTGGTCTAATAATCAGAACGCTGATTTGACATCCCCAAATCTCGGAGTTAAGGAACACAGTTTTATTTTGCAAAGCGGGGATTCTGGAATCGAATCTGTACAGGTATGTTATAATAAGTTCGTATTTTAATAGGCGTATCCGCGTATCTAAAAAAAAATTAATAAATTAGTCAACAGTAATTGTTTGGGAAGTTTCTTGTGTGAAATCAGTTTATCCTTGTTCCTTACACAGAATTGTCTATTTGTCTATAAATATTAGTTTAAGTCGATTTATATTCGTAGGAGTGGCAATTAATAAAGTGATCAAATACGTAAGTACATCTTCATACGGACATTGTATATGGGTGAAGGGATTGAGTGGTGGTATACATATCTAAGCCATTGACAGTCTAACTATCTGTCTATTTATATATTTTTGAAGTAAAACTTCTTTACTGAAGGTATGACAAAAATATTTAGTCACGTGACCGTCTGAAACGTCTGTATATGACGTCCTAACATACCAAAGACGTGAAATGTAAAAACCTAACTCCGTAGATATTGTATGGTTGTTGTACCTGTATAAATATATTATTTCTTCCATGGGAAAGTCACTTTAGAAAAAAATGGACTTATCCAAGAAAAAACAAAATTTGGCTATTGTAAATAGTTGGATAGTTTCTAGTTGGTGTAATAAATATTTTAGTTGTATCAAACAATGTGTTTAGTTAAAAGTACTAAAATAAATTAGTCGAATAATTTTAGTCAAACCAACTTAATTCATACTTATTGCAACTTTATAAACTAGTAATATTCAAATATAACTATATAAAATTATTTAAACAGTTATAGCAACCATAACCATAACGCAACTGTCCTGTCTGATTCAAAAGTTAGTATTTTATACAAAGTAATATGAATTGTGAAATGTCAAATGATTGATATTTGATTTAAATAAAATTAAAAACCTATAGGCACATCGGATAACTCTTGGTACATTGTGATAACTAGTTCAAAGAAGGATATATCCTGCATAATCAAATATGTGTACCTCGTAATTAAAGTACCTAAAGCACCTAAATAACATATAACCAACATGCACTTATATAATTCAAATTAAACGATATTCACGAAAAAGAGTTAATATTTTACACGTGCGGATTATGTGATCTTGAATAATCTAGACTCTAGAGTACCTACCTATACTAGCTATTAAATCGATTTTACGATATTCCCAATAATCGTGGTTTTGGGATTTGTATAAACATATATGATGTGTTTAAAAAAATTCCAGGATATAGCTGCATTATTATTACTTATAAACATCCTTGTTACAAGTTTACAATATTTTAATATTGCGACCTGTGTTTACGTTTACATCTGTATTTGCGATCTGATGTATAATTTGTATTTTTATCGTCCATAAGTATTAGTATTTTTAATCACTGTTATCAATTTCATCAATATGATGTTTTCTAATTATTATTATACCTAATGGATAATACTTATATTATTATCATGGTGCATACTGCGATTTTATAAAGATGAAATACATTTACCTTTAGTATAATAAACGTTTACCTTTAGTAAATATATTATATTAATATTAGTAAAATGCTATCTACTATAAAGATATCTATTATTTATAGTATATTAGTATCTATTACTATAAATAAATTTATTTCGTCATACATTTAATATTAAAGCAACTTCTTAAGAGGACGTTATACCCGCATGTGTTTCTCTGTCTTACTAATGTACATCATAGCAATTTTAGAATATATTAGAAAAACTAACACGCATTGAGATGCGCATAGATGCATATGACCTCTACGTAATGCCGGGTAGTGCTAACAATATACTATACTATATAGAATATATTATCGAAAAAGATCTATATAAATAAGTAATGAATCAAATTGGTTCCGATAATCAAATCGATTTTTACTATCTTTGCTTAGAGGTTTTTTAAAATTATTCTCCCCATAATTTTATGAAAATGTCTTATAAATTACTGTCATAAACCCATATACCCACTCCCCAAGACCATGCCTCTTAATTCCAAGACTCACAAAGAAGTTTCACTTCATACGTGAGTACTTGCAACACGCACCAGTTTTTTTTTTTGGACAGGTAACTGTTGAGAGAAAGGACGCCATTTTTCTTTTACAAAAGCTACTGAAAAGTTTAACTTACTTTTTACTATAGTATAAACTGTTAAAAAAGAATAGGATGTTGTCAAAAACCAATCTAAAGGTTGTAAACTATATGTAAAGAAAATATTATATTATAGACTAATATATTATGTGTTTATTTAGGCAAGTCCAGCCCAAAGGGCGATTAAGCCTTGCAGTTCATCTACAATCGATATATATGACGTTCCAGGCCCTTCAACATCAAGGCGATTTAGTTCTGTGTATCTGCATCCAGACCGTGCACGTTTTAATTATCCTAGTCCAAATGCTTCTTCTTCTCGAGATCACAATGCAATCGAGGTAGTACATTTTTAGTTTAAATAAAAATTTTTGTTTATTAGACAACTTTAATATTTTGTAACCAATTCATAAATTATTTTAATCATCTAAAATGTATCATATTATTTCAAAATATTGATAATTGTCTGCAAGAATCATTTAAGTGTGTTAATATTTTAAAAACATATATGTATCACAGAAAAAAATATAAATCTCACAAACAAATCCTAGTAGCATGTTATTACAACGTACTTATATCGAATTAAATTTAATAATTAAATCTTAATACGAAAATTTCACTTACTTATACTTTATACGCTGAAAAAATTAATTTACAATATTTTGATATTTTTAAAATTATACTAGTATGTATCTAATATAAGCATTATATAATTACAAACATACGTAATATCGATAACATATTTTTTTAATTTATACGATATATGCTTACAAAACATTGAAATTAGTGTAATACATTTTGACCAATAACAAATTAATAAATAATATACTTGATAAGTTTTAGTTAAACATTTTAATTAATATTGACATTTTTTAAATAGTCAAAAATCTTTCAGATATATTTTAGTATTCTTCTTAAAAACATAGTTTTTAATAAAATTTAGATATATTTAAAATTAAACAATAATTTAAATTTTAATGATTAAAGTAAATTCGTACTATAACGATATTTTTAAAATAAAGTATATATTTTTGTGACTGCTTATATATAATGCCTAGCTATTATATACCTATAGTTATTAAGAATTTTCGTATGAAGGTTTAATGTATATAAAATGTTGAATATTTATTTAGTTTGCATTACTTATATTTAACATGTATTAATATATAAACTACTGATAGTATTTATATAATATGATGTAGAATAGTGTAGTAATTTCTAAACTATATTATTAATTACTACAAAACTTTGATTGGGAATAATAACAAGAGAAAAATGTTACTCTTTGAATGTTTGAATATTTCACTGTTCTACTTGTGTACAATACTGTAGAAAACACAGTTTTATGATCTCAAACATCAGCGACTCGATTGAATTTCAAATTAAAATTGTTTTTAATTTGAACCACATATTTGAGAAATGACGTAATTTGATAAAAGGTAATAGGTTGGTATCAAAGAAAACAACTGTTTTTACGCTACCAGTTATGTATGGTGGATAAATCGAGAGGTAAAATGGAGAGAAGTCAGAGAGATACAAATTTTCATAAAAAAAACTATGTTTTGGCCTGGGGGGAGGTGCATCTAAAGTTCCTGAACTTATGTAATTTCTATAATACGCAATTCTTCGTGGTGTAAATGTGTGGAACCTGGATTTAATTTATTCTCATGTAGTTGTAGTTAGCCCCAAATATGTCAATAAATTATATTATTTAATTTTAATTTTTAATGATATGACAAAAAGGAGTAGTAAATTACTTCAATAAACTAATTTTGTTGGTTATTATTTGGTCCAACTATTTTAAAATTAAATGTTTTTTTTATACATTTTCAAACATAATGAATCCATCCATAGATAACACATTTTACACACATTATCTCAATTTTCAAAATGTTGTGACATGTCGTTTCTCAAATTAGTGGTTCATGTATTATTTGTATACAATGTTTAATCTTATAATCATAAAAAATGTAATTATTTAAGTTATATATAGTATTTATTGATATTCACATCATTGGCAATGATAGTTTCAAATTGCATTTGCTTGTAGAGGTTATGAGTCTAACAAATATTGAATAACATACACTAACAATAAGCAAATTTTAGTATTATCAATAAATACATAGATATTTATTGTTTATCCATTTTTTAGTTTAAAATCTCATATTTATTTCAGCATGTATGATAAAAAGTATCTATTATTATTTTAATAATTTGTTTTATACTATTTTTAATTTAAGCTGCAGTGGTATTTTCTTAAAATATGGGTCAGCAATGAACGTCAAACGACATGATTGAAAATATTTAGTCATGCTAAGATCTATTTGATTTATACATACCTCTTCTTATTTAAATAGAACAATTTAAAATTATAGTGCAATCATAACAATTAAATAATAATTAATTATGTAACTATATTAAAATGAGTAAATGAAATACCTTTTATTATCTATTCATTAATTATTTAATGTTTAAAAACAATCGATTTAAATTAGGTACACTTTTATTTAAATCAAATTCCAGTAATATTTTTTATCGTGATAGAATAAACTTCTGAAAATAAATAAGTAACAATCATTTTTTTTTCTCTTATGAAAACTTTTTTTCATTTAATATCAATCTATACAATAAGTAATTATAATGATATATAATTGTAAGGAGTGTGAGTGGTGTAAAGAGGAAGTTACCAATTAGTTATACCGCAATTAATTAATTATTTATTAGTTTTATAAATCGCGATTCTAGTTGCGTAAATTCTGTGGAAAAGGTTAGTAGAAATATAAAGGGTGGCTTATATAAAAGAATTAATTTTTTAGATCATTTTGGGATGAAAACGTTTGTAATAATGTTTGGCAAGGACATTAACGATTAACAGACATAATTTGTAGATAATATTATTTTGTAGTTATTACAAAATATATGACGTCAATAACGTTAACTGATTGGCAAGAGACAATTGTTTCGCTATACTCATATTTATACGTCATTATACGTAATTTATAATATATCTTTTTGTGTTTAATAAATCATTTATAAATGCATATATTTTGTACCAGAACCACAATCATATGAGTTAAATTTCTAAGCTACTTGAAGTATTATCTCAACAATTCAAAACAGAACACACATAATACACTAATAACATGTATAATGCGTATATGTACTTATATTCAGACAAACATACACTTACACATTTATATAATATACTTGGGTATTTATTAAATCTATATACAAATATAATAATATATATAATATATAGTATATTATGTACATATTAAGTATGGTACCTTTAATATGCAGGTATATATTTATATCTTATATATCTTATACTTAAAGCGCATTACTTAAATAAACATAAATGTTCAAAAGCTATATTATATCTTTATCTTAATTCAAATTTTCAAAATGTTTATTATTTTTACAAGATCTAACCTTTTAGCTAAATTAATTTTTCGTGTTATCAATAGTTTATTATAAAATCTAAAAATTAAAAGTGGAAAACTATATAATTTAAATTATTTTAAATGATCTTGCTCAATAGTTTGGTTAACTTTTGATTAGAAATTATTGAAATATTGGTGAGTTTATTATATTTTTTAACTTTTATAATGCTTAATCATATCCCCATCTGGTAATTATTTGCAAAATATGTAACTTCTAACATATTATGTAAATTTTATATTTATGACGAAATACACACATAAAAAGATTTAAAATAAAAGTAATTGTATAATTTATTACTATTATTTTAAATGTATTTTAAAACTTAAAAACACCCAAGGCTAAAGAATTTAACTAATGATTTGAAAGCCTTAAAATCTAATAAACAAATAAAAAATAGGGAAAACTCATTTTGTTGGAAATCTTTTGAAATGGATTTTACACTTGTCAAAGTCGGTTAATTAAACATTTATTTACATAATATATATCTGAGTCGTAACTATAATACTGTAACTAGTTCATTAGTTTACTATTTTATTATCAAACAAATTTTTTTGTAGATATTTTATAGTGAAAGAAATTAAAATTAATAAAACATTGTGAAATGTGGATTAACACCACAAAATTATTAAAATTGTTTTTATGAAAGTTTTAAAAACTATAATACTCTTTGTATTTATTCTTTATATTGAGACAATAATGATAAATTAAGTACAATACATATTATTTTTGATATTTTATATATAATTTAAATTATTTGTGATATTATTTCAAAAATCTAAAATAAAAATAATTCGAATAATCAAAGTATCCAGTGTACAATTAAAATATCAGAAAACGCCTTATAAAACTGGAACATTGTAAATTTATTTCTTTAGCATGAATCAATTTTAACTTTTCAAATTAATTGTCTAAATTGTTTTTGATTTATTCAACCCTGTAATATCATATAGATATAGCTAGTTTGTAAACTAATCGTAAACATTTCTTGATAGGTAAATTAATGTCGTGATTCTTAATACCATCTAATTTGAAATTTATTTAGCATTTATTGTAATTGCTGTATCACAGCTGTATTATTCAGTAGACAATATATTATTTGATTACATAGAGACAAAGGGTACAATAATATAAATATAACGAGTTTAAAAAGTACAAATATCAAGTTACATTAAGATATTTTTTTAAATAATAATTTTCAAATACATGTATGTATATTTATGTAAATTTAAGAACTCAAGTTACAATTATAAAATAATCGATGAACTACTTTGAATTAAAAAATAAAATGCTTATCATAATAACTATTTATAATAATATTATAATTTAAAAGTTCTCAGTAATAAAAACTAAAACACAAATCTCAAAAATAACAATATGAAATTCTCTCTATCAACTAGCCGATAATAGAATTTTATTTATCAATTATTAGTAACAATGTGTTCAATATTTAATACAAATTATAGAATTATATAATATATATGTATTATGTATACTTAATATATTATTAATTAATATTTGGGTATAGTCTATCGTTATAAATTTTTGTAAATAATGTAAATGGTTAGCCGTAGCACTATAACAATAGTAGAAAAAATATTTGCCATTGAGTCATGCTCTACTGTACATTAGCCATTAGGTACTGAGCTTTGGTAACACCTACTTTTACACTAAAATCTTCGGTTTTTCATATACATTTCACTTTCGTTATTACCCTTTATTACTTTTGCTACACTATTGATACACCTTTCCTTCTTAAATGTATAATATTATTATGAGAAAAGTGTGGCGATGGTGAACCTACTTAGGTTCAAGGAATGTAAAATAACTCAATATAAAAGTTCAAAATAGAAAAATTCTGTACGTTATGGTAGAATATATAATGAACGATATTCATTAATTACACCCAGACGTACTATTTTTGAAAGTTTGACGTGAGTTATGATGTAACTCATTAATTCAAATAAGAAATCACAACATTTAAATTATAAACAATTATTACAATAAATTATACCATATACTAATACGGTGAATTTTTATCAATTTCAAAATATTTCTACGAGTTTTTAATAATTCATAATATAAAATCGTGTTTATACTAAGAATCGTGTAAAATGGAATAAGCAAGTTTTAAAATTTCACATATCAGTTATTTTAATACAAACAATTTCATTGTAGTACATTTATATTGATCTATATGTTTATATTATAATTAAAGTAAAAGCTAAATATTGGTAAGCCATGTGTATATGCTTTATCGCCAACTAACTTTCAATAGATAATGCGCTGAGTGGAAAATTTTTTCCAGCAATTTTTATTGATTAGTATAAGTAATATCTTTTGATTATCGGTCGATAAATTGATTAGTCTCAAATACCATTAGATAGGTACATAGAAAAAAAAAATGACAATTTTCTCCCCTAGAATAAATCACACCCAAGTTGAGTGTGATTTATAGGATATTTTTGAAGCATATGTACCTAAAATATCAAAAACCGTTGGTACTTCAAAGAATAAAAACTGCAGATAATTGTAATACAATAACTTCCGTGTTCCGCTAACTATGTTATGTGTCAAAATGTATGTAAATTTATTTATTATTCCCATTCATTAACATTTAACAAGTTGTTTTATAATCTTATTATCGCTCTCTGTTATACATTATGTTATGAAGTTTTCGTGGTTGACAGTTATATCAAATCTAATATCAAATATGTCAGATATTAATGTTATGTTTTATTATAAATTCATGTTTTTATGTCAAAATCTAAATAAGCATTACATTTAAATATGCATGTAACTGCGGGTCGTTTGTCTTTACAGAGTGATTATTTTGACAGAGAACGCACTTCTTTATTTTAAACATTTATGGTTTATTTTTGAATTTTTTTTTTTACAAAATCTGAGACATTACACTCAATTCTCACATATTTTCCATATTTATCACTCCTATACGTTTTAACAACTATTAGGTATTATTTTTAAAATTTAACAAAATACTTTTATAAAAAAATTTAAATGTATAAATACAAAATATATATCAAATAACTAATAAATTTGTTCTAACTAATGAAAAAACAAATGTTAAAAATTTATTTACAAATGATAAAGAGGAATAAATAAGTTAAGTTTACTACTCCGCTTATTAAAGCTTATAATATTTCCTAGTAAAAAAAGCCATTTTTAAATATTTAATATTCATATACCTATTTCAAAATAATAGGGTTGTATAAATCTAAATTTTTTTCAAAAAATTAAAATAAATAGAAATATTTTCAATACTTTTAGGTAAGTATAATGAACTTTCATCATTAAAATAATCACTCTGTATCTTATTGCTAATAAATAGATTCGTTAAAACTAGTGGTAGTTTTATACACGAACGTATAAATATGGTGTGATCGAAAATATTATTTTACATTTTATGACGAACATCGAACCCTTGGGATTCAGTAACCCATTTTCGATCTGTCCTCAATTTAGATATTAATATCAAATACACAAAAATACTTAAGCTATATATATAGTAAAGCCGACGCGCGACGCTAATATTTCCAAGACCTTCGAAAGGGTGTTGATAAATTAAAATTGCGTTGCCATGTTGGTATAATTTTCGTAGTTTTATATATTTTTATTTTATCAGTTCACTGTTAGCAGGTAGTATGAGAATCTATATAATTTATCAATTCAACTTGATTTGTATTTCCCATGAGTACCTATCACATTTTGCATTGATTATGCGGTTCAGTCTTTTGTGCACTGATACTATTTTATTATTACAAAATAGTTGTAGTTGCTAATATTTAATATAACCATTAAACATGTTGTACATAATCACATTTACTCCTCTCTTAAAGTAACAAACCCAGGTGTATATTTATTTGTTAACTACTTATAGGCCTGTGTTAAATAATCCTCATAAATCCCTCAAGTATAAATTAATATTAGATTCATCAAATGGATTTTAATATAAATTAATTGTCATCGTATATACATATACTCTTTAGAGTTAATAAAGTCCTTTCTCAGTAGTCGTATTTGGGTTAATACTAATTTAGTGACATTGTTACGAAATTCGCTGTTTTACCATTTACCCATTAAGTGGTGCTTGTCTCCAAAATAGTTATACTTACATTAATATATTTTGTTACTTTACTCATGATTACTTTCAGCCTACTAATAGGTAGTAGATACTTTATAAAGCACTATATTTCATAATTGTACCAGATGTTGCATTAGAATATTGTATAATTTTATACATATCGCAATATATAATTTTTTACTATGAATTTTTTTTTTATCGATTATTGTTTGACCGTTTCCTATTTGCACTCGTGTGCATTACAAAATAAATAGTTACGAAATTCGCTGTTTTACCATTTACCCATTAAGTGGTGCTTGTCTCCAAAATAGTTATACTTACATTAATAATATTTTGTTACTTTACTCATGATTACTTTCAGCCTACTAATAGGTAGTAGATACTTTATAAAGCACTATATTTCATAATTGTACCAGATGTTGCATTAGAATATTGTATAATTTTATACATATCGCAATATATAATTTTTTACTATGAATTTTTTTTTTTATCGATTATTGTTTGACCGTTTCCTATTTGCACTCGTGTGCATTACAAAATAAATAGTCAAGTACTACCTACACTCTGGCCAATGAGAAAATATCCTGACTATTAATTATGTGCATCCTCCGAGACCATGTTCCACTATTACAAGTTGTCAAATATGGATATGCAGAGGATACTATTTTCTTGGGAATGCGGCGTGTTCTGTTGCCGAACCGAGTGCATGGCTAACGATAACGGTTCACACATAGCCTGCAGTGAAACGGTAATACGAACGCATTGGCTATAATTACCTATAGGCTATAGTCATATATTTTTAACTGTCTCCGACATTTATTAGACCTTAACTTTAACTATGTATTTGAATTAATATTCCATGTCGGTGATAATAATATATTATGTATTTTTTAATACTTACAGTTTGTGAAACCGATTATAAAATAACAAAATATTCATAGGTCTATCGCCGCCGGGAGCTAAGTGTTGATAATAATATTATCTTCAATTATTTCTATCTGAAATTTAAAAATAATATAACTTAATAAATAAATAATTTATTGTGGAATAAACAAATTAAATTTACAATACCAATATAATTAGCATTCAAGAATCAATATCACCAATTATATTAATAATAATTAAAAAAATTCTGTTTTAATATTATGTACCTATCTAAATATTAAAATACGCCACTAACAAATAAACTCATAGTTACTATATAAACCCTATTTTAAATAGTGAATCTATTTATGTAATATTCCGATTGAAATTTAACATTGATTTTGTATAATTAAATAAATGATATAAAATCTATCATGAAATTAAATACAAAATATAAATTTGATTTAAATATTAACTTTCAGGTAGGTGTTTCATAAATATAATATATAGTAGATATTCATTGCATATTATATTAGATATTATGAGAAAATACTTTTTCATACATTATAAAATGCTGATATTCATTGTAAATTTAAATTGACAAATACTTTACCAAAATGTAAGTATTCTCAACTATTCCATTTTTTTTTTTTTTTTGTTATTTAGTTATTTGTAAAAATGGACAAATTTTATCATTTAGCTTGAGGTACTTTTAAAAAGTTTATTGACTATGTCAAAGTTTGCACAATATTATATTTTAAATTATTTATACTGTAACAAAAAACCGTTTTACAGTTCTAGTTCTTAAAATTAGTTTAATATATTATAATAAATATGAAATTAGGTAGGTGTGTGACAAAATATAAACTGAACTATGTTATATTTAAATTTTAAACTTGTTCGAATTATGTGCTGTTATTATTAGATAAATAATTTAATAAATATCTATATATGAAGGTCTGAGAGTTATACAATGATATGATAATATTGATAATGATTATTTAGAGTAAATAATAATTCGAGTTTCCTCATAAAATTAGAGTAGGAGTTTTTAATAAAATCTTATCCATTTCATGAAATCGAAACCATTTTGCATCACTTATAATAAAGTACAGAAAAAAAGGTGTGAAGTGAATGCTTCTTCATGAAATATATACTGGAATTTTTACATAGTGAAATAACAGTATCTATATATTATACAATATATAGGTACTTTATATATTTAATTTGAAAGTTAGTAAATTAATGTTTGTATCTACTTATTGACATTTGTTTCGTATTTCTCGGTGTAAAAACAAAATGGAATACATTTCATGCAATAGAAAACTTTTCGTTAAACGATAAATTTAACAAATGGTTTATAGGTATTATATTATTTGACATTAAAAATTATAATGTTCATTATAATATGTAATATATATATGCTTATTTGTTTTTTCCTGAAATAGTGAAATATTTTGGAATATTATAATATGTACCATTTAACTCAAGTCTTAATATTATTATTATTATGATTATCATTATTACGTTTGATATTAAATATTTTCGTTAGTTGAGTAGGTAAAAGGTAAAGTAATCAAAGCCAACGATAAAATTCGGGTTTGTTGTATATTATATCAAAAGTTTATTGGAAATTAAACTCAAGACTGTTTTTTTAATTATTATATGTGTGATGGTATCTTTAATGAAATAAAATGTAGTCTGAATAATGACGAAAGATAGTATTTTATTTTGTTATGGTTTTATTTTTATGCGCACCTATTTTTTATTTGCTTTATATTTGTTAGTTGTTATTTATTTGTGTATCATCTTCTAGCAATACCTATGTAATAAAAATTTAATTTAAATTTAAAATTTACATTTTATATAGGTTTATTTACCATTGTTTACCTAATATTTATGAAAAAAAAAGTTTTAAAAGGTACTTAAACTTTATCTTTTCAAGTACGTTATTCCATTTAAAAATACGTCTTTTTTATAAAAATTATAACATAATAATAATTATTTAAAATTCAGAAATAATTTCCAAACAATTATAAAGATGTTTTTGATTATAAGTAAATACCAGTCATTAAAAAAATAAAAAATTCACACGTTTATAGGTACTTAATAAATGTTTACTAAAAATAATGGAAATATGATATAAAACTGGTTAAGTACAATATATTTATTATAGTTATTTTAAGTGTAATTATGAATAGTTTCATTCTAAATTTGATTAATGCGTCAGTATAATAACAACAAATTGACAACAATTTAATACAAACATCTTGAAATAAAATGATAACTATTGATTAATTATAACTCATGTTCAGTATTAATAATTTTTTAATCTAATAAAATTCTAATGGCGTCATATAAATATAATCTGCTAAAGCTTAAAAACATCTACAGCATGTTACTTATTTTTATCCGTATAGTATATATTTCAGAGTATTATATTTCATTTTTTTGTGTTAAATAAGTAGTGTAATATTGTTGTAAGGTGTTTACTATTTTATTTAAATTTGTAGCTATAATTTCAGAATGGTATGATCCTCTTGTACTTCAATACCAGATAATATTTCCTTATAATATACCTATCGTATCATAAAAACTTGAAATTACTCAAATAGTTGGATACTGTTTTAAAGTTAACATCAGTGAGTTTCATGTCTCTAAAGTGAATTAATTGGAACTCATTTTTATAAAAATATTTACTTAGTACTTAGTAGATACAATATCAGTGGCGTATCCAGGATTTTAACTATTTTTCATTAGTAGTAGCAGGAGGCAAAACAAAATCAATCAGATTAAAACAATAATAATTTATTTTCTTGAATTTAGCATAATATTTAAATTTTAAATACTTATTTTATAATACTAAAAAAATGAAATATTTTGTAAATATTGTCACACCTTCTGCATCTTCACAAAGATTTTCAACAACTTCAGTCTAATAAATGTAAATGTATTCAAATAAATAAATAAGAACATTTTGGACATAATAATATGTGAAAAAAAAGTTGTTGCGAAAATTACATAATTTTGGTTTTTAAAAATATAATTAAATATCGGAAACAACTTCATATTTTAGGACCTTGACATCATAATTACAAATAAAACTAAACACGAATATTACAAAAATACATAAAAACAAAGTCTATATTTCTTAAATAATTGAGATCTGAATGGCAATTAACGATCGATCAGTACATCAGATCGTTGGTTTTAATTTAAAAATAATAAATTATTAAAGATAACTATTCTATAGCAATATAAAAAATTTCTAAATAGTACCTACTATCTACAACCACAAATAACAATAAACGTTGTGACGACATCAGTCATTGGCTTTAAAAGATTCCAAGTCTGTGATAATCAATATCTAACCAGTAATCGTTTTATTATCTGATAAACATTAACTGACGAACAAAAAAAAGAAAAAGAAAAAACCAATTATAACATGTCAATGTAAAATAAATAAAAAAGAGCATTGTAACTATTGCAATTTTTTAATGTATTGAAAACAGAAAATGATTAATTTCGTTAAAATTTAGTAAAGTATAAAATTTCAAATATTTATAGTTTAGTGATGATGCGTTTGGTGCATATACATATATTTGTTTAATGTTATATACTGTACTGCTGTCTTATTATATAAGAAATCAATTAAATAAATCTAGACTGGAGGAAGCCAGCCATATATTACAGTATTTTAACCATTTTTTTTTTGTGAAATGGATTTTTTTAACGCTTACGTTAAAATTTTTTATTGTTGGTTTATTAAGTAAAAGTTGTAATATTTTATTATACAATGTGTAATCATTAAAAATATATATACTTATTTTTAAAGTTTTTGTGCAATAGATATATTGGTATTAAATAATCACATCAAACAATTAATATTATTATCTGAACGTTGATTTATTGTTATTTTTATTACCAACATTTTGATAATTACAATAGCCTTGTCCTTAAAATATTTCAACTTTGTTTCACGTGAGCCTAATTATTTGTCTACACTCGTGCTATATCTATTAATGTTGAATCAAACTGACTTATTTTACAAAATATAAATTTATATTTTATTATTGTCTCCGTATTTCTTCTTATTTCTCTGTATCTGTATTAACACCACTTTATATCTAAATTTATTATTCTCCATTCTAAAAGTTTTAATCTAAACTAATGTTCTCAATATATTTGCGGATTCATCAGCTAAAAAATCCGGACAGTAGCAATGTGAAACATATAATGATATTAACTACTCAGGTGCATCATGAATGACCTAAAAAAGGTGTAGTGGTAATTAATTAGTTTTTTTTTTGACAGAAAACTTGTTATGCTAGTACAAATTACCGATGTACTTATAAAAAAAACCCAAATGGATATCCAGATAATATAATGCAATTAATTATTATGCAATGCGATCATTTGGAACATATATTTTATGAAAAGTTGTCCATTTTTTTTTTTAGTCATTTCGTGATGTTTAAAAAAGACTTATCCCTTTAACGTGACGGACGCAAATTATTCATTTTATGTATTCAAAAACCCTGAGCACGGTATGATCGTTTTTTTTTTTTATGAACTGAATGTCCATTTTACGAAAAGAATGATTACGCTATATAAACGTGAGTATGTGACATAAATATATTATCATTATATTATTATGTTACCCTAAATACTTATAAGACGAAACAACTGTAGGTATAAACATTTAACGTCAATAGAAGTATTTCAAATTAATTTTGCTTTTTTAAGATATTGAAATATTTTCTATAAATATCCATTAATTTATAGCTTGTTTAAGTAAATAACTAAACTTTTGATCATTATGAGGGATAATCGTAAATCGTAATATTAATAGATATACAGTAGAGCGTAGGTAGACATACTGTAATAGATACGTATTAATAATTTCGGTTTAGTATTCAATAATATGTAAAATCAAAGTTATGTAAATACAAAATATAGTTGTCTACGATATTATAGTTATTGAAGTAATGTGTGTTTATGAAACATGCAATCAAATTATCGAACAAATAGTATATTAGTATTAGATATAAATAATTATAATTCATATAGTATTTAAAGTATAGATAAGTAGAGAATGGAGATAATAAAGGCAGGAAAAACAATTTAACTCAACAATTATAAAAATTATGTATAAGTCAAATTGCTGAACGATATCGAAAACAAAGCTGACGAACAGATAAACTTATTTCATAATATTATTATAGGTCAATTTACAGAGAATTTGAAAAACTGGTTGTGTAATCTACTACAGATGTAGTTTCAAACACATATTTTTACGTTTCTACACATGTGTTTCATTGAAACTATTTGAAACACATGTGTAAAATTATATTATATTTTATTTAAATTTGTGTTGACGTAAAAACAAAAAAGTTATAATGTTTGGCAGTTTAATATGTACACTATACATGTCAAAAACATAGTTAATTCAGGGATTTTACTAAATGTTTAGGCAAATAGTCAAAGAATCTAATTTTTACGCTATTTAACTATCCATACCTAGATATTTAGTTAAATGCCTATTTAAAATTAGGAAACTAATAAAAATTATACATTTTGTATTATTTATTAATATGTAAAATACGTAGATATATGAAATATTTTTTACTATTGTTTTAAATTTAAATAAATATAGGTAATTACTAATTATGTGTATTATGTGTAATAATTCAAGTATAAAAATGGGGGGGGCAAGAGGGTATCGCTCTCCTGTATAGTATAGATGGAGAGAGTAGGTCACTATTATAATGGATGTGTTAAATTTGAATGAAATGATAGGTATCATTGTATACGAAAAACAATTTTGAACGGAGATGATTTGTCAGTCAAGGATAATTAGTAGGATACTAAGATATATTATATTATTAGATATATTTAAATTGTAATATATCGTTATTTTACGCGATTTCGTAAAAAATTAATTTTCATACGCTCGCAAAATGTTTTCTATATTGAGGCTAGAATTCCTTTTTACAGTTATTTAAATGAAAACTTATGGAAACCATATTATAGGTATAAAAACACAACATTTTATATGAATTTTCTATTCCTTGCAAATTTTCGCGATTTTGATATATTTAGTAAACATTTGAACTTTAAATGCTTATAAACAAAAATTGTGACTAACGATTTATAATTTTTTTTTACTACGATAAGTAAAAATTTTAATGAGCCTTGTATTAAATTTTAAAATTTTTGGAAAGTCAAATTTTTTTTTACCGGCATTTCAAGAAAAAAATTTAGAAAAATCGAAAATTTCAATTATCTGCAAATAGCTAAAAAATTCAAAATATTTTGAACATTTAATCGTAAATAGATAACACGAATATTAACATCTGGTGAAAATTTCAAATATTTATAATGATTCGTTTTTGAGTTACAGCAAAATAAATAATCGATATATCTATAAACAATTTACTTAGTTACTGTAAGTTAACATGCACTTATTGAATAATCAAACAATACATTAAGAAAACAAAATAATTAAGTAAAAAAAGATTATTTGGTTATTATTAAGATAGTAATTTTTACATCGACTTAAAAAAATATTAAGCAAAATAAAATAATTTTTTCAAATAATAATTAAAACAATTTAAATTAATAAATCAGGTTATTTTTGACCTAAGAAAATAAACCAAATTAAATTAAATTCATAAATTTCAATAAAAAAATTAATAATTATTATTAAAACAAGTTGATGAAAAAACCAGTCTTTGTTAGTAGCTCTAATATAAATAAGCTGAATATATTCGTATCAAAATATTAAAAATTATTATTCGCTAGTTTATAAATAAGATAAAACAATTAAATATAAAAGCGATATAACGATTACGGGATGTCGTTGCCGTTTACTGTATTTTATTAATATCAGCTAATAGTTTTTTTTTTTATTTAGGTATTGTTAACATTTTCCATCAAAAGATACGTTTTTTTTTTATCGTATATTGAAACTCTTTGTTTAAATTAAAACAATTCAATTTACTATTTAAGATCTGTTATAAAAAAAAAAAATACAAATGAATAATAAAAATGTAATATAATGCCAAATGTAGTACCCCCAATACATTACCATGAACATTTAAAATGCAATTATTATTATTATGTGGCCAAATGCCGTAAGCCTCAACTAGGTCATAAATACAGCTAAATTGATGATGTAAATAACTATTACCAACATTCAATTCATAAGATTAATAATTATCTAAATATCACATACTCGTAGTAAAAAAATATTAACGAATCAGATAAAAAACGATTATGTTGGTAAATATCTTGTTTAAAGTGCCTTTTGTAAAATTATGTTTTTGTGGATTACGACACTTGGCCTTTTAGCTATCGAAATGAATAAAAAAAATAATATTATAATTACAAATTGTTGTTAATTTTTGGTCATTACCTATTGTCACCTGTTATTATTTATTAGATGGCATTTGCCTGAACATTAAACATTTTTTTTTTAAAACAGATATACCTACAGAGTGTTTACCTAGTGTTTCGGGACGGTTAATTGTCCCAGAGTTAAACTTCAATAGTTATAAATTGTTATTTTATTTTTTTTTCAATTCAAAAATTTGTACAGCAGAATATTATTATTGTATTGATAGATGATAAAACAAAACAAGTTGATTATTAGATTGACTGACGAAATTTATTTAAAATTTTTTTACCGACTTGGTGATGACTGTTGAGTGACGACTATTATTAACGAATACTTTCATTGATTTTCTGTTCCAATGTTTTATTAACGACAATTATTGTTATCACTTATTGGTCATCGAAAATGTTGTCAATTGCTCGTTCTGATTTTGCCACTGTAACTGCAATCACAATACCAACTTCATAACAATCACTTTTTTTCTCGAAAATGAAGTTTTGATACCCTTAAAGGGTAAAATAGTTTTTCTACAAATGTAGTTATATATTTTGTTCAGTTAAATAAGTATTATGTAATAATTATTTTTATATTGAAAATATAAATTGCATTTTTTCTAAACAATATTACTTAAGCTCCTTTTTTTCATTCTGGGAAACAGAATTGAAGAATTATTTTTAAAGTCACCTATAATTTGATCGCCTGTATGATCTAAGATTCTAAATTATTAATTTTCCCATTGGTTATTAAGCGAATGGTGGGAGCACAGACATGTCTACGGTCGATTCCTTGGCAATTTTTTATATCTTATACAAGATTTTTACGCCGCATTTTAATGATGTATTGTCATAACTCATTATTACTCAGGTCTATTCCAAAAAAAGGTCTAAGGGTAGAACGGGGCCTCAGATTTGTATGAACTTTTTTTTGTATATAATAAATACAAGCAAAATTCAAAAATATAACATAAAAAAAAAAATAATCCTTATCAGCATGAAATGTAAATAATAATAATAATTATTCGATATTATATTGTAGTCAATTTCGTCCGAAAGGAACACATACTGGAAACACCATACGGGTTAACTCTCACCAATCACAACAAATTATATGATTATATAATGTAGTAATAATAATAAGTAAACACTCATCAGTCATCATACGATTATGAGAACCGTCAACCGTTTATATTTTATTGTTAACGTTTGTTTTCGTACTCTGTGTCTTTGATGTATGTGTTTGGTAGCATAGATTTAGTTTGTATTTTATAGATAGGAGGCTTGATATAAATGAAGAAAATCTTTGTTACAGTTTCTGTACCACTACATATACAGCAATCGTCCGACTTAAAGAAAGGTTCACAGCCTCACAGGTTTATACGAAGTAACTAACAAATTTAATTTTCTTGTACCTCAAAATATTTTAAAGCGTAGTGAACATTATGTTGTAAAGGCTACTAAGCTACTTATGGCTCAACTATTTTATAAAAATGACATCAGTACAGATATAATCAGACAAATGTTATGTATTAAAAATATATTTAAAGATTCTCTAAAAACAATATACAACATAAACAATCTTTTGCAGTGACTATTAGACATTTAGACAATGATGTGGCCTCTATTTCAAAGATATTTTCAGTGCATATATTATTTTCCTAACATTGCCCGTCACTATAGCAAATGCATAACATTCATTTTTTAAATTAAAAATTACTAAAAATTATTTAAGAGGAGTGAGGACGTCTCAACCGCATGTGTTGTCTCCGTCTTACACACGTACGTTATGGTAAATTTTCGTTCACCAGTTTCAATAGTGTGCTTTTAGTTTTAATATTAGAGTGAATTGACTTATTATCAAACTTTTAGGTAAGAAAATTATCTGTGTTCTCTCGTTGGCTTTTTACGATATTTTAATTTTTAAGTGAATTATGACCATTTTCAAATATTTAATAATTTCATACTCATAACTCACCTAAAAATTATAATATCGTAAAATGTAATTTGTGTTGGTTGGTCTTAACAAAATGTATTATCCTGTAAACATACATTGTTTCCAACTAAGTTGTTCCATAGGTTTAAAAAGTTTTTGAGGTAGAGTGGAAGTTGAAATTATATGAGAAAGTAGCATAAATATTTATTTTTGTGGTGTATGATATTTGAATACTATTGTATGCCCCCTCCCATCAAATCATAGGTCATTCATCAACGACTCAACATTTAGACACCACTGACAATTAGGGGCATTAGGGGCCTCTAAAATTAGGTGGCACCTGGACCTCAAAATTATAGTTGCGGCACTGTCTGACACACTACATAATATCATCATTATTTTTAATATTGTTGTTGTTGTTGTATTTGTCTTATTACATTGTTTCCGTACAATGCCAACAGGTCAGCGATTTTTCGATCATGGACGGCGGCGGAAACCTGTCGGCTGCGTCGTCGGACGCGTCATCGCTAAGCGTGCCCGGATCGAGCGGACCGGGCGGCCACCGTTACAGCGTGCCGTGGGGTAGGCGCCGGAGTTCCACGTGGACGGGCCGATACTCGGATACCACCGACCCGGAATTTGCAGACCTGCAACGGATGGCCACCAGGGGCAGCGTGGGCATGCACAGCCTGTCAGATTCGCTGCACAAGCTGACGTTCACTCAGAGCCTGGCGTTCCCGGAACTGGCGCGCAAGCTGGCCAATAGGCGGCGACAGGAACAGCTGCGGGCCGCCATCAACGACAATAGCCAGGACGACTTCGAAGCGTGTTCCAAGTTTGTAGCGGTGGCCGGCGGGTTCCTGCTCAGCCTCATGGTGTACTGCGTGGTGAACAAGTACGGAAAAGTATAAGGGTCGTCGCCCCGTGGCGGCGACATCACGGGGCTCGGCGCGGTCTTCGAAAACCAGACCGCGGCCATTCCTACAGCGATGAACACCACAACCGCCGCGACCGTGTCTGCAGACGCCATCGCTTCGGTGACACGGACCTATGCGAGCGGGTCGCAGCCGGCGCCGAAACCGGACGTCGGCGCCAAAGACGGAGGTGTGAGCGGTGGACGGCGTACCGGCCGCTCGCTGTGGAATATCATCATGACGGGTGTGGACACTTATGGGGATCATAGAGACGACCGCGGAGGGGCCCGGGTCGACGATCCGGACGACGGACGCGGAATAACAGGTCGAGGTGCAGGTCTGGACGACGACGACCGCGGAATAACCGACAGAGGCGGAGGTCCGGATGACGTCCGCGGAGAAGGTGACCAAGGCGGAGGTCCGGATGACATCCACGAAGAAGGCGGCCAACGCGGCGATGTCGACGATAACAGGTAGATTGTCCGGTAGCTGACGCGCGCGTGTTATTGCACCGCTACACGCGATACAACACCCACGCACGCACACACACACACACACACAAACGCACTCGAATTAGTTACGACCTTGACCGACTGAAATTCGATAAAACTATAAAAGCAAACACATACCTTTATTTGAAAAGCTACGTTCGCTTATAATATTATTATACAATAATAATAATAATAATATCATCGTAATATAACGACACGACGTGACCGCCACCGTTTCCGTGTTTTCGTTTCTAGTTCTAAACTCCCCACCGCAATATGATATTAAATTATGCAGCCTAACGACAATGTAAATACTGTGTTAAATACAATGTGTACTACCCTAAACGTATGAGTTCAAAAGCATCTACTTCTTTTCCATACGAATTGGACTATATAATAATAATATTATTGTGTGCGCAGATAATTCATATACAGTACAAAATAATATATAAAATTATAAATAGTATATTTTTCATGCTTCATAATATGAACTGCGATTTAAATGGCTGATATATCGAATCAAAGTTTTAAATCGTTTTAATATAATATTTTATTCGAATACCTATTAACATTTTAATACGTGTGTGTGTGTGTACTGTGCATGGTGCGTGTACGTGTGCGTCAGTGAAATCAGCCGTAGATTTGATTTTTTTCATGTAGTAACTATAGTAACTATAGGTATGTAACATGATTTACAATATTATATACACCCACAAAATTCGACAATTAACTGCAATTATTATGATTTAAAGCCATTAGCACTACTCGTAACTACACAAATCGAGTATTCGAATTTATAGGTATTCAGTTATATATATATATATATAAATAAATATTCTCAAATTTAATGCTGAGCGAAGCTCTATTTTTGTTCAAAAATATTTATTGTACATTCAGGTCCTCGGTGATGCTATTTTTACGGTTTTTACGCAGTTACTTATGCTTTTTCAGAGTGAAGAGACTTTATACTATATACTGACTATAAATAGACACCAAGATATTTTGAACACATTTCCCGTTCAAATGTCAATCTGTGTTCACTTTCCAATCTATAGAAGTATGTCAGATAAAATTGACGAGTTTTTTTTAACTGCCTCCCAAGAAACCGTGTAAAAATACAAACATATCATTGTAAAACTAATAAAAATAACCGATGACAGTTCACTCCGCTCAATACGCCGTTGTAAAACCAAATAATAATAGTATACCTACCTACGCCAGTCGTTACCGAGAAACGGTATATTTTGCTTTTTGGAGCGAAATATACGTTTCAGAAATAAAAATACATACATCAGAAACTAATTTATTTGAAATTCGAAAATATTTCAAGTTGACTAAGTTGTTTGAATAAGTTCGTAACAAAGGAGTTATTCACGAAAAGTTCAAAATAGTTACTGCATCTCGGGTGTGTCAGTTATCAACATTGCCAATTATTGCCATTGTATAGTGTAAAATTTAACATTAAACGAGCACCTATAATTGGTTATAGAAGGAAAACCGTATAGTATCAGACGAGGCCCTAGAAATACTCTACGCAAAACTAACTCGAATCGGCTTTTAAGTGATTTAAAAATTCAAATAAATTTAACATACTATTATATTATATATTTTTTCGCCGCGACTGCCACAACGCGACACGCTCTTTATTGTAATACATATTATAGACCTTACGTTATCCAATATAATTTTACGCGGAATTGAAATCGTACAACAAAAATATAGTTCTATTGATATTTATTTGTATGGCATATTTTATTATTGCTCTAAATTGACTACTGAAGGTGTAATGTGTATATTATGTAATTTCAGGTGAATATACGTATGACGTATTAATAACTACCCCGTAAATCATGTTATGACCCACTCGATGTTATTTATAAATTATAATATTAGGTGATAATAATAATGAATATTAAATTATATAATATCATGCATATATAATCAATTATCATAATATTACATAATATTTAGTTAGAATATTAGTTAATCGTTTTTAATGTATAAAATGAAATACTTATACCGCTATTATAATTTATAAGTATACCATTGCATATAACTCAAACTTACTACTATATATAGTTGGTAATTACTAATTATTAATTAGTATTTAATATTACGTTGCTTACTATTTGTCTACCTATATTATAATATAAATATATATAAGTGAGCGAATGGGATCTTAAGTTATGAAAATTGAGCTTGATATACTCTTTAAAGTCATCTTTTTGGACATATTAAATACTTGTAGAATACATTTTTTTATTTTAGAATACACCATAAATGGAAATTTAATTAAGCTGAACGATCAAGTATGTTATTACTTTATTAGGTATACAAAATAATGTTTATGTTATTTTAATCTAAACGGGGAATATTTTTGTTTTTTTTTTATTTTGAACTTCTTAAGTATGATTTTTCGAAGAAATGTAATTATAAAACGTTTTAAAATTGAAAACATTGAATTTCATTGATAAGAAAAGTTTACGTGGATAGTTTAAAGTAAAAGCAACTACTAATTTAAATTTACTTATATTTAGGAATCTAATTTAAGTTTTAAATATTAGATTGGATATGCGTTTAATGTTTATTTTAAATAACAAAAGGTATCCGAATATTAATTCTCGGAAAATTGTATAATTAAATACTTAACTATCTTTTACTGTACCTACAACATGCCTGAACTTTTATTATTCTTATCCGTTAACAGCGAGTACATTTCTGTCATTGTAATTATTGATAGAACTATAGAATAAGTATTTTATGTATAAAGTAATAATTTGTAAGATACTCAGTGAGATAAAACTGAATTTGTGTAATATATTAAATTAACTACCTACCTATACTTATTTTATTTTAATCTCTCCATTATTATTACGAAAATAACTTATTATTAGATAAATTAATTAGTGTAATGAGTCAATAATTTTAAGTTTAACATTGAATTTATGTTACTACACTACCCATCTCAGATATTATATGATAATATTATGTAGAAGATTATTAAGACTTTTCTGGTTCCCTTTATATTTTATTGTATAATATTATTATGTAGTAACCAAAGTCCACAGCCCTTAAATTATTGTTTGGTTTTCACGATGTAGAAGATAGAAATTAAGTTTTGAAATGTTAAAATTAAGTGCTCATATTATAAAAATACGTGTTTTCTTCCCGTGCAAATTATTTTGCATTACCATTCATTGTGAGTCTTCATATTATATATATTATGATAGAAGATAATCCAATAAATTTTTATAATTTTAAGTAATTTAATGTAATATGTTTAATGTTTATCTATGAATGTAATATGAATGGATTGTCAATACTCAATAGTATTATATTTTAATTATAAAGATAATATCCAGAATAAATTATGTGTTACTAAGTGAACCTTTACAATACTTCTTAATTTCTATAGTTTATATTTTCTACCATACATATAACATAATATAGGTTTTAGAGCTTGGAGTTTTGAAAATGCAGAGGGTTACTGAACTGATCACACGCCTTTAAAAAAAAGATAGAATCGAGATTGAAAATCGTATTTGGTTTTCTTTGATTTTTAACAAACAAACGCAATAACAAAAATAAAGAAGTGAACAAGTATATAGCCACTCTGCTGTACAGTAGTGAGTACGTTCTGAAACATCAAGTGTACCTATCATTGAAGAAGTCATTGTCATAAATATGTTAAATTTGAATTTAACGAGAAATCATTGCATACAAAAAACAATTCTGCACGAAAACGGTCAGTCAATCTAAATTACTTAGTATATTGTATTATGTATTTATAATGCAACTATAATAATTTATTTTATTATTAGTAATACCGTGTGGGGTTAAATTAATTTTTGCATATAAATTTTATCATATATTAGTGCTATACATCACTTTAAGAAAATAAAGGTTTGCCGTAGAACAGTAAGTTTGTTTTTTTGGATGAAGTTGACTATAATTATTATAGATTTTTGCTGTTAGATATTGTACACTATTTTTCATATAAAAATATAAATATTATCTATTCTGTCATCTCTTGTTGGTTTTTTACGATATTTTTAAGCAAATTATAAGCATTTTTATATTTTACATAGGTATATTCATAATGATATGTGTAACAAAGTCACTACGATTTAAGTTTTTTTAATTACAAACAAATGACTAAAATTGTTATTTTCGAAAAAATATCCAATTTTGTCAAAATTTAACATATGAAAAATTACCACAATACCATAATTTTATTGTAAACTATAAGCAATTTTTGAAGAACCCTGGTTTTAATTTTCAAGATTTTTTCAGTAAAACAAAAATAATAACGAAGAATAAAATATAAGTTGTCTATAAACAACTTAAAATATGTCTAAATATTCTTAAAATATTTAATTAATAATTATTATTAATTACATTAATTATTTGTATAATATTACTAACTAGCTTATTCATATTTCAAGTCAATTATACGGGTATGACCAAATAACGATATGAATAAGTTAGCTTAAAATTAATCAATATTTTAAAAATGTTTGCAAATATTTAATAAAGTGGTGATAACGTTTTTTTGAATACAATAAAAACAATGTTCGTTGAAATTTCGTTGAAATGGAGTCAAAACGGAGACCGCGGTACCAGGGGCGCAGGGCCACTCGTTATACGTTCTTCAGTTTCGGCATTCATCGGCGGAGCCGTAGCTGTATTAAAAAAATAAATGGTCACAGTGGCGACGGTAGCATTCTACTCGCCGCGCACCGTTACAATCACCGCATACATTCCTGTTACATATATTCTGATTATTTGTGGTTATGAGGACATATTTTGTTGCACCGATTTGTTTTTTGTTTTGTTCAACCGAGCAACTGAGGAAAAAAAAAATTAAATTTTAAATTTTTTAATTTAAATCTAAAAATACGTTTTTAAAATAAGATTATTCACCTATATTTTATTGAGATTTATAGGATTATGTAAGAACAACTTATAAGGACCTAATGTAGTTACTAAATTGAAAATTAATTAAAATTAATACAAAAAAATAAAATAAAAATAATTAATTAAAAAATAATAAAAAAAAATCTTAAAATAATTTACGAATTTTTACAAAGAATATCGTAAAAATTTCATATTTACGCTTATATATAAAAATGTTTGATTATGTATTGCGATATTTTTGGTGCGTGGTAAAATAACATAATATGTTAAAACAAGGAATCTTGTTTAAAAAACTTAATGATTTTTTATTCACAATCAAAAATGTTATAGTAGGTACATGGTCATTAATCATAAATTATTAAAAAATGGAAAATAACAATAAATATCACAAATTGGACTAAAATATTTGAAAATAAATTACTAATATTTTTGATTTCTAGTATTATTTGAATTACAAAAATGTTTAACAATTCGGTTTTCTTATTTTGTTGTTATTCAAAAACGAATAACCGTAAATCGTAATTACTTGCAATACCAGCATTATTATACGTGGTTTAATTTTTCAAAAATTTTAGTTTTAATTGTACTATTTATAGATATTTGAAATTTTCTATTTTATTCCATAAATATAAATAAAAAGATCGGTCAAAAAGCTTGAAAATCGAATACACGGTTCAAATTTTAATACTGAAATTAATAATTAAAATTGAACGTAATATTGATCTACAGTAGTTTTTTATGAGCGTTTGAAGTTTAATTTCGAGGAGTTTCGATATTATTCATGCGTATAAAAAGGGTTTAACATCAGAC
This sequence comes from Rhopalosiphum padi, assembly GCF_020882245.1. NCBI lineage: Eukaryota > Metazoa > Arthropoda > Insecta > Hemiptera > Aphididae > Rhopalosiphum > Rhopalosiphum padi. The sequence goes on from NC_083599.1 coordinate 51,637,600, forward strand.
GATTCTAGTTTTTTTTTTTGTAATTCAAAAAGCATTAATCGTAGCAACTTGAAACATTCCACTTTCACTTAAATTATCGTGTAATATACTCATTACAATTTTTCAAAAGTTTTAGCTTAATTTTAAGCTATTAATAGGTATTTAAATTTTTTAAATGTTTTAAAATATAATAAAACTTCCCACATATTGTTGTTCTTTTAGTAACTTAAAAATACAAAGTCACCATTTCTTTATAACAATTTAAATTTAAATGTTGACATTTTAAAAAAATTACTAAAAATTGCCAATCGTAACATTAATAGTTAAAAATTTATGAAATTATTATTTTTAAAAGTACTGTGAAACTTTTATCTTCGACTCTTTAAAAGTACCAACTATAAATCAAATTTTTTATCAGAAACCACTCTAAATTTTACTTTCTAAGAAGTGACAACAGACACACACAAATAAAAATACTATTTTTATTGTTAAACCAATATATTGCTCCACTTGGAACCTAAAACCAAAATATAAACTGAAGAAACTTGATATTTAAATCAAAATTATAGTTTTAGAGTAGGACGTTATATTATTATTATTATATAATATATTATATTATTATTATTATTATTATTATTTATATTTAGATATATGGACTCAATAATATACAATAATATTGATAACTGATAACTAATAAAAACACAATATTAGTAATATTAGTTAAAAAAAAAAATTTAAGAACTATTATCCCCTCCTATAGGAATCTGTTATTAAGATAATTATAACAATGATATTCGCAATATTTATAATAATTTCGAACGATATTTATTTTAAATATATTATTTTTGATTTATAGTTTATCAAGTATATTTTGGATCATTTTAAAAATTGTATACAATTTGTTCACGGAAATGGAGAATAAACGTTCAGTTATAGTTTTCAACTTATATTGAACTCCCATCGGTGTATTATAATATAATAGTTGAATAGTTTTAAATGTTTTAATAATCTTATCAGCGATTTTTAATTATACACAAGTATATATATAATATGTATATAATTTGAGTACATATTATCTATCATTAAAACTAACTTTTAGAAAACAAGCAGGTACTTACCTAATTAATTAATTATTTCACATCAGTGAATTTACGACGAGCAAGCAAATATTCGACGACCGATGACTTTACCAGACAACAGGTGTGTATTTGAAGTTTTATACATCAGTGTTTTTTTAAATATGCAAGAATAATTTACTTTTCATTAGACATAGTCGTATACAGGTCCACCACATACAATCTCGGGTCCCTGTACTAAATGTTTGTCCGGGCCCTTTATAAAACTTCCAAAAATACAATTTACCATCTATACTCGTATAATATATAACAATTTTTGGAATAATATTTGTTTTTTAATCATAACAAATCGAATTTAATATTTTAAAATCTTATAAAAGGTAATAATAGTTTAATAACGCTTACAAGCGATAAGGAAGACGCAAACTGCAACCACGATAATTTCTAGGTAATCAATGGTTAATTATTAAATTAAGTATCATTAATCAATGACTACATATATATATATATATATAGTTCATAAAATGCTATTTTAAAATATTATTTAAAATAAAATAAGTATTTCTACTAAAATTTCAACTGGCCCACGGGCCCATATACTCAAGGTCCATCAGCCCCCCCCCTTGTAGGGGCCCTGGTCGTATACTTGCCATAATATTGAGTTTTAAAATAAAATAAAAAATAATTTTTTTTTTTTTGTTGTTATTATTGAATTGTAAAAGATACTAAGTATGTAACTGTAATGACGTAATTTCATTACATTTCAGCAGGTAATACTAACAATATCAAAACCATTCACATTACTCACGGGAATTTTTTTTTTTTTTTTTTTATTTGATTACATATACAGATTTGAATTATTATTATTGAACGTTATTTTATTATTTGGTTAGTTGTGTTTTCTTTTATCACAAAAAGTCAACAAAACAATGAAATACAATATTATATTTTAATAGAATTAGAGTTTGGTTTCAGGCGAGTCAAACAGATACAAAAGTATATCTTTGCATTTGTCGGCGCATATAATATCAGGTGTTTAGGTGTCCGCGTAATTATGCCACTCTGTATCTTATATTCAAGTCTCAAGAATAATAATACAATTCATTTTTTTGGTTCTTCCCGTTACTGAACAGGAAAAGAGGTCTCTGCAATAAGTGCAATAATATTATGGAAGTGCTGCGTTATATAGTAAGTAAGTATTGTATGAGTTTATCACTCATAAGTTATACATTTATTGAACATTTTTTAAATTCAATAGTTACAATTTACAATGATTATAAAAGATAAAAACTAAAGTGCCACCAGGGAAAATACTGTCGAAAAATCTAATAACTAGGTTAGATATTTTCTAGTATTATTGTACAGGTAAAGTAAAGACAATTTGTTTTAGGTATGAAAATTTAAAAAAAAGAAAAAGAAAAGAAAAAACATTAAGGTAATTAAAAATATAACATTTCCTTTCCTATCTGAATGAAATAATCTTAAGTATCTAGACAAGATTTTTGTCTTCTGTTTGCTACGTTGCGTGTTTCATTATTAATAATACAACGGTTCATAAACGTGCTTTATAATATGAAGAATTTAGTGAAAATAGCTACAGAGGAGAAAGAAAAAAAATGAACAGTCTATTAGAATTGTTCATCTCGTGCATAATATAGCAAAATTAGCTTCAGTTTATTGCCAAAAATATTTATCCCGTGCAAGTTCACATGTTTTACAAAGTATTTTCCATAGAATGTGTAAAGGAAAATGTTTGATGTTTTCGAGAATTTTTTCGACACGCTTATTTCGAACACAGTACTATAAAATAATATATATTATATAATATCATAGTTGTATGGAAATGAATAAGAATAGGCCATGAGCCACGAGCCCGGTAACCGAAATATTTCACGGCGCACAACTACTTACCGTCCGACTAGCGTATTTAGTATGTAATATATATATATATATGTGTGTGTGTGTACTGTGTAGCGACACTCAAAAGAAGTGGACGGGTTCGCTGAACAAAAACAGCGAGTGCAAGTGTGCAGCGAGGTGTGTAAATGTATGCGTGTTGCGTGTATGTATATGTACTTTAAACTATAAAAAAACGGTAACTCGTTACACAGCATCACAAAAATATAATATAATGTAAATAATATTAGCATCATTGTCTTGACAAAATAACAATTACCTATAAAAAAAAAATAATCTACGAGGTCCTTCTGGCCCAACAATTTATAAATCGAGATAAGAATAAAAACGGTATAGTTACTCAAAAGTCATGTTGGTGCGCTGAATGGTCAGCCTAAAAAACAAAACGTAAATAATAATAAAATTTACACAGACAACGATAATTTAAAATTTATATTTGATTTAATATTATAATATAATTAATATACAAATATCACAAGAAAAATGTAATATTTAAAACAATTATTCACGGTTGCCGACCCATACGCGATTGCCACATTTCATATTCTTTCTACTACAAGTGTATTGTCTATACCGTATTTCTTTATAAATATATATATATGCAACAAGCCAATAGGTAATTATAATAAATATAATAAAGAAAAAAAACTAGATTGTTGTCATAAAATAATAATAGTGGACTGTATTAATGATATAACAATACATCACCTATGAAACTAATAATAATAATGTGATTACAAATATTATAATATTGGGGAGTAGGCGCCCACCTACTATATAAATCAAATGTTGTTATAATAATACTAAAAATTGAACCAATTAATGATAATACACGTACTACATAATAATAATAATGAAAAATGATAGTAATGTTGACTATAACAATAACAAAATTGATAACACAAAGATATAAAAAATATCGCGTATCACAGGTGATAACGCGTTACCGTGACCGTGTCGCCAACCGCACCATAGCCTCAAAATTGGATGGAATGTTGTTAACTGCCAGGACCCGCAAACCACGTGTGGAACGTCCAACACACTTCGCACCCGCGCGCGATTTATGATCACGAAGATGATATTAAAATTAAACAAAGTACCACTGACGATGGTGCCCGGTGCACCATAAAAAAGCACACTATAATATATTACTATCACCGCCCGCGCTGGTGTAGAATAAATATATATATATATATGTGTGCGTCCGTGTGCACAAAAAAATGGTCTCAATTCCGCTACGTCGGAATTAACCGAATACCGTTTCTACGGAATTGAGAACCAAATCGCCCGCGTCACAAAATACGCATCGCCTCGAGTGGCCGCGCACCAAAAAACACTATGCCACCGATGGCAAAAATATATATAACAAAGGCGACGACCGATGTCGGAATCGTAACGACACTTTTGACAGACTGGCCCAAGAGAGACGGCGCAACGGGGCACCGAGACAAACAGCGCAGGCGCACCAGCAACCGGATCAAATTTAATTAATTACCAATTAGCTGGCGCGCTCTGGCGATATCTAGTACGAACATCCTCCCGCCTTTTGAAAGGATGACTTTCAAAAAAAATACATATAAATATATAAAAAACAAAAAAAAATATATATAATAATAATATAACAAGGAGACAAAAAAAAAACAAAATAAAAAAATGATAAGGATATCGTCACTGGGTGCCTTTTAGGGTTTTGGATCAACCGGTAGTTTCACCAACTTGACCACAGGACGGGTCAGAGTTCCCTCCTGTGTTTTGACAGTCGCTACACGTACAATGTCATCTGCACCTGGATGCACCTGGGTGATTCGACCGATTTGCCAGGACATGGGTGGTCGTGATGGTGTGTTGATGACCACAAGATCTCCAACGGCTAAGTTTGGTGTCTGCTTGTACCATTTTTGTCTTCCTTGGAGGGTGTGTAAGTATTCGTTGCTCCAACGACGCCAGAAAGACTGATGAGCTTGGCGGAGTAATTGCCAACGATTTAGACGGTTAGTTGGAGTATCTACTACATTTTCTTCTGGCAGTGATAGTAGTGGTTGTCCAATTAGAAAATGACCGGGGGTCAACACCTCTAGGTCGTTTGGATCACTTGACAGCGGTAACATCGGCCGAGAGTTCAGCACGCCTTCGATCCGCGTTATGAGAGTTGTAAATTCTTCATTAGTGTATATCTGAGCACCGATCACCTTTTTCAAATGGGTTTTTGCGCTCTTTACGGCAGCTTCCCATATACCGCCGAAATGTGGGGCCCCCGGGGGATTAAAGTGCCACTTACAAGGTATACGACCATATAAAACATGCTGATTGGAAGCCTTGTCAAATAATTGCTTTAATTGTTTTGCTGCACCCACATAATTTGTGCCGCAATCTGTATACATGCTGTTGGGAATCCCACGCCGAGCAACAAATCTGTCCAATGCGGCGAGGAATGCGTCCGAGGATATGTCAGACACAGTCTCCAAATGCACAGCCTTTACTGACATGCATACGAATACTGCTAAATATATCTTATTGCTACGCGCACCGCGACGTCGACTCTCACGAACCATGAAAGGCCCGCCGTAATCCATCCCAACATCGAAAAATGGTCGGTTTGCAGTTAGTCTAACAGCTGGCAAATCCCCCATAAAAGGTTTTGGGTTCATACTCCTAAATTTAGTGCAAGGGATACATGAATAGGTGAAGTTACGAACGGCTGTTCGACCAGAAATAATCCAAAATTTTTGATGTATCATCGCAAGTACTAATCTTGATCCACCATGTAGCGAAATGTGATGATAGTGTCGAATGATAAGCTCCGTCAGATGAGTCTTTTGAGGCAGAAGGATTGGGTGTTTAGCATCTTCATCCAATAATGCACGTTTCAATCTTCCGCCGACCCGAATGATTCCCTTCTCATCGATAAAAGGAGCTAGCTGGGCTGTCGTTGTAGGAGTGATGGAATCTTGATTTTTTATCTGTTTGTGTAGACCCGATAGATGAGTCAGTTGCGTACATAAAATAGCAGCGCTCAATGCACGGTCGTACTCCATCCGAGTAATTGGTCCGCTGCTCTTCGGAATATGTCGACGACGGGCAAAGCGAAAACAATACGCTAACACACGTTGCATCTTTGTTAGCGTGGAAAAACGGCTGATCACCTCCGTAGGTTGAATATTGTCCTGAACATGAAAAACATTTTTAACTGAGGTTTTAACATCTGGAAGCTGTTCAATTGGAAACTCGTTCGGTATCAAACTTGGCCACTGATCGTTGGGATCTTGCAGAAACTCTGGACCATTTAAATGTAACCGATTGGTAAGAAGTTCCTCGGGTAACATACCTCGAGATGCAGGATCTGCTGGGTTTTCTGATGATCGTACATGAGACCATTCACAATGTGGCAGAAGTGAGTGAATTTTTGAAACTCGATTTGTAACGAATATTTTGAACTGTTTTTGATCCCCGTTAAGCCACGCCAATACAATGGTAGAATCGCTCCAAGCTCGAACACAATCTACCGTTACAATATCACGAAGCACGAAAAGTTGATGAGATAGTAATTGCGCAAGTAATAACGCAGCACACAACTCCAGTCGGGGTATTGTAAGTGATTCATCCGTTTGTGATGCTTTTAGAGGTGCGACTTTTGTTTTGCATGTAAGGAAATGCACCGTGACCTCATCTTGCACGTCGACGACTCTCAAGTATACCACAGCCGCATATCCCTTTTTTGACGCATCCGCAAAACCTAATAACTGGATGGCTTTTGATGAGCATACATCAATAAATCGAGAAAGCGATAATGAAGACAACGCAGGTAACTCCGTTGTAAAATTTTTCCATTTATTGATGATATCAGGCGAAGGCGACGTGTCCCAGTCTAATTTTTCTATCCATAACTCTTGCATAACGCACTTGGCCCAAAATATCACGGGTCCCAACGTGCCAACTGGATCATATAGACGGGCAATTTCGGAAAGTATGGAGCGCTTAGTTGGGTTGACCTGGTTGATATTAATATGATAGCCTAAGGCATCCGAAGTAGTACTCCAATGCAGACCCAACACTTTTACGGATTGGTCATCTTTAAGTTCAAAAGATGGGTCCATTGCGCGATCTTCAGCAGCTATACCTTTTAATATTTCTTCACAATTGCTGGCCCATTTTCTTAAATTGAACCCTCCTTTACGTAATAAGGATATTACTTGACGTTGAAGCTCTAGCACTTCCCCTTTTGTATCAGCGCCTGCCACAATATCGTCAACATAGGTAGATGTAACTAACAGACCTTTTGCCAGAGGGAATTCAGTTCCGCAATCTGAGTCTAATTGGTGTAAACATCTGATTGCCAAATATGGGGCTGCATTGACACCATACGTAATTGTACATAATTCGTATTCTTTGACTTCCTCGATGGGCGAATTCCTCCAAAGTATATGCTGATACGCACAATCTGCATCATTGACTCGGATCTGCCTGTACATCTTCTCAATGTCGGCAATAAATAAATATTTATAAAAACGGCTTCGAAGTAGGATATCTGTAATATTACTCTGTAATTTTGGGCCGGTTGCCAAGCAGTCATTCAATGAAAACCCAGATGACGACTTGGCCGACGCATCAAAGACTACCCGAATTTTCATCTTGCCGTCTTCCCGTTTTACTACAGCGTGATGCGGGATAAAATATTTCCCTGGTCTTTCAGCGGCGCGCATGTGACCTAATGAAAGATATTCATTCATGAAACAACGATACGCGGAATATAATTCAGGATCCTTTGCTAAACGACGTTCAATGTTAAACAGCCGGTTTAATGCCATAGTACGCGAGGAACCAAGACCAGCTGGCGTAATCAACTGTTGCTTTGAATTACATTGAGCGTCGATTATAGATCGAAAAGGGAGAGCAACACAAAACCTGCCTGATGTGTCCCGTGACACTGTTTTACAAAACCACTCTTCGCATCGTTCATCTTCTGTTGTCGACTGTACTTGAACTGTCGGCTCTTCAATCCTCCAAAATTGTTGCAGCAATCCTTCCACAGGTGGCGTTGAAGTAATTGTTAATAATGTTGAAGACGATGGTGTGACATCTTGTAAAGGACCATTAATAACCCAACCGAGATGTGTATGCATTGCCGACGGAAGTCCAGGACTATTGATGATTTCAGCCTTCGAGAATAATAGCGTCGGATATACATCACAACCAATTAACATGTCAATAGGACCGGGACAATCAAAATTTGGATCCGCCAGCTTTAGATGTCCATAACGACGTCTCACAGCATTAGGTAATGGTTGACTAGGCATTAAACTAGTAATCTGCGAAATGACGACCACGTTGGTAACATTGAATCGTGGATACTCCGACAACGACGGGATGAAATCGCATTGAGTGACGCCCTTTAATCGAGTGATTAGTTGTTGCGAAAGCGCATAAACATCATTGCGGTTCTTGTGGCGTTTCAGTCCTAATTTAGTTGCACAACTTAATGTCATCGCCGACACTTGCGATCCGTTGTCCAGTAAAACTCGAATAGGATGTAACAGTCCAGCGTCATCTTGCACGCGAATAACAGCGGTACCCAACACCACAGTAGTGTCAGCAGATAGGTTGCCAGAAAAGCTTGCCGAACTGCCTGTCGATTTTTGGCTGGTTTTTTCGGTGTTGACGATAGCATTACCCGATTTTTCACTAGCATCAGCCGACTCCGAGGGTAAGTGTAGCATGGTATTGTGTCGACCTTCACATTTCTTACACGTGTATGTGGTTGTACATTTATTCGCCGTGTGTCCGGAAGCCAGACAAATAAAACACAAAGACTTATCGGTGACAAACTTTCTGCGATCTAATACTGGTTTTCTTTTAAAAACAAAGCAACGATAAAGCATATGATCGTGCTGACAACATAAACATTTCAACGACTTCGGCGAAGCTAACGTTGCGAATGAGGACTTACCAGACTTCACATTTTTAACCTTTTTTGAAATCTTATCCAACCTTTCTGGTTTATCAGTGGAAATGTTAATATTATCTAATATCTTACATCGCTCAGATACAAAATTTAATAAACCGTCCAAATTCGGTATGGCTGTCTGTGATATACTGGCTTCATATAACCGTCTAGTTTCAGCATCCAACACTCGTGCTCCCATATAAAATAACAAAAACCCTGAAATATCTTGTATACCGAGCGCCGTTATTGCTGCGACATTTTCACGGAATGTATTTAAAAACGCAGATAAAGACATAGCCGATTCCGTCTTAAGCGGACTGAACGAAAATAATTTATCTAAATGCGCGGTTGCCAACAAACGCGGATTTTCGTAACAATCGTGTAATGCCTTCCAAGCTATGTCGTAGTTATCCGAAGTCAACGGAACCGATTTTACTACAGTTAACGCCGGACCAGACAAACAAGATATCAAATAATGATACCGCTCGATATTTGATATTGATTTATTTTCATGTACTAACGATCGGAACATGTCGCGAAAATAACACCATTGAATTACGTCACCGTCAAATTTAGGTAACTCAATCTTAGGTAATGACATAGTGGTTCCGGCAAAACCACTACCGTTTTGAAGCGGCATTCGATCAGTAGTACTCGCTGCTAACCGTACTAATTCAGCGATCATTCGAATATGCCCACATAATTCCTCCACCTCCATTGTTATTAACAAATCTATGTCATTAAATTCGTCCTGTTGACCCAAATCCAACATAATGTTCAACACTTCTTGCTGCTGCGCTTCGAACTGATCGGCATATTTATCCAGTGATAAATAACGCGCCATAAACGATGGTTGCTTTTCGACATCTGTTCGCGCCTCTTTTGCCAATGTATCTAACATACGAATTTTTAGAAGCGTCATGTCACGCGAAGCACGTGAGCGTAACAATAAATTCGATTCCGGTGTTACCGAGGTAGTTTCCGATTTACGCTTTGGACGACCCATAATAAAGCAAGAAGAATACAACGTAGGGAATGACAATTACAATAATAATAATAACAATATCAGTATTTTAGCAATATAAAATATATCTAATCCTATCCGGCCCGAAGGACCAAAATGTATTGTCTATACCGTATTTCTTTATAAATATATATATATGCAACAAGCCAATAGGTAATTATAATAAATATAATAAAGAAAAAAAACTAGATTGTTGTCATAAAATAATAATAGTGGACTGTATTAATGATATAACAATACATCACCTATGAAACTAATAATAATAATGTGATTACAAATATTATAATATTGGGGAGTAGGCGCCCACCTACTATATAAATCAAATGTTGTTATAATAATACTAAAAATTGAACCAATTAATGATAATACACGTACTACATAATAATAATAATGAAAAATGATAGTAATGTTGACTATAACAATAACAAAATTGATAACACAAAGATATAAAAAATATCGCGTATCACAGGTGATAACGCGTTACCGTGACCGTGTCGCCAACCGCACCATAGCCTCAAAATTGGATGGAATGTTGTTAACTGCCAGGACCCGCAAACCACGTGTGGAACGTCCAACACACTTCGCACCCGCGCGCGATTTATGATCACGAAGATGATATTAAAATTAAACAAAGTACCACTGACGATGGTGCCCGGTGCACCATAAAAAAGCACACTATAATATATTACTATCACCGCCCGCGCTGGTGTAGAATAAATATATATATATATATGTGTGCGTCCGTGTGCACAAAAAAATGGTCTCAATTCCGCTACGTCGGAATTAACCGAATACCGTTTCTACGGAATTGAGAACCAAATCGCCCGCGTCACAAAATACGCATCGCCTCGAGTGGCCGCGCACCAAAAAACACTATGCCACCGATGGCAAAAATATATATAACAAAGGCGACGACCGATGTCGGAATCGTAACGACACTTTTGACAGACTGGCCCAAGAGAGACGGCGCAACGGGGCACCGAGACAAACAGCGCAGGCGCACCAGCAACCGGATCAAATTTAATTAATTACCAATTAGCTGGCGCGCTCTGGCGATATCTAGTACGAACAACAAGCCACAAGGTAAACTTTAAATTAAATTGTAATTTCAACATCGACTTAAACTTCAAGTTCAACATAAATTTCAGTTTCAATTTCGAATTCAACTTGAAACTTCAACTTCAAAATCAATTTATCATGATAACTAACAATTATCAGATTATCTTAGTACGTAATAATTCAATAAAATTTAGTACTTACTACTTAATAAAATACGTATAAATTGTACAATTATGTGTATGTATGAGTTCTGTGATATTTCTCATGCATGAATAAATTTAACATTATACCAAGTTTTTCCCGATTTTTGTTTAATTTTCAATTTATTAATCAATCTCAATAAATAATCGAATATATTTCTGATTATTTTTGATTTTGTTCTCTTCGTAAACTGTTATATATAATCCAAAAAAATACGAAACTATAGCTTTGTTTTAATGTTTCTGAGGATGAAAAAAACATAAATTTGATGTATGAGGTTCAATATGGAAATTTTTTATGAAGTACAAAATATTAAATTTTTAAAAAAAATTAAAAATGTTCAACATAAATTTACAAGTAGTCTCCTAATTGTCACAAGTGAGCAGTCATTACTCAGCAGGGTACAATATAAAGCGCTGTTGAGCATTGTTTGCGACATTGAGAAAATTTTTTAACTGTTATAAATACATTTATATATTGTTAATAATGTTATAATGATATTACGGATGAGGAGATAGGTAAAATGGTTCGAAAATTATATTTTTCAAAAACCACCTATACCTTAATTGTGTGGGAGTTACGCGTATGTTAGTGGAGTGATTTTCAAATTTTAAATATTACATATTAATTTATTATTATACCAGTTATATGTATTATTTTGAAGATTATTTTTCAAGAGTAGATTACCCCTGCTTACATCGAACATAGACATAGTTCCCATATACCTGTGCGATTCAGTATTATGTGCAGCATAGTATAATACACTATTTATATTATGCATTATAACTTACTTATAAATATAATATTATAAGTACCTATTTTATTTTTGGTCAAAATATACTCATTTTTGCAACGTTTATTATTTATAATATTGTTATAGTAATATATTTTTATAAAGAATAATATTTTTACATTTAAAGTTGTTATAATTGTGAGTAATGTGACTTGTGATAGAGAGGTAGAGAGAATTGAATGCGTTGTTGACAAAAATCCTTAGAATAGACCCTGCTACTCAGTACTGTGTAATCGTGATGTTTAATTTTAAGAACAATGTGTTTTATCTTTTTTTTATTTACCTGAAAATCTTAGGGAGTGACGAAACAAAAAAAAATGTTATAATAGATAAAATTATGTAGTGTCCAGATACAAACACATCATAGGTTTTTATATCTGCATTTAATACGTTTTGTATGTATAACGTGTATAAGTACAATTAAAATGTTAAGTTTTTAGTTTTAAATTCTGATTGAAGCATTATACCTACACGTGTATTAGTTTTTTACAATATTTTTTTAAACATAAATTTATTTGTGTGTTAAATGACCAAAAGACCAAAAAGAACATTAAAAATATTTTTATCTTTAATTTAGAGGATGATAGTAGAAAATTAGATCGAGTAAAAGGTTTTAAAAGTAATTTCCTCGTACTTTTCTTGATAAACAAAAAAAATAAATGATGAAAAACAAGTTTAGTTTTGTTCTAGAGATTGGTGGAAGAACTCAAAAAATTGTATTTGACTAAAGCAGCAATTGACGAGAAGGTCGGTTTACCTGTTGATTGTTAGTTAGACTCTACATGTTGAGCATTTGGTTAAAACTTTTTTATACACGTCATAACCATGTGTGTATCTGATATGCTCTATATTAAACATGTTAATATTACTTCTTATTCTCTGTTCATTCATTTTCAACGTTCGGCTGTTCGCTTTATTTTTTTATTTCTGCCCCATTTTTTTTTTTAATTGTATAATTAATAACCCTTAAAAAATTTTCATAAATGCGGTGTTTTAGGGTGTTTCTATATTTATTCATTATTTTCTGTTTCTTTTACCAGTTTCTCGTTCTCTTAAATATCACTTTGCTCCCTGGTATCTAGACAATAGTGATATACTTTTCATAGTTATTGAATGCTGTTATTGTTTTTGATTTTAAACTGATTTTGTTTTCATGATTTATTTTAAATTTTTACGGAGCTTAAAGAGTGTATAAATGGCATACTTAATTATTTATATATCTATTATTGGTTATTACTGAATATATTGCTAAAATTTTTGACGGTGTAGAATACTGTAGATATATTGCTGCAGTTATCACTCACTGTTTGTGTTAATTGAAAATTAGGCATGATAATAGCAATTCCTTTTCTTTGTGTATACTATATATGATAATTATTAAGGAGTTCTTCGATTGTTTCATAAAATATCAGTTTACACGTTTTTGTATCGTTTTTGTTTAGCTGTATCTTTCTTGTTTTAAACAGCTAGGGATATTCTTTAAAATATTTTTCGATTTTTTTAGTGATAGGTTTGCTGCCATTTCACAAAATATTATAGTATGTTTAAAATTAATTCGCTATTTATTTGAGCTTATTAATTCTCCTGTGTGTTGGTTAGTAATTAATTGTTTTAAAACAAAATTTATAAATAGGTACATGTAAACTTTTTAATATATATAATATAAAGAGCTATTTGAATATTTTTGAATACATTGGTTCGTATTTATAATAGCTAATAGAGTGGCTGAATTTAATATAGATTTTTTTTATTAGCTTGGCAAATAATAATATGTACTTTTATTTTATTGTAATATAAAACCATTTTTTTTTTTTTGACAATATTATTACATTGTTTGATTTCATGAAAAAGCGTTAACGGCGTTAATTATTTATGATTGTGACTTGTATTACATAATTAAATTTAAATTTAAATATAATATGTCGAGTCATGTTATATACTTATATCAGTAAATAAACTAAGCTACTTCGTTTTATTTTATACTTACTTTATACTCGTACTTGAACTATTGATGATTATAAATATTGAGGGTTTGGGTAGTATAAAACCATTGATTGTTAAAAATATCTAGTACCTATTTAAATTATTATATTGAAAACTAATAATATTGTGAATGAAAATTTGCATAAAGGAATCAAAAGAACACTTGATTATGTATCAAAATATTTGCATAAAGTATTTGTGGAAGGGATTTTTAAATTTGTATTAAATTCAGTGTAGTAATTCATATTATTGTATACATTATGTTATTTTTTCAGTTCTACAGACTACAATAATAAAATAATAAGCCATACATTAATAACCTTATTCAAACGCCTTTACAGCTTACAACTGTCGGTATATATTTGTCATAGTTACAGATGTTTAACATGGTTACATGGACTTTGTCAATAGATACTTACATTGATAAAGGCTGGATTTACAGGTAAATATACCTACTGATACGTCTGACTACTTGTTGGTAAGGCTTATTACTTCAATACGTATCATGAGTTTCATATGACTAAATAAAATATTTGATCAATAATAAAGGTAAGCACTAAAAAATCCACGATTTAAATTATGCTCAACTTTAATTTTTATTTCCAATATTAAAATCCACAATTTTAATTTTTAATAACTACTCGTACTTTATTATTAGACAAAATCAAAATATCACAACCACAAAAAAATGTTCAAAATAACTAGTGATAAAGTCAATAATTAAGTATAATATGATATGGACTCATATAGTATTAATCTGGACCACGATTAAGGCAAATCGATCATTCACTAAAAAATAAATTTGAATATTTAAAATAAAAACACTGTCAGGATCAAATCTTTCATTGATAATTACAAGCTTAATAGGATATGCTACAAGCTCTAAACATTTAAACCTGTAGGGTTTGATTAAAGCTGTGCTACATTGAAGCAGATGGTGTTCGAAACATTTAGTATTGTACCAGTATTATGAGATTAAAGCAAACGTCAACGATTGTCATGTTCTAATATTTATGATTGGGTTTTAATCCAATTAACCAGTTTATGGTTGATGATGTTTTTAAATACACCACTATAACTAAATAACCTATAATACGTATTTATGTTTTAAATAATAATAATATAAGTTTAAATAATTCCAATAATAATTAAAGCTATTAAAATAAAACCAATAGTATAGTTTATTTATTCATTATATTATTTAAGAAGATATTTAGATATTAAATATTTCACTATTGAAATATAAGATATTAAATTTACTAAGCATTTAAAAAGACACGCATCTAAAGAAATTGTCTGTTACGTCTATAAAAAAGGCATTTAAAAATAAATATCAAGAAATTAAATGAGTCTTAAACGTTTTATAAGTTTGCATTTAATATAATTTTGAAATGTAAACCTCTTAGAATCTTGAATTTTAAATATTAATAAGAAACATGAAATCGATAACATACTACCTATTTTGAGTTAGAATATTTGAAAAAAAAATACTCGACAAATAGAGGTTTTTAAATATCTTTTAAACTTCATCAAAACTCTAAATTCATTGTGTCTATAAATTATAAATGGACGAAAGTTCATATCGCATATAATGGAGATTTTCACAAGTATAAAAAAATAAACACGTCGAATACAACAGTATTATAACGATATATGAAAAAGTTTGATCGAGTGTATGCTTATAAGCTGTCATATATTATGTTTAAGGTAAATAAATTATTTCTAAGTACCATATAGTAATTAATAAATATAAATTTCAATGAAGTTTTATTGAACGAATTTCAATCTCATAACTGTTTTTATATTTTCTTTTTAATATAATTTATTGTCTATAAAATTTTTCATTTTTTAATCTCTTTAAAACTATGTACCTACATAAAAATTATATTATTGTTAAGTTATTTATCAGGGTATCACTGAATGGGTTTGTTATTAATAAAAACATAATATAAATTGTATTCCAAATTTAAAAGTTCTAATTAAAGTACTTTTAATAAAAATAAATACGTAATCATAATAAAAAGGTTTTTTTTTGGACTAAAAGCTTAACATATTTATTTTAGATTATTATTATGCATACATTCAGTTTTACATAGATTAAAGCTGTATTGGTATTATAATATTATACCCCAAAATAAACTTTTTTTTTAATTTTGAGGTTTAACAACAATGGTTATAACTAATAAGACGTGATTTGTAAAAAAAAGTTAAAAAAAACTTCTCAATAATTGAAATTATTACATTAGAAATTTTTTGATATATCAAAATCAAAATCAATATTTGATCATTTGACGTAATTTATTAATAATAAAAATAACAATAATATAATACAATACAAAATATTTGATAATATAACATGTGCTATAATTATACTAAAAAGAAGAACTTATTCAATATTTTAAAACTTACTCTAATTTGAATTATTTTAAGTACTTAAATAATAATAATATTGTCACAAATGTTTATTGTTATTTTTTAATACCATAATGTATACCATGCTCTTATAGGAAATGTAATACAGTAATTTTATTTAAAACTTTTTAAGTTAATTTAATAAATTATTATATAATAATGTAATATTTATTATCTACCTATTCAATTTTAATACGTTAAAACATAATATGTAGTTTATTTTATATTATACAGGAATAATAATTGATAATATTTTTATATCAATGGTACCTATTAGAGACGTTATTTTAATTATTTTGATATGTTGATATGTTGTTACTTTTTATTATTTTATAAATAATTATATATCTATTGAGAATCTTGTAATACAAGTTTGAAAGTTTAATTCAAATGTATTAATTTTTGAAAAAACTTATTAGGTCATAATAATTACAATAAAACAAATTTTCCTAGCACAATACTTTCCCTTTTAGTTCGAAATTATTAATATAATATTATATTCCTATTATATCTTCAAAAGAAACCATTTACAATGTAAAAGCTTATTAAAAAAAAAATATTAGTCAATTAATTGGAAATAATATAAATATAATATGAATTACTTGAGGAAAAAAATATATTATGTACCTACCTATGTATTTTTTTAACAATTATTTTTTATTAAAAGAACAAAGACGAGGGTTTAAAATTGAAATGTGAAACTTAATATGAAAACCATGGTCAATAAAAATAAATACGCAATAGTAAGTACTTACTGCATAATTTAATAAAATATTTCATTTTGTTAACAATATATTTTTAAGAGGACGCCATAATATGTTGTCTTTGTTTTACTAACGTACATCATAACAAATTTGCGTTTAACAAAACACATTTTGTGATGTTAGCTTTAATATTAGTGTAAATTTACTTATTATCAAATTTGAAGGTAAGAATATTATTTAGACATAATAATATGCTTTTATTGATATTATCATTTTAAAGTGAGTTATAAAATTTTAAAGTTGTAATATTTTACATAGGCATGACTCACTTTAAAATAATGATAATATCAATAAAAGCATATGTCACTTTCTAGTTAATATTTTTACCTTTAAATTGGATAATAGGTAAATTTACTCTAATATTAAAGCTTACTTCCCAAAATGTGTTCTGCTAAACTAAAATTACAATACGTGTACGATAGTAAAACAGAGACAACACATACGGGTGTATGGCGTTCGCTTGAAATCTATGTTTTAACAAATAGAGAGAACTATTAGAAAAAAATGTATAAACTTGTTTTTAATTGTTCTCAAATAGCAATTACTACACTGTCTTATAGTTAGATTTTGGTTTATCGTTTCTGAAAGTCTACTACGATTTCTATTACGATTGAAATTTTTTCAAAACCAGACACTTGCATACACTATATTACAAGTACCTATATATTTATAGTGTACATTTTTTTCGATGGATTTCCGTCTATTTTTACCAAATGAGTTAAGCATTAAACGAACGATACTTAAACAGTATTGTTATATTGTTTAGATGTTATCTGCGTGTACATTTCTATTCGACAAAATGTTTAACTTATTTTGCTACTAAATTCAGTACACAACACAAGATTGAAGATCAAAGATTCTAAAATAAAATTTTTCTTACTAAATCGTGAATGTCACGCTCATCGTTTAAATATTTAATATATTAAAACAGTTAATAAATAAATAATAATAATAAAAAAAAATTCTACTTAAATGTATTTACATTGAAGAATTTCCATTAATCAACGAAACTATCACATTGCAGTAGTTACATTATTTATATTACAGCCAGATGAAGTTAAGTTGTTTAAAAAATGTAATTTTAAAAAGACAATTTGATCGAGGCTCAACGGTTTAAACTTTTGATTATTGCCAATTCGTGTTGAAAAATAAATATTGGTATGAAATGAATAGAATTTTAAACGAATTATTTCATTTTATTTTCATGTTAGCTTATAATGAAAAAAAATATACGGTGATCACGTGCAAGTTTTTTCAATGCCTTTCGCATAACTAAATATATTTATTTTATATAAACAAATGAACTGATGAAATATGCATGACACAATAAAAAGATTATGATATAATATTATATGTAAATATTTTGAACATTCTCAATCCAGAGTTAGATTTGCTGAGATTGTTTTATTTTGAATTATATTTTAACGACTCATACGGCATAGGTACACGGCAGAATATTCGAGGACATTATACAATATATATATATATATATATACGTATTTCATATATATATATACGTACGTTACCTGCGATGTATACGTGGCGCTCCGGCTTTTAATTGTAAATGGCAAAATTGCAAGAACATAATATATTATACATAGTTAAAGCGCCTCCGCTGTTTCGTTTTTTCACATCGTAACAAATGAATGACCAATAACATTATTACTCATCTGCCCGTATATAGCTTCTGATAATTAAAACCCAATACTACACCGCAATAATGGCCGTCGGTTTGTCTACCACTACCACCGTCAGTAGCTTTAGCTACGGTATGTCTTATTGTCATGTGATATGCATTTCCTGTCTTTGTGTCACTAAAATTATGTACTTTTAATCTTTAAATTTTAACATCGAAATTTTATTTCATTTTAATAATGACATAAATTTAAATTTTAATAATATAATCATAAACAATAGAAATACGATTATTATACTGACCCAGTATACATATATATGTAACTATTTAACTTTAGGTTATTACCTACGCACATTATGTATACATATCATCACACGAAATATACTATTGTTTAATATATGTATTGCGTGTGGTATAGGCACATAATTTTAGATTCTGAGCGGAACGAAGAATGTATTTTTAAATGATTTTTTTATAATGAATGTTGGGTGTTTATTTTAATGAGACAAATTATTCAGTAATAAATTATGAACCACTACAGTGTACCTATATTGGTTATAGGTACTTTAAAGTTCAAATAACGATCATTAAAATACTAATATTGAGTAATATATACTTATCCTTATTTCAAGCGTATAGTCATAAAAAAAAGCTAGGTAACCTATCCTAACGTCAATATAATTGATATATAATTTAAAATTAATCTGAAAGTATTATTTAGAGACCTGTTAAGTATTTTAACACAAAATTGAATTATATAACATAAATTCTTCTTGTTAAAATATCATGAAAAAGTAATATATAAATATGTACCTACACTATGTAGTAATAATAATAATTAATAAATAATAAATTATATTAATTATAATAAATTATATATGATAAATTATTATGGGTAATATAAATAACTATATATTATTATTATCAATAACGTTAAATACATGAATTAAATATATGTATTTTATTAGAATATATTTAAATATCATATTTATTTGCATAAATAAAGATTACACAAAAATGAATGATCAGTTAATAAATACAACAGAATAAAAATGGTTTAGAGAATGTTATACATTACATTTTGAAAATAATTATGCTCTTATGAATTATAAATTATAATTTTAAATAGATTGGCGTCAACGATGAATTTGATGGTGTCGGAGATAGAGACAGGGGTTCTATTTGAGCAATTCGGCCAGTGATCCCGGAAGTCTTTCTCTTTTCTATGTTGAATATTCTGCGTTGTGCAGAATTTTTCGAAAATAATACGTTTAATGTTGATATGAACCCCACACGAAGTATATTATATTGGGGCGTCATTGTATGCGATTTTACATAAACAATAGTTATGAAAACATTGTTATTATAAACGTATTGTTTGATGAAACTAGTGAGTAAAAAATGTAAAAAAAAAGTTCAAAAGTAACGAAATATAAAAAATACTGTTTTTATTATTATATACTTACAGTTTGTAGCCTACACGAACACACCATTTGTCATTGTATATACTATCTATACATCTATACCCAGTTGTAGCTTTGTTCCTGTTGTTCTTATTCTTCACCCTATATATTATTATAGCGCTGACCTAGGAAGTTATTAAAACGTCAAAGATGACTGAACTAACCACTTGCCTTTTCAAAAAAAAAAAATAAATAAACTACAAAATTCATTTTTGTTTGTATTTAATTTTTTTACGGAATAACATAATGATAAAAATAAAAAAGTGGTCAAGTAGGTAACCATTCTGTTATACAGTAGTGATTAGATAACGAGTGTACCTGAATAAATCACAGTCATGAATTTGTTAAATTAAATTTGAATTCAAAATAATTTATATTTTAGTCATAAGTCAACTTAAATTATTAAGTATGGTTTACTCTTACTGCGTATTTATATTGCAACTGTGGTAGTTTACTACTAGTGATACCGCGTAGGGTTGAAAACAACATGATGTTATATGATTACACTGACAGTTATTATATTATAATTTAGTATATTATTTATATCATGTATTATTGTTATTAATTTTAAGACAATAAATACTCGTTGTAGAATGATTTGAACAGGTTCGAGATGTAAATAGACAATACCTATCTTAAAATGAATCTGATAATAACTTAAAAATATCATTGTATATAATAAAATAAAACAATTTCAAGTACCCACAAATAATATCATTACATGTTGATTATCCTCAAAACAATAAAATATGCTGCTGAAGATTCACCTCCCTACAGAGGATGGCTATATTTAGTTGAAAATATAAAAAAAATCTGAATACAAATCATCGCCGTGTTATCCACAAGATACCTCGAAACACATCAATATATCACCAATATTCAAAAAAGGGTCATACATGTCACTTAAAATATTCTAATTTTTTTGTTAATTTTTGGGTGATGATAAATTACAATTTTCCTAATGATTGAAAAACATTTTTGAATAATATAGTAGAAAAATATTTCAATTTCTGTATCGCATTGGTTAAAGAAAATAAAATAGCTAGGTAATCGGATAAAATTTTAGATTTGTGTCTAAAATTTGGTCAAAAGCACTCAAATGTTAAAAATATGTGTAGTTTATATTTAATAGTTTAAATAAGGGGTAAATCCACGATAATTTATTTTGTCACAGACAACATCTATAGTTTATTATTAAATTACTCATTAGATATAGTCATAACTTTTTTTGTTAAATTATTTCACACTATAATATATCGTTGTATAATAAATAATTATTAATTCCTCAACATTCAATCATCCACATACTCACCAAATTGTACGTGTTGCTGAATCAATATATGAGCGATATATTCCTATATATAAGCATGGGTTGAACTATCTATAAAATGTATACATTTATTTTAATATGTATCTGCTTAAATATTTTAAAAGTTTCGTAATGGGATACAATTTATAAGCACGAATGATCAGTTCAACGTTACAGTTCAAAGGATTATGTAATATTCAAGTACTATTTTAATTATTTTTTTATATTTTGTTTACCCGAGCTATAATTGCGATAAAATCGAGGTAAAATATTGTTTTATAATTTATTTATAAATTTAATTATTATTATTTTTTAGCTATATTATTCTGTTATATTTTTGTTTATAAATATAAGAGCTCGATTTTTATTAAAATTGCTTTGAGTACTTAGCCATGGGCTATTTAAACATGAATTTTAGCATATTTATTGTTTACTTTTTTTTATTAGATATGAATTATTAATACTACCTGTTAAGTTAAAAATATGCATTTTTTTTAATACTTACTTTACGTTTACTTATGGAATAAAATTAGTGTGCATCCACTTAACTTAATACACATTATATCAACTTTATAATTTAAAAACAGGACCATAGGTTATGTAGATATATTAAAAATGTTTATTGTGCATGATATTTTTATATTACGTACGTAAATATACAGCATACGTATTACGTACTATAAAGATTAAGTACTTAAATTTATATACTTAGAAAAATCCGTAGTTATTATCGATTTACGTAGTGCCTATACCGTAGAACGATACATTTTGTCAATCTAGTTATGTTTCGTACTTTTTGTTTTGAATCCTGTTTTTATGTAATGCATTTACGCATCATGAAAACGCGTACCCCCCCAAAAAAACTCGATTAAGAAAGGTGTTTGTACTCTATATACGCATTGTCGTGTAGTTCTCAATATAGAAATCTAAACGTTTATGCTGACCAAGTATATTATGTAATATGTATATGAAGGTAATTTATATTACCTACTACTTACTACCTACTATTCTATAACAAAACACGACCTTTGAACTGAAAGCAAAAAAAAATATATATTTATATACATATCGCATGCGGACTTACTGACCTTAATTAATGATACAATTTTACAGTGTCATTCTATAGCTTATTGTTATCGACTAACTATGTATAACATTTGATTAAGAGCACGAGAAGAAGAACAATATTACCAGAGATTCAATAATTATTGTTCAATTATTGTTGTTCACGTTTTTGTTTATCAGTCGTTGTGTTCTGCTAGTGATTCAAAATATTATTTTTATAGAAATAAGTAAGTAACTAGAACAATTTAATATATTATACATAGTTTTTAAATTTAACGTAATAAATATGTATGTACTTCTTATCTTTACACCATTTATATGCGTTTTTTACTAATTTATAAAAAAAAGTAACAACATATTATTATTACAATTGGTGGTGAATTATGTTACAACGCCTTAATTTATTAATTTGAAAAATAATATTTTGTACTTTTAAAATATCATCTATTTGATAGTAAAGAGTCTAGAATAAAATTATTTCATTATTTTCAACTATTCATGAAAAATATTGTCGTAAACTATATTATAATATTATAATAACTATAAATTAATAACATATTAAATAATCAAAATAATTTGTAAAAGTAATATTATAATAGAGTAATAGACTAAAATAGACTAAATTTATAACTTGCCAAAATTAAAAAAATAATTATTCTAAACTTATAAAGACCATAAGTTGTCAATGAATCAGTCTTAACATAGTAATTTTTAGTTTAATTAATTAGTTTTGATAAACTTCACTCCATCATAAATTTCAAAAATTGTTATATTTAACATTTTATTTTCGATTACTTTTATTTCTAACAAGTATATTATAATAATATACTATTTCAAATTAATTTCATAATTAAGCGTGAACAATTTTCTGAATTAATACTATATTATTAATAAATTGATTAAACATCTGAATTATTGTTAAATGTATATTTTCCTAATCTATGTACTACATTTTTCTAAAATAATTTTAAAATATATTATTTTAGTTTATACTTAATTAATTTTTAAATTTAAATTAGTACGACAAATAGATAGATATTCTAAAAATAATCCTTAAAAACGTAATTGAGTTATCCTTGTTTTGTTATGATAGATATTCAATAGATATACTGTCTAATCAAATTTCCATTAAAAAATTATAATTAGTAGGTATTTTAAATTTTTATTACTACTTGGAAATTAAATTAACTAATGTAATATTTAAAATTTTATAAACTGAAATATAGGTGCTCAGGTCTAAGATAATAATATATTTAAGTATTTGTGTTTTATTATTTGGACATATTAAATTACTTTTTTTTTATACAGTTTATGACTTTGTTTCAGGAAAAGCCAGATTTTTTTATTCATATTTAAATTAAAAAATACATTTATTTTCACGTGAAAGTTAATTAATAATAATTAATACCATTACTATGGTCGTTTAGAGATAATTTTATGGCTATGTATAAAAAAAAAACTTATAAGTACAACGTAAATGTTATTACTCTATTAAAATCGACTTAACAATTCGATTAATTACGTAGATATATTTTTTTACATATATTTTTAAATTAAAAGTTTTTATAATTATTATCGTTAAACGTCAGACATTTTATCAATAGCACACACTATATAAATACACTATATTGTATAAATATATTGTAAGATTGAAGCGTGGTCAGTTATAAACAGATTATATTGATATTGAAAAAAAAAATGATCAGCAAATTGCAAAGCATTTATATACTTTATATTAATAATGACGTTTATTCAAGCAATGAATTGGTTAGTCTCGCTGACCATTGTCTGCTTGGCAGTGCAGTGCGGCACTGTTGTGCAGTATCCGGAAGATGTGTACAGCAGTTTGGCTTTCGTTTTCGACACGACGGGCTCCATGGAGAATGACTACTTACAGTTGAAATCACACGCGGAGAGCATTATGAATTACGTGCTGGCAAGGAATAACACTGAAATCAAGCATTTCGTTTTTGTACCATTTAACGACCCAGGTATAGTCGAATACGTACTGTATCATTATCTAAATGTAATGTACATTTAAAATGTCCCGACGTCCGTAATTATAGATGAAGGGATGTTTGCACATTAAAAAATTCCTATATATAACATTGTGTATATACTGGTATACGTATATATATATATATATTTATAGGTATTACACGATGATTGTTTTATCGTGAACCTCGGAATATCATAAAAAAAATACAATTTTTTTTTTTATTTTACAAACGAATACGGTATAAACATTTTTTTTTTTAAATACTGACTATTTCTCAGAATTGATATAACTCTACAATTTGTCATTTCAGTAATAATTTTTCGACAAGAAATGTAATTCACAAAATTATTTGTTGTTTACTAAATTAAAAATGTTATTACACCTCCGATGAATTTACACCACTAATATTGCTTCCGCGTGTAAAGTAAACATCATAAAGTTTCTTTTCTTTTATGCGCATTAAAAGTAATGATACCGGAATATAGTAGTATAATGGAATCCCAAATAAATATTTTTTTTCAGATGTTCTATATTACAGCTACATGAACATTATAATATATTTATATTTTCCGTAAAACTAAAATGTGATTTTTTTTTACTAATTCCCGAATAGTTTACAATAATTTTATGTCTTAGATGATATTGTTATGGTTTTGTTTGAACAGATGTGGGACCTGTGACTGAAACATTTGACCCAAAGGTAGTAATGTACAAACTTAATCAAGTACTGATAGGTGGAGGTAATGATTGTCCGGAAATGGGAATAACGGCAGTGATAGAAGCGTTAAAAGTTGTGAAGCCCAACTCGTATATATACGTGTTTACTGATGCACCGCCTAAAGATTCACATTTAGTTTATGACGCCCTCGAGTTAATCCAAAGAAAACAATCTCAAGTAATTAATTTAAAATTAATATTGTTAAAAATCTTCAGACTATGATGTTATAAAAGTAAAAATGATTTAATGTCTTACAACGGCACTGTTTTTTAAAAAAAAAAATATTTATTAGCCGTAAAATAATGTTTGGATATATTTAGCACGTGCTAGTTTTGTATTTTAATATTACAAGTATTTATTTATTTATGTATTTTATTCGAATAGCTTCTTTACATCATAATTCAAGAATAACTTACATTTCTCTACCGAGCTGTACCGTTTTAATCTTTTCAAAAGTTGGTTTATTGTATGTAATATTACTTATTGACTACATTCCAACAATATTTGCCAAATCATGATAAACAATAATACATTATCTTGATTATATCACGTAATCACTTATTCGTGTTTTTTACCATAACTTTATAAAACTACTTATAAAATTGTCATACTTTATTAGTAAGTACTTAATTTACTTTTAAACAGTAAAACGATTTATCTATAGTAGGTAGTGCAGTGAAAAAAATAACTATACACTTAAAATTGTTTATATATATATGCATACCTATATTTTTGGTGAACAATTTCTATTTTGACCTTTTCATTAATATCTGCATTTTTAGATTCCAAGTGGACCAATGAAATAAGGTATGACAATGATTATTGAATTATTTTTTTGTATCAGCAGATACTTTTTAAATCAGTAATATATTTCAATCTTCAGCATTAAGGATTATTTTGGTGCCAAATTAGCATTATAGTTTCTATTCTTGTTTGGTTAGTTAAAAAAGCGTAACGTTCAGATTTCAACTGATAATTTCTACGGTTGAAAATTATTATTTATCTTAACATTTTTTAAATATAGTGTTATTAAAAGCTATTATTTCATATTTTTCAATTTGATTAACATGCTTTATTCATTATTTATGTAATTATTCGTCTAATTAGTATGAAATTATGAAATCAATTAATTATTATGGTAAAACTATTCATTTATTATTATTTTTTGATATTACGTTTCTTTGTATAATAATGTAAGTACTTCAAATTTCAATTAATATCTGACTTAGACAATGACAATGGAGGTTAATTGTTTTGTCGTAACGTTGTGCATGTCAATATATATTAATATTGTGTATAGTTAATGTACCACTTGTTAATATGAGAACTTACATTCTAGCAGTGTTCGCACTTTACAAATGTTTATCTATAAATTATTTCTATATTGCAGTTATTCTTTATGTAATATTAAACCCTTTCGGATTTTATAAACGTGTACAATGTGTACATGTTTTAATTACTCTAGTTATTATATGAACTAAGTTAGAACTTTAATAATTATATATATATATATATATTAGGAAATATCATACAAAACTTAATATTTAAAAATAAATATATTCGTGATTTCTAAAATCGGTTTTTTTTATCTAGAAAATAAGATTTAGTTGGTAATAGAAAATTACCATACATTTATAAACAATCGGGAAAAATTAAAGAAAATTGGAGTATCTGGAAAACAATAGTTATCGAAAAAATCGATACCTAATATTTTCTTGTTGTAATTTTAAAACGAAACATTGATGAGACTGTACATAATTTAAATTTTCAAAAAAAAAAAAATTTAATATCATTATATTTAACAACTGACAAGATGCAATTTTTATAATATTTTTTTCTAGAAATTATATTCATAGATATTTGAAATACCTATTTAATTGTTTTCGTTTTATTTTAATAAAATTTAAAAAGCTTAATAATTTAACACGAAATTCGACTTAAAGTGACATTTTAACCGATAGAAAATATCAAAACTAAATTGTATTATGTGATGATGTGAATTATATTCACAATTATTTATATCATTTTTATTCGTGTTAAAATGCTGACGATATAGTTTAAAAGTATAAAGTTTGCTATTATTCCCTTTTTCTCAAAAGTACTACACATTTTAAACCTTATTTTTTTTTTTGCTTTTCAAAAAATGTATACAACAGTTTTTTATATATATATAAATGAGCTTTCCACGTACCACTAATAGAGAAATACTGACCTAGAAGAATTATTTAGAGGTATAATTTCGTGTTCATAAACATTTTCTCAATCCTATATCCTAACATTGTATCTATTAACGTAATCATTTAAGTGAAAATGGGATTTTTCTGGAAACTATAAATTTATGAAGATTTTAAAATTCCAAAATTCTTGAAAAAAATTCAATATATTCTCGTCCTAGTGGCATTATACTTATAGTTTATAATATTATATAAAGTTTTTTTTTCTGATGATTTTAATTGCACAAATTATAAAATATTAAAAATATATTTCAGGCCTATATTAAATCCAATATGCTAATAGTTTATGATATGCAACTTAAGAGATTTTTGAGATTTTTAATTAAATAATATTTGTATTTCTTATTTTAATATAAATCGAAATTGTTATTACAGATAATTAATTACATTTTATAGAGTTTTTTATTACAAAATAATGATATGTGTTTTTGTAAGTCTATGTTCTAATGAATGATTTAAAAAAAAAATTAAAGAAATTACAGTACACAAATTATTTTGAAGGTACCTATTGTAAAAAAATGTGCGCAGGTTGTTGTTTTAAGAACAGAACACGGATGCGTATCATCAGATACTAGCTACGAAAATATAGCATCATTGGGGTCAGGTAATGTATTCGACGTGAACAAGGGAGATATATCAAAAGTACTGGAGTTTGTCAAAACATCTATGGACACAAATAGAGTAAATTTGATGTCTGTAAATATTCCACAAAAACAATTGATACCGTTTCCGAAAAAGCTAAGTATTGACGAAAGTATAAGAAGTCTCCAGGTATCCGTCTCTGGACTGAATTCAAATATTGACGTGGTGAATCCCATAGGTAGAAAAATGGATGAATCAAATGGGTTGATTACTGATTTGAACTTGAAAAATGTTAAAATCATCAATATTCTGGTAATTTTTTCAAAGATAATTATTTTGTTAGACATATTTATTTATATTTTAATGAACATTATATATGAGGGATATATTATTCTATCATTTATGTTGATTTTATGATTTTTAAATAGTTTATGACTATCTTATGTAATATATAAATATTAGATATTAAGTAACAGTAATATGTATTTTGTATTTCTAAGGAACCCATGCCCGGTGAATGGACTTTGTATATAACTAGTGAATCTTCACATGAAATTCGTGCTTGCGGAATCAGCACAAAAAATTTTGACTTCGGATTTGCTATTGCAAAACCAAAAAATTTGTCGCAAACTAGCCACAGGCCACTTAAAGGTATTTTGTTTATTCAAACATACTGCATCATCAATTGAATGCAAATAATAGTTATGTCCAAAAAATACAGTTAAATTCATGTTAATTTCACTGTTCTTAAGTTATAACATATAATACGGAATTTATTCGTTTAAATATAATTGTTGTTGGTAAGTATTAATTTCAGTGCGATGTTTAGAAATGACGTACAAACTAACGAGTTTGTAGGTTCGTTTTTAAAATAATCGATAAACTTACTTGTACCTACCTGCAGACTGCAGTGTGGGTATATACACAAACTATTCAATGCAAATCCACCTTTTTATTTTACGCTATGTCCATTGCATCGTTTATTAGAAACATCTGTATTCAAACCATAATTGATGGATTTATTAGAAAATTATAAATTTTGAGTGCACATTTATTAAAAATAATCGTCGAATATATTGATCAATATTATATCATTATTCATTGCGTTCGATTATAACATTTTGAAATACACTATTACTTATCTATATATTTATACGTTTAATGTTATGTTAACATTAACAACAATACTTTTAATAATTCAGTTATTTTGCATTAAAAATAACAGTAAAATTAATGTTTTATAATAGGTGCTAAAAACTATATATTAGTAGATTGCCCAGATGTTAAGAAATTTGTATCTTGTAAGATTCAAGATTTAAGCAGTGATGGTAGAACAGAGGCTCTGCCAATATTAGTTTTTGGAAAAAATATGTTGTTATGTGGTCCATTCATACCCAATGATAATCCTTTTTATGTTCAGGTAAATATACATGTGTCATTACTATGTTAAATATTAGTAAGGTGATAAAATAATAATTAGAATTAGAATTCAAAATAAAATGTAGGTTTATTTCTAGGTAATATTGATTATAAGCGTACACGTACGACGCGACCTGTATAATATACAACGCTAAATAAAATTATATGTTTAATAGGTAAATTATGATATTATACAGTACAAATTTGTTAAAATAACTAGTAACAATTTATTTAACGTAATATAATTATTTGAACAGACGATTTCTATAGAATATACTTAATACGTGGAATTTTAAATAAACATTTTTGATTGTTATTAATATCTGTATTAAAATTTAAATAGATAGAATGGCATTTTACTAATGAATAAATATCAAATTTATTATAAATGTACAGGTTGTCTCTCTGTGTTTTTCATCAAAAATAATATTTTTTTTTTTTTTTTGATTCACATATTTAAAATCTATCGACTTCAAATTTAATAATTCTCCACATTGGATATTCAATAAAAATTAATTGTATTTGTATACCTACACTAAAAAATTGAATAATCGATTCAATTCATTGCATCATTTTTTTATAACAACATTAATACAAAGTATTGTTATTTATTATTAATAAATAAAAGCTTAGATTAACTGGAATATTGTTTTACTTAGTCAATATATATATATATTTAGAAACTTAAAATAATTTAAACACATCATTTTATGGTAATTACTAAAATAATTTTAATTTTTAAATTCAATATATTATATTATTTATTAACCTTTAATTATTATTATTATTATTATTATTAGTTGGTTTTATAAGTATGAATAATGATCTTATATATTATTTAAAATCACTAATTACTATATTTATTATTAAACCAAGCTCGTTTTGAGCGAGAAACATATAATTAAAAATATTTTAAACATAATAAATAAAATTATTCAGATTATTTTTAGAAACAAATTATCATAATAATATATGCAATATGAATATATGCATAAAAATTGAACTAGAAAATAATAATTATTTATCACATATTTTTTTTTGATAATTTTTATTGGTGATAAAAGACATTTAAAATATATGAACCCATATTAAGTTTAGTCATTATTACATTTTAACACACGCTTATTGTTTATAGCAATGCATGACTGAGTATAATATTGCAGGTAACATATATGTATGAGTCAAATTGTTGAATATATTTTTAACAACTTGAAAGATATTATTTTTAGATTCTGAGTGAAGCAATGAATGTATTGATTTTTAATGATATGTGTCTGTATGTGTATTGTGTGTGTGTGTGTGTGTCTTCACCATTTAGAACTGTAAAAATGCTTTGATTTTCAAGTTCAGAGGTGGTTTCTGATTACGATTTGAATGTAGTAGGTAGGTACTTTGGAGGGTTCAAAAACAAAATATTCTCAGTATTTTTTTAATAATCGAAAAAAATAAAAACGAAAAGAGAATTTTTACGCTAAACCAATTTTCGATAAAATTGAAATCTTTATTTTCTTATAATCTAAAAACAAATAACTCCAGAAACATGATATTTTCAGCAAGTACCTATCCACTTTATAATTTCCTATACCTAGTATAATTTCAAAAGGTTTTAGTTGTTTTATTTTAATATTCAATAAAAAATTATTCACTTGATCTAAAAATCTTGAAAATTTAATACAGGGTTCTTCATAAATTACGATTAATAGAAATTTTTAAAAAATTAGCGTTAATCCAAAAAGAAAATTTTACAATCTTTTGAAGTTCAAATTTTAACGGATTTTGTCAAAACCACGAAAATTAATAAATTATTTTGTAGTTGAAAATTATATTTATTAATATTTTTCTTATGTAATAGATATAAAGTTCTTTATACGCTTTGCAACCTTAAAAAAAAAATTGTATTTGTAAGAATAATTAATTTCATTTGAGCGTTTGAAGTTCAAATATTTATAACATCATCTTCACCAGTAAAATAAATATTTTTCTGAAACAATTTTTATTATTATGTTGTTATTCAAAAACGAATAACCATATAGATACTTGAAATTTTCAATAAATGTTTGTATTATCATTTTCAAGTTATTTATAGTCATGATAAATTGTTGATTTTTTTAGTTTCTTTTTTTAGCTGTTGATAACAATATTAATCACTGAGTTGAAATTTTCAAACATTTAATACAAGATCTGCCATATTATGTTTTTCTTATATTTATATAAAAATATTAAAAATATATAGTCATAATTTTTTATACATGCGTTAAAATTAAAATTGATGTCATTATTATAAAAATTCACAAGTTACAAATATTTTGTATTAAAAATTTTATAAATTTTTATGAGTAAGGTTTAAAAATTTAATTCAATACTTCTCATAAATAGTTCATACAGAAACTAAAAAAATCTAAAAACTCTATAAACATAATTATTTTTCTCAGATATTTAAAATATAAATTTGGACGAAATTATATATTTGAACAATAAATGACGATGTTCATTGTTTTATTATAATTTAGATATATTTGTGGGAACTTTTAATTGAGTATATTATTATACATTTTAGTATATGCTATGTAATTTTCAAAATATTAAATAGACTCACTTTAATATATTATGAACTTATTCACAATATTTTACGGTAAGGTTGTAGGTTGTTAATAGCTTATAACAATAATATAATAAATAAATAAATATATAAACATATGTAGGGTTTTTATCATTAAATCAACCTACTGTAATACTAATATATTATAATAAATTACCGTAATTGTAATAGCAATACAGATAAACATATTATCATAAAATATACTTACAGTGATGTAGGCTGACTATAACTGTCATAATCGTTTTTCGTATACAACTATCAATGATATATTATCGAATTCAAATTTCTTACATAAATTAAAGTGACCTCTACTGAACACCTAATCCATAGCATAGGGGTACTCATGTATCCATCTTTTTTTATAATATAACTTTAAAATATTCTATAATCTATAAAAACTTAATATGATTAAAATGTATATTGAATGTTTCAATTTGTTTTTATATATTCGAATATTAGAAATTGATTAAATATTTCATATTAAGTAAGAATATTTAACTTCTTTCTAGTGTACTACAATGACTCAGACAGTTTTATCAGAAAATATAGTATTTTAATATAGTTTAATTAAATTATGACCTAAATATATTTATTTTATTGTTTTAATTTATAAAAGTTGTATTCAAATAAATGGTTAGTACCTAACTAAAGTGATTTATATCTTAAAGAGATACTTAATTTATGTTTATTTATTTTTTTGAAAACATTTTATGACAGTCAAAAATCTTCAAAAGAATTAATAGGTACATAATTTATCCATAAATTAAAATTTTCAAATATATTACAAATTAATACACAGTTTTATAGTACATTTTATAGTGTTTTTTAATAATTAAAAACATATTGTGTACAAATTTAGACATATCAGTAAACACCAATTTTTGACTAATTTTCGTCATTTTTGAGTGAATTAATGCTTTGTTCAAAATCGGTTTTTTCCAATTAAATAAATTTATTTGTTTTCAAACTCCCCAGTAGCTTTGTTAACTATTTTATCCTTTTCAGTTTTAATTTACATACATCAAACACAATTATATCGTAAATTAAAAGCGTTAACTTTAAAATTTTTTAATATGCACTAAACTGACTAAACTATATTAATATAGTTTTAAAACGTTGTTTTTTCGAACTAAATATATTTTTTTTTATTCCGATATAATGATACGTTTCAACCATTTAGATTCAGTAATACAGATTAAGATTCTTATCACTTTATTTTGTTGAGAAACACAACTTTTATACAATTTAAAAATTTGGAGTTAATGACCTTAATGTTTGTCATGTATAGGTTGAAAAACTTGTATTAAATTTTCAAATCTTGTGTATAAAAAAAAATTGTCCATAAGTTTTTTACTACAAATAATAATTTGAGAATTATTGAGATTTTTACAAATTTTGTCGCAAATATAAATTTAAACTTTTATACAAAAATATATTTTCTATACATTTTTGATGTTTTTAATTTTTAAATGAAAAATCTTGTATTAAATTTTCAAGAATATATTTACTTAGTGAAGTAAGAAAACTAGAAATGAAAAATTTTAAATATAAAAGAAGTCAAAATCTTTTGAAAATAATATTATATTGTATAATGATCAATGATCATATGATAAAAATTTCAAGTAACAACGGTTATCCGTTTTCAAGTTACACCAAAAAAACATAATCGATTTGATCAAAAACTGGATTTGCGTAAAAGTTCCCATTTTTCCTAACTTTGTTTTTGTTTTGCTTGGTTATTTTGAAAAATACTCGCAATTTTGTATTTTAATTTCTTTAAAGTACAAACACTACAAACTAAATTCAATAGAAGTATTATTTCGACTCAATATTATGTATACACAGATACACACATAAAAAACCATATATCATTGTAAAATCAATAAATTTTTCATTCATTCACTTCGTTTAGAATCTAAAACAATAGTGAATATTATTTTTTAATTTACTAGAACAAAGAACATAATATTATTTTTTTTAATTTTTTTTATATTTAAAATACATAAATAATTTAATATCATTTAGTATTAAATTATTTTAATGATGTTGTGTATATGAAAATGCCTATTATAGTATCATGCCATTTACATAACGAAAATATTAAAAATACTTCTAATTAAAATGATTTGCTCGTTAGAGTACTAAATAATATAATCATTAATAAGACCTATTTAAATTAAATTTGATTTTACAAAAAAATATTATTTGTAGGTACTTAATATTTAATGTTTAAATACACTAAACTTATTGTTCTGTTGTTTAATTTAGGTAATTGGTATGAACAGTTTTAATAATTACTTCAAGCGCATTACTAAAACTAGCATTATTCCCAATGAACCTGGTAAATTATAGTTATATTATAAACATTATGCATTTATTATTTTAATATACTTACTATAAATTAAAACCGTACGTATAAAGCATATGCAATTTATATTTATATATATATATATATATACATATTATAAATAGATGTACCATACATAACTACCACAAAAAAGGCGATCGGAGTAGTTGGCGGTGAATTGCGTATCAATTGTCATGTCGAGTCATTAGTCCCAGTCACAGTTACCTGGGAGTCACTAAATTACCCTCGACAAGCTTGGAACTTTAGGTATTGGATATAACTAATGTAGTTTTGATGGTGTGAATCACTAAAAACTTTTATTTGTAAAAAAAAAAAAAATTATAAATTAATTTCAGCCAGAGTTCAGAAATTGAATTAGTCATACGCAACATAACATTCCAACATGGTGGCATTTTCACGTGTGGGGCACAAAATATTGCTGGCTATTCCAAATCAACAACTAACGTCACCATAATATGTAAAAAAAATCATAGTTATTAATCTATCTAGGTATAATATATGAAATTATATACATATGTGATACAATAATGCAAACACAATGTAGGTAATATATTATATTGAACTTATTATACTTAAAAAAAAATGATGATCGTTAAATTACGCTTTATGGATAGTAAAATAATGAGGGTGACTTTACATTAATATATTATGATAATAATAATAATTTAGGTAGCTAATCAAAGTATAGTTTGTAAACAATTAGTTTATAAACAATGATACATTTTTGTTTCGTAAAAAATAAGATGTTGTACTATAAAATTGAATATATAATTTAGTTTAGTTCAATTTTATAAAAGTCTAAAAATATTAGATATTTATTACTTGAATTATATTATATTATGTTATATCGTATATTAATTTTGTATATTACTTATTGTGATAATTTTTTTCTATAGTTTTTAAATTCAGTAATAATAATGATCTAATACAGTACTGAATTTAAACTAAAAAAGAAAAGAACCTGAAAATTATTATTATTATTATTTATGTAAAATATGATATAATAATACATTAGGCTTCATACTAATCATACTTCTTAGGCGTGTTTACAGTGCGGTCACTCTGGCAATGACCTTTGAATTCAA
The DNA here is from genome assembly GCF_020882245.1 of Rhopalosiphum padi. Taxonomy (NCBI): domain Eukaryota; kingdom Metazoa; phylum Arthropoda; class Insecta; order Hemiptera; family Aphididae; genus Rhopalosiphum; species Rhopalosiphum padi. The sequence continues at coordinate 51,673,226 of NC_083599.1, forward strand.
ATTAAATCAAAACTAATTTTAGAATTGTTTTAGTTTTTTTTTACGTTGGGTGGACTGTACTTTGCCAAAAATTACTCTATGATCTGTACTACAATTTTGTGAAATTTTACTACACATGCCTCCTAATAGTTCTATATTATAGTTAACATTTATAAATATTTGTTTATTTTTTTTCAATACTTGGTAACAACGATTTTTACCATTTAAAATAACATCCTAATCTCAAATTATGTAGGTAGAAAGCATATTTTATACAACCAACGATAACTCTTCTCGGAACATTAATTGATACCTACCTAATCATAATTTAAAATTTACAACCTAAATATTGCCAAACTATTATCACACGATCGTCGCCTATTGATTTTATTATACAAATACAGTAGTACAGTCGTAATATAAAGTTACAATATGTATCAATTAGAAATGAATAAATAATTTAAAGTATCGACCGGCCATAACTTAAATGCATAATACATTTTTCATGATAAATTATCCATAAAGTGTATTGTTGTTTAGAGTACACATGATTTTTAAATTTCGTATCACGTATGTTTACTTATATATAACAATATAATTTAATAACCTAGTTCATATATTATTGTTATGTAAATGATGAATAATAATTATTCTTCGAATCTATAGGCTTATATTTTAATTAGGTACTAGGTTTTGACAAATAACAGTGGTGGAGTAATAATTTGAAATCAATCATGTAAACATTATGATAAAAATTGTTTGTGCTCCATTAGTTATTAAGTGAGTTTTTTAATAATAAACTAGTTTATAGAGTCCCTCGATATATTTATTATGATCAAATGTAAATGTTCTCATATAATTCTATAGATCGAACAACATTAATATCTAAAAGAGTGTTAACAATCTGAACACAATGACGAATATTACTGTAAAAATTTGAACACTATATTAAAATTATTTTAAACGTTGACGGTCAAATGTCTGGCATTTTAATAAAAATTACCATATAATCACTAATGAGATCACAAATATTTTAATAAATAATAACTATTTTTATTTTAAGTGTACAATCATAAAATATACATTTATACGTTCGTGTTATTTAAATATAACAATTTATCAATGATAACCAAAATCATATATTTTGTTTGAACAATTTTTATAATAAATTTTCCTAATTGTTAATTATTCTGCTTCACCTTTGTATTTTTAATTTTATAAAATTAACAGATTTATTTACTGTCGGTCATATAAAATGAACTTATAAATAAACCCACTTACTTGAATAAGCTATACTTTTTGATTAATTTAATTATTCTCTAATCATCATATCACGGCGGGTTCGCTTGGTTTTATTTAGGTAGCGTAAATACGCAAACAAATACGATTAATTTCGTATCGATTAGCACCTAATTAAATTACTTACCTATTAATCAAATATTTATGTATATAAACGTGTACCTTGTCAATATGTCTTATTTTTTCTTACTCTTAGCCAAGCCAACGATTGCCGAGGGAAACGATAATGTAACTGTGGTATTACCCGAAGGTGGAGATTATTCGATGACGTGCACAGGTCACGGAGTACCTGCCCCCAAAATGATCTGGTTCATGAATGGTTCTCCTATTTCTCATTACAACGGCAAGTACATAGTAGTACAATACCGTATAATAAAATTATTATATATTAATGTATTATGATGGAACTTTCTGAAATCAAACAAAAACTGTTTCTGATGACAAATTATCCTGTCTTAGACCACATTTTAGTCATAAACGACATCCTGAGGCTGATTATTTACGACGCTTCGTTAAGCGATTCAAACGTGTACACTTGTCGAGCTTCAAACGAAGCCGGGGCAATTGAGAAAAGTTATAATATTGTTGTTAAAGGTGATATTATTTTTACTAAGTTTTCATATAATATTTTGCTCGTGGAAAATTATACGTACTTACTGATATTTTATGTATTTGAATTTAATTGTAGTTGAAACGGGTATTTCGATAGCAAACGAATCATTGGTCATAGACGAACAAGATGACGTTCTTATGAATTGCCCATTAACAAACATGAACAATAAATGGTATAAGGTGAGATAGATTTATATAAGAAAAAATATAAAATTAGAGGAGATTATATTTTTTACTCATAGTAAAATGTATACATTATAAATAGGTATTGAATTCTATGTGTAACTATAAGATGATGCGTCTTACAAGTTACGATAAAACAATTTACTTAGTACTTAATTAAAAAAATCAAATAATAGTTTTAAAAAGCTATAGCTTAAAAATATAATCTGTTTAATATATACAAAATGTAGGCATTGTTAATCTCATCAAAATTCAGTAATAGGTAGGTACCTAATCTTACCTTTTATTGAATGGTTATAACTTTTCTAGAGGAAAACATAAATTTGAATACAAGAATTTGTATTGTTTCCAATTATTATAGGATAATATCTATGCCCTTATAGCTTATGTACCTATATAAAATACTCGATTACCTCTTTTAGAGGTATAATACTTCATAAATCATATTTACTTCTTAGTCTTTACAGTATTTACAGTCTATATAGGTATACATATTAAAAACTATAAGTACGTCATACGAAACTCGATTAAAAGGTAAATACATTATGAACATTTTAAGTCATTAAAGTGGAGAAAACCACATAATGACAATAAAACGTAAAATCATTGTATTAGTAATTACCATTTATATCACTAATTATCGCTTGACTATTAAAGTTTTATATAGGTATATATACATAAAAAAAAATAGGTCATATCGTCAGTTACTATTTGTTACTATCTGTATGATTGTGTGTATAATTGTAGGACGGTGTTAACATCAATGATTTAGTTTACAAAAGAGCAGATGAACAACATTTCAGACAAAAAAATCGTACATTAAAAATCTATGAACTGGACGAATTAGATGGTGGTGTATACACGTGTATGAGCTCCGATGCAACGTATTCATTTCACTTACAAGTTGCGTTCGCTCCTTATTTCATAAAATACCAGCCTGAGACAATGATGATCGGTAGAAACGAAACAGTTGTGTTTGACTGCAAGGCAAAAGGATTTCCAAAACCAAAAGTAAGCATCACTGTACTATGCGTACCATTATCAGAGATAAAAATAACTTACTATTAATACTAATTAGAGACATACTTTTGTATAGTAGTATAATATATTAATATTGAGTATAATGTAAACGTATAATTATAGGTATTAATATTATACTATTATACGGGTAATGCTATAAGTTATTATAGATTTTATTATTATTATAAATATTTACAATCAATACAAACAGTGTATATTAAATACGTTTTAGAATAAAAGAAAGAATATAAATGTATAATTATTTAAATATTGAACACTTAAGTGTGGAAACCGTTCACTAACATTAAGTTATTTAATTATAGTTAAGGTTATATAGTGTTTAAAAGGATAAGTAGTATTAAGTGTTGTTATTTAAAATACATTTTGTTTGTGTTTTCAGGTGTTATGGAGAAAACTTGAATCGTCATTGCCAATAACTCAGTGGACTTTAAAAGATACAGAGTACTTAGAAAATAAACAGATACTTAAAATTCATTCTGTCGACTGGATACATAATGGAACTTACACTTGCATTGTTAAAAATAAATTAGGGATCGAAAAACGTCGTTTTGAGTTATATGTATTCTAATACAATTTACTGTACTATAAACGTATTTTATTATATTGTCGTACTACATATATACTTAAGCACATTACATCTTTTTAATAAATCTTATTATATTCAATAGTGAACATTGGAAAATATTTGATAAGTGTTCATACCGAAGTGTTCTAACTTATAAATGTTTAAAACTAAACATGTCAAAATACTTTTATCTATATGACTATAAGCACCATACAATTTATATAGTATACCTACACATACAATTACGTTAAATTGGAAATGTTTTGTTGGGAAATAAATGATTTAACTTAACCTGTGTGACAATTTTATCAAGAAGTAATCTAATTTTACTTGTATACCTTTACAATTTTAAAGTTGGTTCTAAAATAAAATACAAGTTGTAATAGCTTTTAGATGATAATATGTCTCACATAGTCACATGTATACCTGTAGAATTTGAGCTTTAATCATATCAAGGATAATTGGTATTATTAGATATTTTTAAATAACTGTATAATTTCACTTCAATAAACACAGAGTTGTTATGATTGATGAAAAAAATATAATCATAGATACATCTCTTAAATTTAAATTTTAAATTTTAAAAATCTAATGCAATTTAACATTATAATTGTATAGTGTAATAAATAATAAATAAAAATAATATATTGTATATTATTTTAATTAAAATGTATAATTATTTTTATTCTATAATATAGGTATCATTTCGATTATTTATATTAAAATTGGGCGCATTCTAATTTTCTCTAAATGTAATAAGTATTATTAAAATTAAAAAAAAATCACGCTTAAAATAATATAATATATTATACGCATAGCTACCCAACGTGTAGAAAATTAATCAATGCATTTAAAAAGTTTGATCGCAAGTTAAGTGCCCCTACCTACTCTATACCTATTAGCCACATACTCATTGAATTACTTTTTTTTTTTATAATTATCGTATTTAACTAATCGATCCCCGTGAACTTCCGTTATTGTTTGTTTATCTGCAGGAAACTACTAATGGTAGCTATGTGTGATTTGACGGCCAAAACGTTTCGAAAAATCAACATACCCGGATCCGTTTTCATAGATTACAAAAGTTTCTATTTGAAATAGGTTGGGCGTAATGAATATGAATTTCATGTGTTTATTTTTCACCTAAAGTCGAGACGTATATAATACATTTTTCGTCCGGTGGCAGTTACCTATGAGAAAAAAAAACATAACGTAAAACTATACACACCTTTTACAAACATAGACGCGTATATTATATTATTTTTGTGTACCGTGTCAAGTATAGTGTATACCAATACGATAAAAGCTACCGTTCATGCGCAAAATAATAATGACAATAAAAAAACACCGCACGTACGACATCGCATTATATTTACCATATGCACCTACACCCCATTAGCACCACTTGACGGGGACTTTAGAGGGGTTGGCGCTGAATAAATGTTTTGAAAAAAAATATTTAATTTATAATAAGAAAAGTAAATTGATGAGTTAGTAAAAGTCACAAGTGGTTTAAAATTAATAGAAAATGAAAATATTTCTTATCTGGTAACAAGTCACAACAATATTATGAGTTACAGTTACGTATAATATACAGTAAATCCTCGCCAATCCGACAACCTCAGTAATCCGACACTTTCTTTGACCTTCTTATTTCTCATATAATATACGAACCATTTATGTATTTGATTAACAACATACTAGGTTTATGGTTTGAACACAAAAGTGACAGAAAAGTTACAAACTAAATAATCTGACAAACCCTGATTCTATATAAGTTTGACAAGCTAGGTCTTACTGTATTAAAATGTTTAACAATTGTTAATCGTACATTTAGTTTTATATTTAATAATAACTGACCACTAACTTTAAGACTACAGCCAATCTAATGTAACACCTAATTGGATGCACACCTAACCTAACCTACCGACAGGACGCCGTTATTATTCAAGGATTGAACGATTCATTAATGAAATCATCATTGAAGCGTGAATATGTTTAAAATTTGAATTTATATTTATTATTAGTTATCCAATATTGAAAATGTTTGATAATAAAATATTTAGTGTTGACATTTAACAAAATGATTAGGTATATCTGAAACCAGTGTAAGTAGCTTATTATTGAATATTAATATTAAAATATTCAAACTAAATCGAATTTCGTTCCAGAAATCGTTCCTTTCACAATTTAAGGTTGAAGCACTTTTACTGTTCCGAAAGGCGATGAAATGCATAAAAAAAAACCATTGTAAAACCAATACATTAAACGTTCCGTTCAGAAACTAAAATGTAATCAAAAAATCTAAAGAGATATGCTATTTTTAGATATTTTTTTAATAACATGTGAAAATTCCAAGAAACGATTCCGTCTCTTCCGAAAATAAATATCAAGATACGCAGTAGTCAATGAGTCGAGTAACAAACAACTGGCTATTTGATAAAGTCATGGTATATATGTAGGTATTAAACATTAAGCATTTAATGTGCGGTGAGTAACATCGAATCTATAGTGACATTTAGGACATTTGAAAATTAATTTAGAAGGATTTCCAAATGTACTTATTTGATAATGATATTGTCAATTATGTTCAATCAATATGACTTTATTGCTTTAACCGTCTACTGACTAGGTACATACCTACCGACAAGTTAATACCTATCCTATTTCAAATAAACGAATCAATTTAAATTTTAAACGGAGACGTTTAAAACAACCTATATCAACACATGACAATAAAACGATTGAAACGATTACATAAATGATGTAATAGCAATTATCATTGTTCATTACCTACTTTGAAATTCTTAGCCGCAATAATAATATGGTCTGTAATACTTAAAGCAGCTATAAATTATTGTTGTGACATCAAATTACCTATATAGTTTGTTTTATTATATTACATAATATCTTGATTAATTTTTATGAAAAAAAATATATAAAAATAATCAAGTATAAGTAAATAATATTATTAGATCGCATTTATGTATACACGAATGCTTTATTATTGTAGAAAATTACCTATTTTATTAGCATTATATAATATTGTACATTTTTACCTACAACCTGCACGTCTCAAATGAAATATATACATAATATTATATGAAATATTTTCCATTACAAAAATAGGAATTTTTTAATAATATTATAATTTAGATGTTTCCAAGTGGTTGTTATTTCATCATATATGCAAGCAAATTATTATAATTATAATCAGAATAATGTCAGCAGGCGAGTTATTGGTTATAAGTTATAATTTTGTAAGTAATACAAGTGTTTGTTTTTAGATAATAGGACCATCATAATACCAAATTAATTTATTTTTATTTGGACAGATCTATGATAAAAATTAATTTAAATAAAGAAAGAATTAAGTAGCTCCTCTGCGGTAGGTTGAATTAATTTTTGTTGAAAAAATTGTTATTGGAAATACCATATATATATAAATTTATAAAATACTATAATTTACGTTAAAAGTTTAAAGAACTTATGAATAATAATTTTAAATAGCAACAAAATAACTAATATGGTTATTCTTTGTGTAAAAATCTAATTTCGTCCAAATTTGATCTTAACATTTCTATAAAAAAAATAGTATTTATATAATATGTTTTAGATTTTTATTTTTAATATTAAATACTAATGAGTATTATTAGTAAGAACATTTTAATGTTTTTTCAACTATAAAAATTAAACATTTCATACATTTGAAATTAAAATGCAGTAATCGACGAAATTCCGCAGCTCAAAAGGCATATATATGCGTGTTCGTATGTTTCACGACAAACGCGTTGCATTTAGAGCTGGTGTGTGATTTAAGCACGGATGCATTTATCGCAGCTCTAAAAAGATTCATATCCCGCCGAGGTCTATGTAAAAATATATATTCGGATAACGCCACTTGTTTCGTAGGCGCGAACAACAAATTGAACGAATTAAAACAATTAATGTCGGTGGATGATCACAAAAATCGTATTAATCAATTTATGACCAGTAACGAAATGACATGGCACTTCATCCCTCCACGAGCACCACATTTCGGCGGACTGTGGGAGGCGGCGGTTCACAGCATTAAAAAACATTTAAATCGCAGAATAGGATCCGTAAAAATGACCTACGATGAGTTTTATACGCTATTAGTTCAAATTGAAGCATGTCTAAACTCACGACCACTTACCCCGCTATCTACTGATCCTTTCGATTTATCTGTCCTTACTCCTGGCCATTTTTTAATAGGAGACTCATTATCAGCGTTGCCGGAGCCAGAAATAAACAACTTAACCAACAATTTATTGTCACGGTGGCAAAAAGTACAACACATTACCCATCAAATTTGGAGACATTGGAGCACGGAGTATTTAAGTCAACTCCAGGAACGTTCCAAATGGAATAAGTCTGATAGTTCCGTTTTAAAAATTGGGTCCATGGTTTTAATAAAAGATCAAAATTTGCCTCCGTTACAATGGCACCTGGGCCGCGTGAGCGAAATATTTCCGGGTAATGACGGCGTGGTACGAGTCGCAACAGTCAATACACGGAGTGGACCGAGGAAGAGAGCGGTGAGGTTATTATGTCTATTACCAATACAAGATAATGATGAATCAAACCCCCCCCCCCAAAAAAAAAAAAATTGTATATTATTTTCAGTGTATTATTAAACCAATTATTGTAATTTTTGTATTTATGTTATGTTGAGTTAACGAAATTATTTATTATGTATTATTATTTATATTATTTCAATAACCCTTTTGATTGTGGGCTAAATTTACCATTTATTAATTTCATATGTTTTATTTAATTTATTTTGTTCTATTTGATGACTGTGACCTTAATTATTTTATTATATTATGTTTATTAAGACTATGCTTCAAGGTGGCCCCTATGTTCAATGTACAATAATATCTAATGTGCATCAATATTATCATTTATCTATATCGCCTTGGGTCGGGTATAAAGCAGGCACGGGTCGTCAGTACTTATCTAACGTTGCGTCGGTGACAATACCGTCAAATCGCGACAGTCACCTCATTAATGAAAAGTGCTCTTGTGTCAATTTATTATAATTATTCAATTATTATATGAAATTATTATTATCCAATATAACATTTTTATACAGTCCACTGGGTCTTTTTTTTTGTATTCAATTACATCCTAAGTCCAAACACCTATATTTGACATTTTTACTTAATCAAATTCCGTCCACAAACAATTGAGTATTTAAATTATTTTATTTTATAAATATTAAGTCTTAATATTGTACACACATTTACCGTTTACCGTAACTTATTTTTATCTTTTCAATCGACAATATTATTGCGCATTATTAATTTAATTGAAATTTTTAATTGTATTGTACATTATTAACATTATAAATCAATATGCCTAGTCAACAATTTAGATATTAGGTATCTACTTATTATAATTGTATGCTTATTGTCCATAAGTCACAATTATTTTAATATCGATGGACATCGCTGATGTGATTTTCCACAACCGCGCACATTGGTAAACAACTGCGTTTATGTAACCGATCCTACTCGTAATTGACTTTTTTGTTATTCATTGATAATAATATTATATATATTACGTTTTATCTTTTTGGGTCATTAACTCGTAACAGTTTATCATGTTTCTATGAAATGTTCCAATCGTTTACGTACCTAGTCACCTATATATTATATTAGGTACGTTCAAGCATCAAACACGCTAGCAGCAGACAGTGTATTTTGTTGTACTGTGAACCAGTATGTAAGTTCTTTAAATTATTTAACTCAACTATTTTATACGATTTAATGTTTATAACTTCCAATATTTATTTAGAATAAATAATATTATATATTTATTATTTATACATTATACCAAGAAACAAATGTAAATATAATATGGGTATTATTCGATATAATATTTCCAAGTATTACATGCATAAGAACTTGCCCTAAATATTTCTTAAAGTATTAAGGATTTTCGAAATTTTTGGTTATCTATATTATATTTTATAGAATATTATTTTGGTTTGTGAAAATATTACAAACATTTGGTTTTCAAATTATCACTCCAATTTGTATTTGATAATTGAAATCAAAGTCTACGTTTGAAATAATGACGATGTCGTATAATTTAATAAAAATTATTATTCGATAATATTATACAACAACATTTCTAGGAAAGTATTCTGTCGAAGATGACAAAAATAATAATTAGAATTTCATTTATAAAAATAATTAAATAATACAAGAGCTCTTCGATATTAAAAATAATAGTTCTGTAAATTTAAATAGAATTTATTGATTGATAAATGTTTTATTTTCTATTGTTTTATTACAAAAATTATTAGTATATAAATACAATTAATTAATTAATACAAATTAATACAATAATTAATTATAAGTTGATATTTGTTTAAAGGGTAATTTTATTTGCAAGAGCTAATGTTTTCCCAACCATTACTAATTGTTTATTAAAGAAAAAATTATCGACATCAGTTAACATGACCTCAAAAATAATTGACAAATTTAAGTTACCATCTCGCCATGAACCAGGTGTATACAATGTATGGTAAGTATTTGTTGCTAATTTACGATAAGAAGCATATTGAAGCCTATATCTGCTTTTTACTTATCCGATTTAAAAATTCTACAGCTATAGTCTACATTTATATACAATTAGAAATAATTAATAAATAATATATGAAATAAACAAAATGGGCATTAACCAGTTACAAAGTAAAAAATATATTAAATTATTTTCTAGTTTACCTACCAAATAAATTAACTAGATAAATAAAAAATCCATTTTCTCAGTTAATTTGAAAAATAATTAAAGTTAAAGTTAAAGTAATGTTTATACATATATGTGATTACAATAGCTAAAACTAATTATTTAGTTATCATTTTCTAACAATTCCAACGGCAAACGAAGTTGAATATCTTGGTCTAATTCTAGATAAACGCCTAACCTGGAGCCCACACATACAAATTAAACGTAAAACTGTTAGCTCTAGACTTCATATCCTTAGACTACTCTTAAAATCCAAGCTTTCCCTATCCAATAAACTTATCATATATAAGTCAATAATTCGACCAGTTTAGACATACGGTATTCTGGTATTCAATTATGGGGCACTGCAAAGCCATCCAATACCAAAACGTTTTATGCGTTTCAATCCATCTGCCTACGAGTAATAACATCCTCCCCTTGGTACTTCACAAACAATAATCTTCACAAAGACCTAAAAATTCCTACGCTCAATCAATTAGCAAAATTATATTACTTTAAATTTCACACCAACTTAAACTCTCACAGTAACCTATTAATAAAACAACTATCTTCCAACTCACTTTCTGGTAATGTACGTAGAAAACACAAAAGACAGTGGCCTAGAGACCTACTAAAGTAAAAATTATAATAATACTTAAAATGTACCCGGCCGAGTGGTACTGCTGAGTGCCTGCCCATAAATGTTAATTTCCTGTCACTAATCATTATTAGCTATCAAATCAAGTTATTATTTCGTTTAAATATTGTAAAATTAATGTAATTACAGATTTAGCCTAAACTAAACTTGGTTTAATTATTTAGTTATTACAAACGTATTATTTTCTAAACCACTATAAAGCTAATAAGCAATAACAATAAATGGCGTAGGATGCAATCTTAAAAGAAAATTTAGTTAAAAAAATGAAAGTTACACAGTCAAAAAAATGTATGACCTAAATGCTAATAAAAAAAATGTATTCATATCTTTTTAAATTAGTTTAGTTATTATTTTTCTTGGTAAGTATTACTTTACATTTTTCAGTTAAATATATTTTGCCTACCTTTAAGGAATTACACACACTTTTTAAATGTCAATAAGACTTCTAATGAATCTAAAAGACAAACAGTTAAACAGTTAATTTTTACAGGATTGAATTTAGTCAATTAGCTGTAACTACAAAATGTTTGAATTTGGGACAAGGATTTCCGGATTATGACCCACCATCAACTTTTTCAAATTTCTTATCTGAAGTAGCTACAGAAAAGAATTCATATTTCAATCAATACACACGTGGATTTGTAAATTATAATATTTAAAAATAAAATAACATAACATATGTATTATACATAAAAAATTCTTTTTTAAATTCCAGGGACATTTACGTTTAGTGAGAGCTTTATCTAACTTATATTCACAATTAATTAATCGAAAAATTGACCCCGTAAACGAAATATTGGTGACCGTTGGAGCGTATGAAGCGCTTTATTGTGCCATACAGAGTAATATAGAGGAAGGCGATGAAGCAATTATCATTGAACCATTTTATGACTGTTATGAACCCATAATACGTACTGCTGGAGGCACTCCTAGATTTATACCATTGAGAAACGTGAGTAAATTATAATAAACATAACAATATTGATAATAGATTATTCACAATAATTAATTTGTATATATTATGTTGTTTGTATAAAGACCAGGCCGAATGCATCATTGCCAAAAGCAAACGATTGGAAGCTTGACCCCAAAGAACTGGAATCATTATTCAACTCCAAAACCAAACTCATCATCATTAATACACCACATAATCCACTGGGAAAAGTATTTGATTATGATGAATTAACAATGATTGCAAATTTGGCCAAAAAACATAATGTACTAGTTATTTCTGACGAGGTATATGAGTGGTTGGTGTACGAACCAGCTAAGCACATAAGAATGGGTAATTTAATTTTGTATAGTGTTATTTTTTTATGGCTTTATGCAATTATAATATAAGTTATAAGTAATAACCAAAGCTACCACAAAGAAGAGGCGATTGGAACTGAAGTACATGGAGTTCATTGAAATTATAATTTTTAACTTTTGAAATTTTGATATACTAATTTTATACTAAATAAAATTGTATGATAGGTACATATTACATATTACATATATTCATATATTTTATATATATAAATATAAAACATTTTATTTCTGACGAGGTACCTACAGAGCCGTGCCGTGTGGGGGGCTAGGGGCATGCACCCTGGGCGTATAGTTTAAAGGGGCGTCAAAAAAATTGAAATGCATAATGATAAATAAAATAGGGGGCAAATTTTTTTAATATATTTAATATTTTAATTAGGTACCGTACATATATGGCTATAAGAGTAGTGGTTGGTGTACAAACCAAATAATCATGTAAGAACGAGTAATTGAAAGTATTATTCTTTATTAAATCATAAAAGTCTTAAAAAAAAATAGGATGGTTTTTGGTAGAATTTATTATTGGGGAGATATCTATTTGAGTGGAGTACAAGTATAAAATATCTAACACTCAATTAAATGAATATTATTTGATAATAGTACTTTAACTGAGTTTTTTATGATATATAACTATATTTATTTATTTAATTTAAAAAGCTCACAGAAACTTGAATATTCCACTAATAGGTCTTATATTACCATTTTCTGTAAACAAATATAATAGTGTACTAATTTTAAGATATTTGTAGACATTTTTTATTGTATTTAGTTTTATTTAGATAGGTACATATTATGTTGATAAAATTATTATTTATGTATTATTTCTCAGTCAAAAAGGTGTGAAATGGAATGCAAAATTCCTTGTAAGTTGTTATTATAACAATTAAAAAACGTTAAAACAGCATTTTTAGGTGAAAAAATACTTAGCTTACAAGTTAAGTTGTAACTCATAACGTTTAGATATTTTTCTTAGATATTAATTCTACTGTTTTAGATTTTTTTAAATAAATATTGAATATTTTTTCATGATTTAGGTACTAAAACTAAACAATAATGAAGTCTTGATGGGCATTTCAACAATTAGATCGTATAAATTTAAATCTTCCATTAAATTTGTACTTATTATATTAATATAGCGTAATTCTTGATTACAGCTTTGATCTATATTTTCTATTAATTTAACAAAATAAATAATTTATCATTGCCTTAAAATTACATATATTTTCTTTAAATTTAAAATCTATTGAAGTTTAACATAAACTGTATTTGCTAACATAATTTTTTTAGTGAGATCGAGAACAATGTAATTAATAATTACTAATTATAGGTATCTAAATATTAAAAATAGACTTTTAAAAAGTAAAAAATACAATAATCAAAGTAACCAACCTAGCTAAGTAAGAACCATTGCCATTTGTTATTTGTAGTGCATATAAGGCGAAGAACATGATGTAAAATATTTAATTTTTAAATTTTTTATATAATAATGTAAAATATGAATTTAAAAAGTTATAGCGGGCACTGTATAAAAATTATTAGTAGGTAAATTAATAGATAGTATTAAATAAGTTATTTTAAATCTTTAACTTAATCTTAAATAATTAAGTAGGTATTAACATTTCACATACATACTTATTATAAAATATAATATATATATTGATTTTAAAGTAAAAACAATGTAATTTTTAAACTAAAATGTTTACATTTTTAGTATAAATAATTCTTCGCGAAAATAATTTGGGTACAATTTTTAACATAAATTTAAATTCCAAAAATACATATTTGTATTATTACTAGTATAGCTACATAAAAATTAAAACTAACTGTAATAAATTCATTCTTATTGATTGGATTGTTATCATTTTTACATTTGAAAAAAATCTTTTTATAATATTTTGATAGAATGTCCGTTTAGTTGATTAATATATAATACGAGAAATTTGGTAAAATATCATTTTTAATTTAAAAAAAAACCAAATTTGTTTGTTTTTAGCCACACTCCCTGGCATGTGGGAAAGAACAATTACAATTGGATCTGCTGGCAAAACATTTAGTATGACTGGTTGGAAACTTGGATGGGCATATGGTCCGGCTAATTTTATAAAAAATATGTGTGTTGTTCACCAGACTGCAATTTATACATGTGCAACAACAGTCCAGGAAGCTACTGCAAGAGGATTTGAATACGAGATCAATGCCCTTAATACGCCACAGAGTTATTTTCAAAACTTGTCAAAAGAGTTGAAACCAAAAATGGAATATCTATTTAAAATATTACAAGACAATGGCCTAAAACCAATTATGCCTGATGGAGGGTATTTTATGATTTCAAACTGGACGAACTTTGGTTGGTATATGAATAATCATAGTGTTGACCATTGTATTTAAGATATTAATTGTTGTAATTATTTTTTTTCTAATTTGCTGTGTTTTTGTTTTTTTTTTTTTATATTTTATTATTTAGAAAACAAATTAGATTTAACTTCAGAAACTGATAAATACAAGGACTTCAGGTTTGTAAAGTGGCTATCTAAAAATGTTAAACTTCAAGGAATACCGTTCTCAGCATTTTACTCGGAACCACACAAAAATATGGCTGAAGATTATTTGCGATTTTGTTTTTTTAAGGTAATTTTTAATTGGGTTTTATTCTTTTTTATTTGGAAATTTTAAATAAAAATCTATTTTATTTAACAGAAAGATGAAACTTTGAAGAAAGCAGAAGAGATTTTAACAACATGGACGCACAATTTATCAAAACAAAAATCTAAACTTTAAAATACTTTGTAAAAATTATAATAAAAAAAAGATTAATCATAAATATTATTCATGAGAAAAATTCCTAATATCTTACGATGGTAAATTTATCCAATTCCATTTATATCACTTATAACGTTGACTATTTATAGAGCTCATCTTTTAAGTTTTAACTGAAGAATACAATTAATAAATATGTAGGTATTTATTTTTATTAGTTTGATGCAAGGGTACCTATCATTTCAGTTTTTTTATTATTGGTGCTTACATTTTTGTAGGCCATTTACAACCATTACCAGGCTATAATCATGGTCACTTTTTCTTTGTGTGTGTGTGTGTGTGTGTGTGTGTGTGTGTGTAAGGGGTTTCAAAAGGTATATTTCTTTATTTTTCCACCTGTTATCTTAATTTAACAACTTAAATTTAATTTAATAATAACCCATTGAGTTTATAAAAATAAAAACATTTATTACCATAAAACAATATTTTTGGTGGGTTAATGAAGGTAGTTTAAAAAAAGTTGTTGATGTAAATTCACATCTCACACTCCCCCTTCAGTTTAAATGACGCCCTTAGTTTGATACCATCGACATATTTATCACTTAAAATTTTGCTTAGTAAAAAATGCTTATTAGTTTTAATGCGGTTTATACTAAATGTAATACATATAAATTTATATAAAATATATAAATTCTAATATGAATAGTAATAATACTTATCTAAACATCAATATATAATATAATATATGAACCAGATATTTACAAATTTGTGGAATTCCCCCCCCCCTCCGGGACGAATTTATATAAAAGTTACGCTGTGCTTAAGGCTTAAGTAATAAGTAATAACTTATTACGATATAATATACTATAGTTATTATGATAACTTATTAAAAAAAGTTCTACTGATGAGAATAAACTCCAACAAAATTGGTGAGTGTTCCAATAATATTCATGAAAACAAAACCAAAATTTGTATACGAGAAAAAATTCACAACTAAAAAGTTACGATATTGGGGACTGTAGTATAGTTAACAGTACGCATTAAATTAAAAGTGCAAAATGCTAAAAGACAAACAGTATCTAATTATTATCAACATTTCCTATTTTATACAGTTATTATTTTGTAATTCACTAAAACATTATGATTAATTTCAAAAATTCAATACCGCAAATTATGTTGTAGCCAAAAATCCAAAATAAAATTTACTTAGAGACTTAACATTTTTACTAAGTATTCATGTAAGTATTTACTTAAAATTATATAGGTATTTTTCAATATATTTTGGGTTTTTTCTGTTTTAAACGTTTACAATTTTTTTTCGATTGATGTAAGATTAAATTATTTTTAGTGAGTAATAATCTTTGGAATTTTTTATTTATTGTTACTAGTATTTTTTTTCAAAAATTAACAGTTATTGTAATTGTTATCTTTGATTTAAGCATTTAATGTTAAAATTTTAACAAAAATGTACAAAATCGATTTGTAATTTATTTATTTTAAATTCTTATATTAATTGCTAAGCCTTGAATATTTAATGTAGGGTTTTCACAATATTTCTTACAAAAATTGAAAAATTAAGTTAAATGCAACTTTTTATGAGCATTTGAAGTTGGTTAATATTTTTATGACCTACACATGGAAAAAATAAATAACCATTAAACGATTTTAGTTTTTTGTTGTACTTATCTTCGAAAGTATTAACCTTAAAAACTTGATATATTCTACTTTTTTCTATTTGGCAGTTAAAATATGAAATATAATTTTCTATACTTGATGACATTTTGTAAATATTTAGACTAAATTAATGTAATTTATATAAGAAATTTTAAGTTTTGAATATTGAAAAAAAAATTATGCTTGACCAGTTGGCCAAAATGCTTAAAAAATTAATACAAAATAATTGATAATTTGTCCTAATAAAATATTAAAAATACGAAGGAGCAATTTTAAATATTTAAAGTTTTAACGTCGAATAAACTTGTTATAATTACCAACATTTTATTATTGATTTTTATTTTAGTTGAAAATGTATCAAATGTTTATATTAATAGCTAATAGTCTTGAAAAGGTTCACATAATGTTTATTTTTTGGTAGAAAACTATAAGTCTAAGAAATACAAATGCACAATATTTTTATAGACACTTGAAGTTTAACTTCAACAAAATTGGATATTTAAATAAAACATTTTAATTTAGTTAAGTTATAAAAAAAATATTAGGAATAAGGATTTGATTTGAAACAGTTGAAAATTTTCATTTATTTCTATATTAATACAATTACATTTTCCAAAATATTTAAATTCTCTAATTATTGCCTTTTTATACTAAGAATAAATTCACATAATTCAACCTTAAGTCGGTACTACTCTCAAAAACGTCCTATTAACCATGATTGTTTAGGTATATTAGATATTAGGTTTATAGGTATCGTATATTATAATTTTTAAAAATAAATTTTTTTATAGTGATAAATAGTTATATTATAATTATTTTATACCTATATATAAATTATATAATGATAAATTAAAGTTTAAAAATATTATATTTCTTACGATATCAATATTCCAATATTCAAAACTATTATATTAATTTCAGCATCAATCTGACTATCAATATGAATCGGTTTAGAACTAAATTTATTTTCTATTATTTCAATTCGAAACTTTAAATCATCAATTTATTCTAAGCTACAATACAATATTTTTTAATTTAAACATTTACCTCAATATTTTATTTTATTTTTTTTAATTAATAAAAAATTCCTATTTATAAACAATAATAATATATTGCTAATTCATGTTCGTGTTTGTAGTATTTTTTTAAATTAATATGAAATATATTTTTTTTATAACACTTTTTTTTAATTTGGTTTATTTTACTTTAATGGTTTTTTAAATTTAGAATTGAATAGTTTTATTATAAATTTACTTTTTTTAATATGTATAAGAGCTGAGAGCAACCAATTAAAAGCAATTTTTAATATTATATTCTATCATTTTGATTGCATATTTATCCAAGTTTATAAATAAATACCTACTTTAAAAGCTCTAGCTCATTTCTGTTTATGACTAATGACTAATGTCTAATGTCTATATTCATTTAGAGTACCTGCTGTCAATATTATTTATATAATAATAGATGTACATAAAATATAAATATTTTTAATTAATTTCTATTCAGACTAAACAACAAAATAGTGGTATTTAAAGTTATATTTATCTATAGTACCTACTTCAATATCTTTGCTACTGGCATGTAGTATTTAGTTAAATAATTATCATAAAGTTATTTACATCATACACTTATTCACATAGATATCATTTTACTATTATTAATTAGCTGTGATGTCGCCCAACCCACCATAATTGAAATATATTCCAATCCTATGTTTGCACACTAATTGTTGTATTCAATTAAATAATTAATTAAACTTATGTAAAACTCACGCGTGTGGCTCGTGACATTATTATTGTAATATTTTATTGACACTCCGCATTGCCACTAACAGTATAAAACTAACATTAAAATAAAAAAAAACACTCGGTTGATGATGGATTTATATTAAAGTAGTGTAGGTATTTAGGTACACTATACAAATATTTGAGAGTTCTGAAAATAAACTCTTTGTTCGTTGCTGTAAACCATGTTTAATAATTACACTAATTGCAGTGTTAGATGTCACGACGACTATAACAACTATAAATTTAACCAAAAGCCCTTTTTATACCACTCTGACGCCTCAAGCTTACAGAAGAAAACAGTCAGCTGACTGCTCTTAACTTGATAGGATTATGTGCAACAGCGCAACACATTTTAAGGAAAAAATAAAGACAGAAAAGACGAGGAAACAGCGTTAAAAATGTATTGCATTATAAATAATTATTTTTAATTATTTAATATTCGTATTTCGTATATATTGGTTAAATAAATTAAATCTATGCTTTAATAAATATGTTTTAATTGAAATTTTGTTTTTAAACTAAAATCTATGTAATGTGTGATTTTAATTTTATGAAGTAAATATATTTATATTACAAATATATCTATTAAAATAAAAGTACTTAAAAAAAGATAACTTAAATTTCGGGAAAGAACAAATAATTGCATAAGATATCATTATAATATAAGATAGGTATAAGATATAGGTACTATAACTATTATAATAATTTTTAAAGTTTTAAGACAATACCTACTAGATGTATCAATAATAAGGGTGCGAATAGCTTTAAGTCAATTTTAATATATATTTTAATAACTAAAATCGTTATTTTTCATTTAAATATTCAATTTTGTAAACATATACCTACTTATACAAATGTACATAAGTTATTTATACAATTTAACACGAATAATTACCATTATTCTATTGACAGATGATTGACCGAAAACTTGTAGGTAGGTATATGGGCATATGGCAAAGGTGGCCAACCAGTCGATCGCGAGATGAATTTGAGTCGATCGCAACACCCTTTCGCATTTTCTTGTATTTTTGTATTCCACGAATATAAAAATTATATTTAGAAAAAAGCAATAAATAACTATGAAAAACGAGATTATACACAGATATCGAATAAAAGAAGTGTAACATGCATGTACATATATAATATTGTATATCTAATAAGTATCAAGTACCTACCCTAGGTAGGTAAAACTGAGTTGATATTTGATATTAAAATTATTTTTATTATTTTTTCACTATACTTTTATACCTATGTATATTGTATAAATATATTATTAAATATATATATATATATATACCTACTATATTAAAAACAAACTTTACCGTATACGAGCCTAATGATGAACTAAAATTGCAAGCTGCTTGGAATAAAGTAATAATATATACTTATAGTAGCTACTATAGCTATAGTGTTGCATTGTACCTAATATATAATATTATACATCCACGTCAATTTTTGTTAAATATATTCCCTTTACGACAAAAGCATACGAATATAATATGATTATTTTTTACTTGGTCACGAAAATAACAAGACATCAACCCAGTGGCGCAACTTAATAATAATAATAAGGGACTCATGTGAACATTTTCGGACCGCGGCCCTTACCTAATAATAAAAATTAAAAACAGTTACCTATACCTTATTATAACTTTAAAAAATATTGTTTTTCCACATGTCATAATTAATATAATTATTAGTTAAATTTATTTTTTTCATAAAATTTAACTCTTTTTGTTTTTACGGCAGCAAAGTCATTAATGATTTTGTTTGTATCCAATTCATAAAGTTATCAGATAGTAATACAAAAATTCTATAGATAGATAGTTTTTTATGTCTTTTTATCGTCAGACGCATAATATTGTTACGAGTCAATATAGTCATGACTTACACACTACACAGTACACATACCAACATAATTATACATAAATATTAAATACATAATAATAAAAAAAGTTTCAAATTTTCAATTATAGTCTACTCTATACTCGCATTCCGGTACCTCAGGTACCTGTACTACTGTATTAGTGTACCTATAGTCTGTACCTATTACGATACACTTAACTGATTTCTCACATGGGTACTCGTAATTTGAATTATTCTCTAAAAGAGTAAAGACATAATTATTTATTATATTAAAACAAATAATATAATATATGTATATTATAGATTATAGTAGGAATATCGTACATGCAATTTATAATCTAGGGGCACCTCAAAACCGGGGGCCCCTGTTAATTGCACACCCTGCAACACTGCTGATAATTGCGACACTGCGATCAACCGACTCATCAAATTCCTACCTATATCCGTGTACATTGTAATTTGTAGCTGTACTTTTAAAAATATCCAAATATTTTTGTTCCTCGGAAATATATTTATGTAATAAAATGGTATAGTCAACGCTATCTACAAATCTATCACGGCAAAAATCTCAAATAATAAATAAGTAAAATAACGTGACAAATTCGTGCGTATGGCCGCAAATAATGTATATTTTACTCACTGGAAGACGAAAAAAGTATGTATTGAGTACTGAAAAGTTCCATTATTTGGTAAAGGGTTAAGATTTAGGACTGTTAAGAGGATTTCAGCGTAAATGTTTGTTTTTTTTACTCTGACCTACTCGCAATATAGCGAAATTGTGTTCAGCAAAACTAGACCGTAATTATCTATTGCGTGTCGCTGTTAGCTTTGGTAAGTATAAAATAATATTATAAAAGTGAATTGACCTATTATTTGTTAAGTCAAGAAGTTCAGAATATTATCCGTGTTCATACGTTTGGTTTTTTACGATACTTCAATTTTTACGCGATTATGTAAATTATGTCACAATTTAAAAGTTATCATAACGCGACGATTGAAATAGATATTGTAAAAAATCAAACGTTTGAACACAAATAAAATTCTTGACTTTGAGTTCGATAATAGATCAATTCACTTTAGGTACCTATGGCAGTAGCTGTATTCTTCGCTCAATACTAAAGCCATAACGCAACACAAAGTTGGTTCTGCTTAACGTGACTTTACCATGTCGCGCGTTGGTCAGAGACAAAACGAACGGTGTGCTGACGCCCAACATCATCTAAAAGTAATTTTATTTATTAGTGACAATTACAAAGAATAAAGTGCTAGGTAATTAAATAGGTAATATTTATGTCTAAAGATTTAATAACGTCTTTCATAATAGTTAGGTATGTATACGAAAAATAAAACGCTACGTCACAGATAAAATTTCCTTTTATAATTCAATATTTCTTAAACGTTTTGAAAACTAAACTGATCTAAACTGATTATGTATAATTTTATGGATGTTAAAACGTGTTTGGGCGAATCTCGTTTTTGGTTTCAATATTTGCGTGTGCCCTGTAAAGCGTTCGCTGGCAAGTTTTTTCCTTAAAATGCTCATTTCTGCTGAATTAACTTCAATGAATATTCCTAAACAATAAATTCAATTGCATTGGACCATAATATTATGTGGAAGTAAAAAAATAATAAATAAATAATATTCCTTTACTTAAATTTTAAGTTATACAATTTTACGAATCTTACGATTTCTCCGATTACTGATTATAGGTACCAATTTCTACGCGTAAAGGGTAACCATCAAAACACAACGATCAGTTACAGCATCGCGTACGCGAACTATAGTGTATACGTCATGTATTATGTATAATTATAATATGTTAGAAGTAGCTTTGGTAGGTACCTACTTTGGTTAGTCATCATTAGAAATAATAATAATTTTAAATGTTTATCATTCCGCATTCGTACACCTACCTATAAACATAGCAACTTTTTTTTT
Organism: Rhopalosiphum padi; assembly: GCF_020882245.1. Taxonomy (NCBI): domain Eukaryota; kingdom Metazoa; phylum Arthropoda; class Insecta; order Hemiptera; family Aphididae; genus Rhopalosiphum; species Rhopalosiphum padi. The sequence goes on from NC_083599.1 coordinate 51,695,653, forward strand.
TTTTACAATTAAATTTCTTACTGAATTTTTTTCAGTGCGATCATCAAGCTGTTGATAACCCACAGGTTACGACCCACATAATTTTTTTTTATGGTCAACGAAACGGAATAGTATACGTCCGTATAGCTGCGATTGAAAGGATTAACAACAGTCAACGATATCACAGAGTTTTTATATCGTGATAAATAATTGATAACTCACTGATAACCCAAAGTAGGTAAACTGTTATCTGACAAATACTGTTTTATTATTATTTTTTATAATATCCAATAGGTATGTATTCGTTTTCATTTTAAATTCGTAATATTAACCGAACAGTGAGTGGTTATAGAGTTGTTAATCATGATCTAAGCTACCAACGGACCCGTTACGAGCTTAGTCCGTGACCCTCAGGCGTCATATGATAATTATTATAAAATGTAAGTCTGTGGTGTAAACTAGTTAAACAATTCTTTTGAACGATATTCGAACGTAATAGTGTTCGATTTAATTGTACGCCGTACGAAATTTATAATGACCAGTAGATAATAATGTGTTCGTTGGAATCATCAGATCGCATTTGTTGCATCAACTATGAACTAACACTGCTAATAAATTACAACAAGGAACAAATGAAGTGTCAACAAACCGTCGAGTGTCAACATACAGTGTTGCGAGTGCGATATCGCCACTAAATGATAACGTTATTGTTATAACTTATAAGCTAAAATTGCCGGTAATAAATAATAATTATTCTTGATTATCGCGCCGTCGCCCTTTTAATAAATCGTAATTTATTTTATCTGAAACAAAACATTTGTCGTTATAATATATTTTTCCTCGTGAAATTATAGCGTTTGGATAATGATCCACAGTTAAGTTCGCGGTACTTCGGCGCATTATCGTTTTGTGACATTTAAAACTATAATTATTATTAAATTAATTTGTACATTATCTATTCCAACAATAATTCCAATAATTACAAGCCACTCGAGTTAAAAGAAAAAAAAAAAAAAATAATAATAATAATATTTCAGTATCTAGTGTTAATATGTAAGTTTAAATAGTTGTCTTAATAAATTGGTATTTGAATCACATTAGAAAGAAAAATAGGTCGCGTATATTAAATTTGACATTTATGGCCATTTTTATATTATCAGTTACAATTACTGTTGTGAATTTAATTCACTACAGACAATTTCAGTCTTATGCACGGATAACGGTCGATCAGTCACACTTAACAGTCACATTTAACTAGTGGTTAATACTATGCATCACTAATTTATTAAAGTTGCATAGTTCTTAGCTGTTGCTTTGAGTAGGTAACACTTATCTACTGTATATAGTTAAAATAATAAAAATACTCATTTTTTGTTGTTAACATAAAGTACTGCCAAAAATATTTTTATTCCTATAACTATTTACATTAAATATTATATACTTTAATATTTAGTTTTAGTTTGTAATGTTTATTGTTGATTTTTGTTTAGGGTAATATTGTGCAATAGTATTAGAAGAGTTCAGTCTGTGCGAATAAATTCAAATTTTTTCCTAAAACGAAATTTATACCAATCAATTTATAATAATCAAAAGAAAATGGAAAAGTTTAAGTTAGCATCAAGATACGAATCTGGCAAATTCAACGTTTGGTAAGTATTTTATTATATTATCCATTAGATATTAAAATATTATGAGTTGAAATAGTATTACATTTTTTAAATTTATTTTCAATGATTCCAATAATTATATCACAATATAATTATTTACTACCCGATTCCCAAGTATTTTCCCAAAACACAAAATTATATCAAATTGGTTGTGTCGATGGTATTGTACTTCATAGAATTAGATAAAAATGTGATATATATTATATTAATTACTTAAGAATCTATGTTGAAGTGAATACAATTTAGATTTTCATAATTTTGTTTATTTAATGTCATTGAATTTTTATTTCTTAAACATTTAAATATTTAAAATAAATTTCATTGTTCCACTTTAAGTGATTATTTATTTAGTTATAATTTAGGAAGTTTATCAATTAAAAGAGATTTTTTTTATAAAATTTTTCTAAATAATAATATTTTAATTATTTTTTTTTATTGTTATTATTTTTTTAAAACTTATTACTTTTATTATTAATAACATGAATTTTTAGTTTCTTATTCCAAAGCCGAATAGTTTTTGGGAGTACTTCGATGTATAAAAATTGAAATTTTAGTACACAGGGGTATCTCCTAATATAAATAGTAATGTTACATTATATTGATTATTAAATATAAGTTAAATTTAATCTATTTTTGTTATATAGGATTGAATATAACAATTTGGCTATGATTACTAAGCCTTTGAATTTAGGCCAAGGATTTCCAGATTATGAACCGCCATCACGTTTTTCTAATTTCTTAGCTGAAGTGGCCTTGGAAAAGAATGTATCTTTTCATCAATATACACGTGGATTGGTAATACTAAAATTAAAAAATATATGTTTACTTTTAAAAATATTAATATATATACATTTTTTTAATTAATAGGGTCATGTACGCTTGGTGAATGCATTGTCCAAACTATATTCAAACTTAATTAACCGAGAAATTGATCCACTGAATGAAATATTGATTACAGTTGGAGCATATGAAGCACTTTTTTGTACTATACAGAGTAATATAGAGGATGGAGATGAAGCAATTATTATTGAACCATTTTTTGATTGCTATGAACCATTAATACGCATAGCTGGAGGAACTCCCAGATTCATTGCTTTAAAGAATGTAAAAATATTTTAAAAATAATTTGATATCACAAAAAGTTACAAAATTGATAATAATACTTTGTTATTTTTGAAGACCAAGCCTAACAGTTCAGTATCACGTTCGAGCGATTGGAAACTCGACCCTGAAGAACTAGCATCATTATTCAATTCTAAAACTAAGCTTATCATTGTTAACACACCACATAATCCATTGGGAAAAGTATTTGATTATGATGAGTTAACAATGATTGCAGATTTGGCCAAAAAACATAATGTACTAGTTATTTCTGACGAGGTATATGAGTGGTTGGTGTACGAACCAGCTAAGCACATAAGAATGGGTAATTTAATTTTGTATAGTATTATTATTTATGTAATTATAATATAAGTAATTACCAGGGCTTCCACAAAGGAGTGGCAGTTGAAACTAAAGTACAGGGGCCCATTGAAATTAATTTGTAATTTTTGAAATTTTGGTATACTAATTTTATATTTAGATTAGAGTGATAAGGTTTATATAATATCTAACCTCTAAGCTATATTTGTTCAATATTGTGCTATATAAATATACATTGTTAGAATCATTTAAATAATAATATTGTCACAAAAATAACATTATTATTCTTATCTTCTAATAATTTATGAAAATTATTTTAGATAGGTCCTGCAAAAATGTTTAATACTAGAGCCCATAATTTGTTGTTGTGTGTGTGTGTTTGTGGGGGGGGGGGGGGCTAGTAATAAGTTATTATTAATAACATATAATAACACTTAAGTATTATTAAAAAAAAAATTTGTCATCAGCTTCACTTCCTGATATGTGGGAAAGAACAATTACAATTGGATCTGCTGGAAAAACATTTAGTATGACTGGTTGGAAACTTGGATGGGCATATGGTCCGGCTAACCTTATAAAGAATCTAGTTGTTGTTCATCAGACTGCAATTTATACGTGTGCAACACCAGTTCAGGAAGCTATTGCAAGAGGATTTGAACATGAAATCAGTGTCCTTGATACACCAGAAAGTTATTTTCAAAATTTATGCAAAGAGTTAAAACCAAAAATGAATTTTCTCTCTAATGTGTTAAAAGAAACTGGATTCAAACCTATTATACCCGATGGTGGATACTTTTTAATTTCCAATTGGACATCACTTGGTTTGTTAATACACGTTTTTAATAATAATATCTTAAAATAAATTATGGTTATTATTTGTTTATTTAGAAAATAAAATAGATTTAAGCCAGGAAATGGATAAGTACAAGGACTTGCAGTTTACAAAATGGCTTTCCAAAAATGTCAAACTTCAAAGTATACCATTTTCAATCTTTTATTCCGAAAAAAGTAAACCATTGGCTGTAGATTATATGCGTCTTTGTTTTTTTAAAGTAATATTTTTAATTAGTTCTATCATTTAATGATAACATTAAACTAAAATTTTTTTTTTTTGTTTATAGAAAGATGAAACTTTAAAGGAAGCTGAAAAAATTTTAACTGCATGGACAAGCAAATTATCCTAAAACCCTGATAGCTTACTAAGCTTTAAAATTATTTGTGGCAATGATTAATCATTTTTTATACAATGATTATTCTCGCATAAATAATATTTTATACGTTAACGTTTTATAAAATGAATTATACCTTATAAATGAAAATGTATTATTATAAATTAATTGAAATTATTCTATACATATATTTTAAAGTTTGTATTAAAAAATAGAAGTAATTAAACTTAATGTTTACGTCTCTGATATTCAAAAACTCTTGTCAAATACAAATGTATTTTGACATTTTAAATAAAAATTTTGTTAATCTTATATAATTATTTAATAAGTTATTTGAATGTTAAACTTCACTGTATCTAAAATTAACATTATCATTTTAATTTATATAAAATAAAATTCCAATGAAGTATAAATTTTGAATTATCCATTTAATCAATAAAATCAACTAAAAAAAAGGACTCTTCATCAAATGATTCACCATATAGTTTTTTCTATTTATGTTTTAAGTTTCATAAATAATGGCATGAGCTATTTTTTTTTTAATCCTGAGCAAAGCGATACATATGATGTTGATTTAATAATAGTATGTTGTATTTATGTGTGTGGGCAATGACGGCTATCCTATAGTAGAGGTGTAGCGCTGCTAAACCTTTAATTAGAGGTGGATGGGGTGGGTTGTCAATGTAATTTTTTGTAAGCGAATAATACAATAATACTTTGGGATATTTTAATAGTATAATAGTAAATATTTTTTTTTCAACATGTTGAATAAACTATTCAGTAAATGGGATGTTAAATGGATGAATATTATTGAGGGTGGGTGGTTACTTCTTATGTTTCGCTACATCTATATTTTTAAGGATAGCCACCACCATGTGTGGGTTTGTATACTGTATACATGATATTAATATAGTTGAACAATTTTTCAATCTTCAGCTTTGAAGATGGATTTTGATAGCAATTTAGGTATTATTGAAAGGTCAATTACTCAAAGCTAAAAATGTCCAGTAATTTTCAAAATAATTGGATAAATAAATAAAATATTAATGGAAAATAGGAATTTTTATACAAAACCGTTTTTTTCTTTTGTTGTAATTCAAAAATGAATATCTGTAAATACTTGACAGTTGACATTTTCATCATATAATTATATTGGCATTTTAAGTAACATTTTTAAAATATTTTCCATTCATAAATTCTGGACATGTTTGTAAAAAAATAAAAATTATTTGTATAGTATTATTATTATTATATTATTATTATATTTATATATTATATTATTTCCATATATGTGTTGTATTATATGTATTATACTAGTATAATACTTGTATTATCGTATTGGTACTATAATATTTAGAAGTTTAACCTAATATACCTATTATTTTTGAAATATTTTTTTCAATGATAGTAGTGCACACTGCACAGGTGTATAATAAAAGTATATATTTGTATTTTAATTTAAAATTGTAGACACCTATAATGCACTTTTTTTCGCAATTTTTTTACCTAAATATCTCAAAAAGTAATTTTCCAAAACAATAGTTTCTAAACTGTTATGAGTTTATAACGGTATAACTTATAATCAGTAAGATTAATTATTATTATAGGTAGATAGTTTCCTATATTAAAATAATAAAGTTTATAAGACTAAACTAGGTATGTACATACGAGTACATCTAATATTTATTTATTAAAATTCCTAATTTCAACTATATTACAGGACTACTCAATGGGTTTGTGGGGATGTTTTAAATCTGTGGTATAAAAATTATGCTAGTGATTCACATGATTAATTTATATATCCTAGTAACATTCGATACCAACCGTTTTTAAGGGGTACAATATAGGCAATTTTCTAAGTGGTTGCGTGCGGGTCGTATAAATGCGTGCGTAGTAAGTGAGTATTTCTGTGAGTGTAACTATGTCTAGATATGACAGGTAGGTATATATCATATACTATGTGAAAATATATAATTGCATTCTACGGACGTGCACGCTCGTATGTCATTAACAAGCTACACGAATATTAATTATTTTTTTTTGTTTTTGTAAAACTTATCATTCTATTGCCAATTGTTGTAATTGTATTGTTAGTTATCCGAAAACATTTTGAATTTGTCATGAATTTTTAGTATTAAAAATTTTAAAAATGTGATTTTGAAGTGTGTAAGAGTTCAATTTCAAAAAAGTGCTGAAAATAAATTAGGTACTTTAATAGCAATATCAAAAACCATATCAAGACATGTACATAATATAGTGATGATATAGGCTGATAGACTGTCTTACTCTTTCCTCATATTCATTTTTCGTATTCAATGATATATCATTGAATCAAAATTTAACCCATCACAACGACCCAATTGACACTTATAACTACTGTACTTACAGCAAGTCGGTACCCACTTGCCCATTACCTTATTTTTTATTATTAAAAAAAATATATAAGGTATCTATTACTCACTAGTTTTGGCCATTTAAAATATTTATACAACGATTAATTTAGTTATAGATATTATAGACAGTTAATAGACTTGCAGTTCATATTTGCTCAATTCAAATGTTAGTGTGGGTTTAAAAGAAAAATTAGTTTATTATTTTTCAAATTAAAAGTGCTTTAATATAAGTAGCTAATAAGCAAACAACAAATAGAATCCGTACAATATGATAAACGGAAATTACCTACTTTCAAAAATAGCACTCAACATACAAGAGTTATTGATAATATACAAATAATAATTTTAATAGGCATTAATGTTAACTCTTAATAAAACATTTTTGTTTTATTTCTTATACATATATGAATGGACCCAGGAGGACCCTATGAAAAGACTCGTGTATAGCCGTATCTCGCGTTGTTTTATGTAGGATTATCAATAAGCCTTGTACAATATAAACTTATTAATGTAAATCATAATTCATAAGTAGGATTGTAGGAAAGACAAGTAAACATCATTATTCGTTCTCAGCAATAAGTTAAATCAGTTATTTCTCGTATATTGGATATTTCAAAAATATTGGATACTTACCTACACATTTTTCATACTATAAACCACAAATAAAATGTATTAAACCTGAAATTTAACCTTTGGCTATGGCCAATAATCAAGACGGAACTCTAATAAACGCTATTGAATGTACCTATGATTTTGATGGCAAAACATATTTCTGAAGTTAAGTGTTAAAACTTAAAATCAAACTATTATTTGTAATTTATTTATTTTATGTTGAATAATCATTTAGTTTTTAAAATTGCTTTTTGATTCTGCTTACATGACTTATCATGATACAGCACACAGACAATCAAATTAAAATCTGTTGTATTTTGTATTTTCGTGTCCTGTATATTATTATATCGAAAAACTGTGCAGTCAATAATGGTTGTAGGGGGTAAAGCCTCAAGCTATTAATGAAATTATTTATATAAATACAAATTTTGGTTGGGGTGGTATAGACTGCCCCGAATTAAGATCCCCGTTTCGTCTATGCACAAAGACGGCAAGACTTATATAGACTATAGTTTATGTTTTGGGAATTGGGACAAAGATAAGTGACGAAATAAAGTCGAATACACATTCATCAAACTATCAATATTTATTTTATTGAGATAAAAAAAAGTAAGTGTACAATGTACATATTGTACATATTATATAGAACCTATATAGATTTTGTACACCGAGAATCTCAATCATTGTCTAAAATGCATTATCTTATCATAAATAAGGATACACTAATAAGTAATAATAATAATAATAATAATAATAATAATAATAATAATAATATTTATAAGGTAACGTTAAAACCATCTTAATAACCATATAAAATTTGATTTGGTTTTCTTATAAATTATGTTTAGGTATTATATTATAGCTATAATGATGTATTATACACGACTATTAAAAACAAAAAAACAAAAAAACAAAAACAAAATATGTATTAAAAATTAATATAATAATATATGCTTCTTAAGAATCATTAAAATTTTAAAAGCAACATTCTTACGATTAATAAATTGTCTAAACATTCAATTAAAATTACATTATACCGATAATAGGTAATTTGTGAACAAATGCAACTATTAAACACGATTACAAAAAAAAAAAAAACCATGAAAGTTTTAAATGAGTGCAACAGTAATTTTATTTTAATTATTTATTATTGTATAGACTTTAGTAGTTCTGTAGTTTTAATCGTTGATTGAAAAGTAAAATTTAAAATAAAATATTAACCTCATCTATATTGGTTTCAGAAAATTCAAAAACCAACGGTAGATAGTTTGGTTTATTCAGTATAATTGGCCATATTAACCATTAAGCAGAGTTGTACACTATTAAGTGTTCAAAAAGTTGAATAGAATAATTTTAAATGAAGTCGTCTATTGTATTTAAATGTTAATAACACGAATGCATAAAAAACTATTCATAAAAAGTACCTATTTATGAATGATAGATCATTCAGGTCAGATGTAGATAGGTACTAATTAGGTAGGTACCAACTATTGTGCCTATACACTAGTGAACATTATACAAAACATAAACAAAATGAATTACTAAAATATAATAACGATATTATGATGAACGATCATTCTTACGGCGCAAAAATGCATAATATTATGTAGGTACTCAATAACTATAGATTTGTGTATTTATTACTTATTACTTTATTAGGTATTGGACTATTTTGGGATAAAACGAAATTGTTTAACTTCATTGTTTAACGTGTTATTTAGTTGAACTGACAACAAATTACAAAATTTAAGAGTGGTTTTTACTTTTTTTTACGATAAGCAGTTCAATTCTCATTGTCTGTTATAAAATAATAGTAAACACATCTACCGGCAAAAAAAATGTATAACAACTCTATATTATTATGATCATAAATTAGCAATAATTTTATACTAATCTATATATTATGTCTAGTGTAAATTATGCATGTGAATCGCACTCATTCTATTAGTTGCGGTAACAATAACTTCAATATATTGGTAGTAAATACAGTAGATAATAATAATAATTATTATTAAATAAAAAAAATTCAACTCAAAATAATTCTAAATACAATGATGGTGATAATGACGAATGACGATGATAATAATAGAAATTAAAATAATAAAATTATAATAATAGTAATAGTAATAATACACGCATTACTTATATATTAATAAACAAAAACAAAAAAAAACAAAGTTTGAACAAAATCACAACATTACTGTTGTGTTTATAATATATTAATCATTTGTTTTCGTGTTCAATATGAACAAATAAAATCAAGTCAGAGGGTTTTATTAAACGACCGCCTTGGTGTGATTAACATTAACGGTGGTATTATCGATACAAAAGAACAAAAAAATAGAAAGAAAACGTAAGTAAACAGAAACAGAATATCTAAGAAATAATAAAAATTATAAAAAAAAAGCTTGTTTAGCGAATAGATCAGTATTATAAGTGCACGACCGTAAGCGGCGTAAACACATATATGACAAACATAACAATAAATTACACTTATATCGTAGTTATAGGTTATCGCAGGTAATAATAATATGACTTAATATTGTACAGGTATTTTATTGTAGTAAGTTATTGTTTTTCGGCACATGGCGTGTAGATGAAATGGCCGGCGTTGTCACGTGACGTCTCCTCGTATGGCCTTTGCGACGGAAATGGGTAATTTAAATAATAATATTATTTATAATAATATATGTATTGTTGTACATTGATCGATGTCATGTTGACCTCGTCATCGTTATAATATAATAATAAATATAAAATAATAATTAAACTCGTTGTCGTTATTCATCAACCGGAAGCGGTTGCCGATCCGTTGTGATCGGTCCGGGGCAACAGCGCCTGCCGGACCACCATGCACTCGTCGGTGTCTTCTTCCTCCATTTCCGGCAGCGTCTCCATGATCGGCGGCGGTGCCTGGCTGGGTTGGAGCCCTTTGCCCACCAAATAATAGGTCATCAGCTGCCCCTTTCCCTTGACGGCCACTAGACCACGCTGTTCGAACTTGAACCCGAAATGTTGCAGGATATTACACGTTTCTTCCGTTACCTATTACAATAACGTTTAGTATACAATTATTATTATTATTATTATTATTATTATTGTTAGTGTTGTGCTATAACATAATATATAGCAGTGGTTTTCAACCTTTTTGGACTCGCGACCCACGTAAGCTTTGTAAAAAAGCTAAAATTGCTTAAAATGCTTTGCAGTAGTACCGTTAAAACATTTAAAACTGAATAAATAAAAATTACATTTTAGTAGGTATTTTCATTTATTAATTTTCTAAGTTTAATAATTAAAAAATTATTTTTTTACCTTATATAATTTTATTAATTTTATTTTTATTTTAAAAAGAAGACTTATCGCGACCCAATTTTAAAGCTTACGCGACCCGAAAATGGATCGCGACCTACCGGTTGAAGACCACTGATATATAGTATAATAAAATGAAAATCGACAACATCTTTCGACTAAAGTAATAGCGTTACGTTTTGTTTTTTAATTGATATAATATACGTACACGTAGGGGCAGAATATACGCATTATTATAATAATGAACTTAAATAGGAAAACACGGGAAAAGTGAGTAACCGTATGTCTGCAGTATAGTATAGAAACCGACGAGTATATAGTACGTCATTGAGATGTAATGGATGTATTAAATTTGAATTCAATGGTAAATCATTGCATAGGAAAAATGATTCTGAGCTGAAATTTTCTGTAGGTAAGTCTATTTTATCATATAAATATAAAACTATTTAATATTATTACAGTGTAACTTATTCCATTGTTTATAGTATAAAAGTATATAAACTATGAACAGGCAATAGCAATATAGCATAATATCAATATAAATGTTTTAAAAATGTCATTGTGTACCTAAACAATAAAGTACCTATACGTAAGAATTTTTAAATTCCCACGAACAATGGTTTTGAAATACAACAAAATAACAAAATAACTATAAGATCGTTATTTATTGTTTAAATATAGAATTTCGTCTAAATTTGAATTAAAAATGTCCATTAAAAAAATACATTTAATACATTTTTTAGATTTTTATGGATCCAGTATAAGCTTATCACGAGGAACCTTCAATAAATTGTTAACTACGAAATAATTTGTAAATGTTTGTGATTTTGAATTTTTCAATATTAGAACTTCAAAAACGTATAAAAAAGTAGTATCTATCTTTAATATTTTTAAATTTCTGAACTAAAAGCTCATAAGGAATTAATATTTAATTTTGAATTGTTTTGAGTGAGCAAAATATTGTTTTCGAAAATTTCTCATGTCTATAGAAGTATAGATGCTCAGAATCTAAATAAAAACACATTATACCAACTTAGAAACATAAACCACATAAACTTGTAGAATATGCAATTTGATATCATATTATATCGTTATTATTGTAAAAGATTAAAAATTTTAATTAAAAATTAATTTTGAAAAAAATTGGCCATACTTGTATACACCCAGCCTTTCCAGTACTCTCCATCCTCGACGCCACGTTCACAGAATTTCCCCAAATATCGTAATGAGGTTTTCTCGCTCCAATAACACCTGCGGTTATTGGACCATGATTGATTCCTAAAAAAATACAAATTTTTATTTTCGTTTTCGCATACACAAAAAATAAAAATTTATTTTTGATAAAGGATACAAATTGTTAAATTAGGTTTAACTATAATTTCGTGTTAAGTTGGTATCACTATTAAAGTACTAACATAGTAATATACAGTAAAAATTTAGATTAAACATATTATTACATAGATTGAAGTTAATTAGAGTAGGTATCTACTTATTTGTTAGTTAACACTTAACAGTAACAGGTAATATAGTTATACTTTAAAATAGAAAAATATTGATCCCTATTAAAATATTTAAAGAAATTTAGCATAGGTATTCAGATAGTCTATTTTGATAAATAGCCAAGAAGAATGAAAATTTAAATACAGTATTGTGTGCCTAGGTGTTTAATTCAAAATATATTTTTTAAGTAAAATATATGATTAGCAAGTATTAATTTTGTGTATATATAAGACGTTTTTTTCTCCAAAACATTTTTTTTTTGCATTTTATTAGTACAGATGATATTTTATGATTGATCTAACATTTTACATTCTTATTATTGTTGTTAAATAAAATCATTTTTTTTTCTAATAACATACAAATAAAATAAAACTGTTAACGAATACAAATAGTTCTTTAATCGCTTTACGAGTCTACAATAAAATATATAATACATATTTTAATAACTTAATTCAAATACTATTGTGATTTAACAGAGGCCTTTAAAACGATATGACAATTGGTATAAGTTTTTAGTTACAAAACTGTTTGCCAATTTATACCAAGGCTTAACTTATTTTAAGTTTTAACATCATGTTGTTTTTAACCATCAAAGTGTCCACGAATAAAAATAATACCCATTTATGCGCGTATATGTAAAATATAGGTCGGTAAGACTGGAAACATTTTCTCTAATCTGACATAATATAATACATTTAAGACTACTCTTGTTCTATCACACGGTGCTGTAGAGTTCCTATTACCTGTAAGCTGTAAGTTGAATTTGTTTTATTTTATTTTTTTTTTGTTATTAACAAACATGTTTGGTTACATTGGCCATTGGAGTAATATTATTCAACAAATTATAAGCTTAAATTAAATATGTACGATAGATAAACAGTACAGACAATAGTTGTTAAATTGTACGTCTTGTATTTAAAGGTACCTATTTTAAAAACACGATTGTAGAAATGGGTTTGGAATAATGTATAATATATTTTTTATTTGTATTGTTGTTAAAAAATATATTTGGATTTCATAAGATGAGTTATGAAAAGGACCAAATCATATTCAAAATATGTGCCAAATAAAATAATCTTTACATACCCATTTTCAACACAAAGTGGTTAAAGCTTTGTTCATTTATTCCCTGGAGTGCTTTTTTGAGATCAAAAGCAAAGTCCACCAGCAACGCGAGGTGTGCCCATCTAACTTCAATGGGATCTTCGGGCTAAAATATCAGATTTATAAACCGACAAAATATTAAATAAAACGAGTCGAATAAAATATTATACGAATAATATTTTCAAATATAAATCGATATTACCTTTACGACACGCGAAGGGTTTAGTCCACTAGCAGCCATATAAGTTGAACCGATTGTTTTAATCTTAATAATATCCTGGTAGCGCGGTTGTTCCAGAAGCTGTAAATAAAATATATTATGCAATTTACGAAATTAGTTTATATTGTTTAATATTTGTGTGTATGGTTATAACAGTAATATTATGTAATTATGATATGTTTGGCGTTTATATACCGCATCAAAATCAGATATAACTTCGTTGAGAAATCTTAAGCACTCCAGGCCTTGGTTGTTAACCGTCTCCTCCGAATAGAAATCTAAAACAATTAATTTTGTTTACGAACACATGATCATAATATAGTTGTTTAATAGTTAATATATGTTAATTATAATACATAGCAAACATTTAACTAACCTGAAAAGTTTGGCATTGATGCAAACAAAACTCCAACTTCGGCATAACTCTGACTGTATAGTTCTTCGTGCTGACGTTTATAACTTCCTAAGAAATGTTTGGCTACGTGCGGAGGTAAAATATTGTATACTAATGCTTCATTTCTTCTCCGTATGTCTGAAGCCCTTTCCCTCTGTTCTTCGACTTCCGTCCGCCATAGATAAAGAACTCTTGATGATTTGTCCATCTGAATAAACCGCAAATATTTCGTACAGTAAACAGGTATTGTGCTATTTTTATTTTTAAAAAGTAAAAGCTTACATTTCTAGCCAAAAACACCAGTGCCATTGTAACGGCTATGAGTAGAAACGACAATGCGTACTTCGATGGCAAAACTCTGAAACGATTATAATTTCTCATGTTTATAATTTATATCTATATTTTAATTGTATATGCGTTTTATATGGCGTCCTGAGGTTAGGTTAGGTCTGAGCCAGAAATTTGACTTTTTATGGTGAATAATAATAAATTAAGCAGTAAACAGTTTTTATTAGAAAAATAATAGGTGAACACCAACAGAAAAATTTATTTTTATTATTGAATCGGAATATAAAGTCCAATTTTATTTATTCTATAAATTTCATGGAAAAATACTTTAAAAAGTTTTAAGTTTCCCGTTTTTTATTTGCAATTTTTAAAATTAATTTTTTTATTGTTCACTTTTATTGTATGCAAATCTTCTAAGTATCTGTATAATGTATACTATCTTTTGTATTTTATATTCAGAGCGGAGCGATGAATATATTGATTTTACAATGCTGTGTGTGTTTTTTCTGTTTGTCATTACTTTTGATACGAAAAATATCCATTATCATTTGTTTGTATCATATTAACTTATTAGAATACTAATATTACTATGTTCAATAATAATGATCAATTTTTTTAGTTTTAGACCAAAACATTGGATGTTTAATGAAAAACTATAAAAATAGTGATTCTGAATAGACAGAACACGCTGTAATAACAATGATTATAATTTATTTTCAGTTAAGATTACAGATGTGTTGTTTGTTTATCAATTAAGGACAAATGCTTCAAAATGCGATTTTTCCGATCAAAATTTCGAAAAATGCAATCGGATCATGCCCATGGGATAGTGTTGATTATTGGACTCAAGAAAACGATTATTTAAAATAAGTAAGTTGAATTTAACTAATATTTGTGAAATCGGTAACTGTAGCTGTTACGTTATAGGTAATCAAATTAATTTTCATAAAATACTTATCAAAAAGAAAAATCAGAAGATAACGTTTACAAGGTAATAAGTGTAAATAAAGAAAAGGTTAAAAATAAATTTATTTAGAACAGGTAATACAAATATAAAAATGCTTGTTTTCGATTTAGAACGTGAAAGGTTATAACCTTCGTGTAAGACGAAGTGAGTCAGACGAATTTTATTTCATGTATCAAATAGAAAAGAAGAAACAGCCAGTTTTCTAAGCTTACTGACATATGTGATTAGGTTTATTTTTTATTTAACAAACGAAGTAAAGGCTTTACGGAAATCAACTTGAAAGTTTAAAAAGTTTACCTAGGAAATGAGCATTTAAGCAAGTAATGCGTTCAAAGTTATAAATATTATGTATGTAAATAATATGTATATTATATTATAAATTATAATATATATTATTTTTATTAAGTATGTATCTTTATGGCCCCAAGTAATTAATGTTAAAAATTTTAAATAGAATGCTAAGTATAATATGACCACATTGAATGTCAAAAACCTTTAGAAAAACGGACTAATAAATGGCATGCACAGAGATTATTATTAAAACTATTTTAGTATATTAAAAAACGTTATTATATATTATTAATATATATATACTTGAACGGTTTGTAAATTATTGCATCTTCGCAGTCAATAGCTGAGCCCACTGTAACTATATTGACAACGCAATGCATCAGAGTAATGACGAACAGTATAGTTGCTTTGGTGAAATGAGATAATTGAGTCAGCATGGACGTAGCTATCAACGCTAACACCATGAAGTAAGTGAAATATGATGGATACATACAGTAAGTCGATGGATCGCTCTGGCCATGCGTGCAGTTGGTTAGTATTTGTTTGTCAGACCAACACGATACCTTTAAAAAGAATTAAAAAAATCATAACATTCGATCAAACTAGTACGATCGTTTAACTTACTAGTCCCACAAGATTGGTAGATGCTAGCAATGACGCGGCAGTGATTCCAAGTATACGTCGAATCCATAAAGAGTCATTTATGGTCTCACTGAACCATACAATTTTTGATGGCAGAATCTAATAATAATAACATTTTAAGTGTGAAATTTGATTTTAATGATTTTTGAAATTGTTCAATGCACTACGCAGATCTTTCAAAATATGAAAAGTTTATTCATTTAGTTTGGACATTGAAATACTTTTGGATAAATTTATTTTTAATTACAAATATAACTATATTTAAATGTTATTATACGTGGTGATTGGCCAGACATGGTTATATCCATTATAATTTTAATAATGAATATAATCAAATTTTGTTTTTTAAATGTACGAAGTATACTTAGAGAACCATATTTATAATATGTAAGTTTGTAGTGTTTGTACACTATTTAAGAAGTGTTCATTATTATATTAGCGACACAAATATATTTTTTATTTTTTTTTTATGTAAGACTCAACTTTTTTATTGTAAAATATAAATTATTTAGCAGTGAATGTTTTTAAAACGTTTAAAAATTAATGCAGCAGTAGGTGAGTTATAAGAATTCTGGGATATGTAAAAGACAGACATTGGTAGGATTTGAAAAAGTTTAACGTGATTTTTAAAAGTAGTTCACTGCTCGAGAAATGTACTTATCTCTAATTATATTCTACAAGCAGATATTACTGAATTGAAAAAAAATTCTTTATCAGTAATTTAAAGACATCAAAATGATTGGTTTGATTGGTTCAATATTGTCTACAAACAAATCAATTTAATGTATTTTCATTATAGCATTTTTTTATTAACAATTAATAAGGGAAAAGGTGATCCTTGGTAATCTTACAGGAAAACCTAATTATCACTATTTTAATGATGCAAAAACATTTGAGCATTTTAAAATATGATTTTTAAGTTTAGTTAAAAATTCCAAGATCTAACTATAGGAATGAGTATGTTTGTTGAATCACACATAAGTGATATATATGTCAAATACAAATAATTATTACTTCATCGCATTAGATAGATTTTAATATTTAATTATATGGATAATTTAAAACTCTATTTCAAGTAATTAATATTAATGACTGTACTGGCTATATTACGATTGGATATATATTTTTATTATATAATTATCGATTATTTGAAATTATAATGTTTAAAAATTACAATGTTTAGTTTACTTACTCTTGGAAAAATGTCAGCGACTGATACTACTACAATAATCAATAGTAATACTAATGCAAGACAACTGGACATGTAGCTTAAAATATCTCTACAAAATATAATATAAAGTCGTATTAGATTTTTATAATTTTAACATATTGATTTTGTTAATTACAAACCTGGGTAACATAATAATTTGTGCGGAAGACGTCAAGAAGAGTACTAACGGACAACCTATAAGAGACACACCAGATGCAGCTTCTTTGTGGTATTTGTATTCACGTTCTTTTGCTTCGTCGTTAAATGCCAAGGTGAAAAATTTTGTGTGTTTGTTTAAATCCCTTCAAACACATCATACAAATTATTATTAGTATTGAATATTGATTATATTTTCATATTTAAGTTTTTAAGCTTTAATTAATATTTATTAACTTTAGTATAAACATAATATGTAATTGATTAAACATATACATGAAAATACAAGATCGTTTATTTGAAAAGGATGCTTCCAATACGGCTGTTACATTAACGAAAGTAATGGAACTTTCATTATAGAAGTAAGGATTAACAAAAAATCGACGATGAAAGGCAGTAAGCAATAATTAAAGAACTTTTAGAAATATTCTATGCTGCATAACCGCATAATAGGAATTGAAAATGTATGTTATTATTAAAAAAGTAAAATAATTTAATAAAATGTTATTAATTATGATTTAAAATTACGTAATAAAAAAAAAATATATAAAAACATTAGTAGCATTTGAAATAATGAATATTCATTATTTTTTAATACAATAATCATCAAGTTAGAAGTGATGATAGCAGTGGCGGCGCTAGGCGTGGGCGGTGTGGGCCATTGCCCACGGCCTCGCACCTCAAAAGGCCTCGTGTTCTAAAGGGCTTTATAATTAACCATAGAGAAATATGGGAGAAGTACCTATTAAGATATTATCACCTATTATCTATACAAAAATTATTGTATCTATGAAATTATTTTATTGTAAAAAAAAAAATCATAAGCATATATTAATACGAGGTACTCGTCAATAATTCATCATATTAGAATACATTTTTGTACCAATGTAGTTCTTTTTTGTTACTATTGTGTATTGAAAATACACTATATATGAGTGTCAGTTAAAATTGGAAACATGATTTATTATTTCTAAAAATAATAAGACAATTTGACAGAAACAGTAATGTCAGTATTAATTATTAATGTCCAATAATGGTCGTTTCTTGGAATTCCTCTATATATAGTCAACACGTGTATTGTGTATACTTTTGTTGCCGAATGTTATCTAAGCATTAAAAGTTTTGTCCATTGAAACGAAAATTGCGAATAATTTAAATTACGAAGATATACTTAAAACATTTAGTGAAGCAAAAAGCCGAAAAGTCCATTTCTTGTATATAAAAAAAAAATTGAAACTTCTTATAGTATTATTAATTTAAAAAAATATGTATTTAATTTTATAATTATGTGTAAATAAAATTATATTAAAACTATATTTGCAAATAAAAGGTTAATAATTAGAGTTTATTGTTTAAAAAAATTCTAAATCTTAATATTTATTAAATAACTATTGTTACTTAAATAATGTTTAGTAAAAAAATTGAAAAAAGGGCCTTTCTAAGTCTATTTTGCCCACATATAAATTTTACCTCGCCCTGCCACTGAGTGATAGTCATATAAATTATACTTCAAATATCACTATATAACAACCACAACACCGCCGCAATTATTGAATTGAACTACGTTTAAATCTTTTAGATATTCAACATTGAAGAGTATTTTCGCAGTAAATTAATTATAGTAGGTATCTCCAAAATACATTTTAATTTATCTATATTTATTTTCAATAATTTATTGTAATACTTTGTTCATGGAAATAATATATTAACATACAGATATAAATAGAAAACATATTATACCTATATACCTTAACGAAAATGAAATCAATTATGGTATTTGCGGAATCTTCAACACGAAAACATCGTGGCTCGTCAATTTAGGACGATATTGAAATAACGAACGGAATTTAATTAGTCGATAAATTTGAATATTCGAAGACAGGGCTCATATTGTTTTGATTATATGAGACATCAACTGTACAATCAATTTGCGCCGGTATCTATTATATTACAATCATATGATTTAACGGAAGAATGGCTTCATGTGCCTGACATTAAGGTAAGACGTGTTTGCGAAAACACTAAAAAAAAACTATTCGTGTGAATAATGATATTTATATTATATCGAGTAAAATTTATAATAACTGAACTGTATATCGCACGACGTGGTTTTGTATGTAAGGGAGAGGGGCAAAACGAAAATGTTAATGTATCTAAGTCAGTGTTTCCTAAACTGTGGTCAGCGGACCCCTAGGGGTCCGCACGTATATCAGAGGGGCTACGCGAACGTAAATTAAGTTTAGTTCAGAAAATAAAGCAATCAATTTAGTATTATTATTTATTATTGTTTTTAATTTTTATTTTTATTACGGGATCCGCCATCATTTGTATTATCTCTTAAGGCAGAAAAAAAGTTGGGGAAACGCTGATTTAAGTAATTGGGTAAAATCATAACTATATTTATTGAATTTCAAATTGTATTTTGTGTATAGCTAATAAAATATTATTATTTCCAAGGTGGGGGTGGGGAAATTCGTTGTTTTGCCCACTCACTCCTCAATGGATTGATGCCCATGCCCGGGCCACACTGCAATTTCAATATTAAAAATGTTCAACATGTCATAGTTGTAGTCTCTAGCCCCTCGAAAAATGTAATTGGACAAAGTAAAAATAAATCTTACACACGTGATTGGAGTACTACAGTGCACTTATATAGTCAATTACCTGTGACCATCTCTGTTCATCAAGTCCTTTCTCAATCGCTTCTTAAAGTTATCGGAGTCTTCTTTGGCCTGAGCTATTAAATCGGCGTCATCAATCGGTGTCGCACACTGTGTACACACACACACATACACACACATATATATATTCACGGTAAATATAACATATCAATTAAGTAAGC
The DNA here is from genome assembly GCF_020882245.1 of Rhopalosiphum padi. Taxonomy (NCBI): domain Eukaryota; kingdom Metazoa; phylum Arthropoda; class Insecta; order Hemiptera; family Aphididae; genus Rhopalosiphum; species Rhopalosiphum padi. The sequence goes on from NC_083599.1 coordinate 51,715,821, forward strand.
GTGAAAACATTCCACAAAAATAACATATAGATACTAACCACAGATTCTTTACTAGCACTGTTCTGATCAGTCAGTGATCCGTTTTGCACATCCATTTTGAACTGTCACGAGAAAAGCAAAAAGTAATTAAAAAAAAAAATCATTTGCAACGTGAAAAATTCGTGTAAACGACAATTATTACCGGTTTGATCGTTTTTATAATGAAGAAAGTTTTTATGCTGGCCATCTTAAGCGCTTCTTCGCGGCGTTCGCCGTAACCGGGCTCGACTTCGAACTCTCCATTTAAGAAACTCAGAGTTTTCTCGGATATATGCACTCGTCTGAATACGCAACAATTAATTAGGTTTTGCCAAAAAAAAAAAAATAAATAAAAATGACTATTATATATTTTTCTTCTTTCCCGCGGGGATACGTACCCAGGCATTCCACTGCTTTCCATTTTGTTCGCCAATTCAACATCCTTGGAGTAAACGTCAAACTGCCACTGCCTCTGGCCCAGAACACCGGCCAAAACGGCTCCCGTGTGTATGCCCACTCGCATGTCTACCGGAGAATTTGTCGTCTGTTGTACGTATCTAATATGGCGAAGAAATTAAAAAATTTAAAAACATATCAATGTGGGCATACTGACTACGCCGTCGGAATTCATGCTGAAATCGTAGTACTTACTTGATAGCTTTGACCATGGAGAGTCCCATGTGCACGCTGAGCACGGCGTGATCGGGTCGTTCCTTGGGAGCGCCGCTAATACAATAGTAACAATCGCCCAAAATCTTGATCCTGAGTTGTTGGTATTTCTGAAAATGGTAAAAAGATCGTAAAATAATATATTATAGGTAACATTATGTATTCACAGGTACAGAATATTATCGCAACTATCGCGGAATAAAAATAATTCACCTCGGACAGTCGATCGAATCTGGCGAACAGCTCGTTGAGAATTTTTACCAGGTCCGAAGCCGAGTATGTAGACGATATTGCCGTGAATCCAACGATGTCAGCATACAATATACTATAATAAATATAAACGATGACGTATAAATCAGAGTTATTAAAGAAAAAAAAAATGGCATCAAAATTGACGAAATTGATAGGTACGAAAAAAAAAAATTTAAATACTTTTTACAACAAAGGAAAAACAACTAAAACACAATGTAACGAAAGAAAACTCAATATGAACGTTTGTTCACGAATATGAGTTTTTTTTTACTTTGCGAAAGAATATGAAAAATGAATATATTAAAACTATATATTTATTATATTATGTTGTATCGTGCGCGCATGTGGATAATTTAGGACAAGATACAATAATACCTATACACGAATAGCTACATATTTCCAAGTTATTATTTATTTGAAATGGATACTTAGTTTTTTGAATAACTTTAGACGAAGGTTATACTAATATACTATATTGAGTTTCTATAAAAAACAAAAAAAACAAAAGCAAAGGTGAAAACAGAAACAATTCCCTCTGCCTTGCTCTCTTTAAAAGTTGGGTTTACGTATTATAACACTCAACAGAACACAAAAAGTAACAAAGAAATTAACCAGCGTACCGTTTAATTAATTTGTTTGTTATATTTTTTGTTGTATTATTAAAATACAAAGTAATACTTAAATTAAAAATCCATTGTTTTCATTTGATTAGCACTATAACCTGAGGTAAGAAAATATTTGCAGTGCTAATTAATAAAATCACTTCATTAATAACGATCACGGGGAACGGCAAACATAGTGCTTAAATCGAAACATTAATGTTGTATAGGATCAAACAATATGCCTATTACAAATTTACAAAATACATATACATGTGCCACGTATCATATTATATAAGTAATATTCGTGTATTTTAATTAATTTAATCATCGTTACTGCAGTGAAAGTTTAATGTTTTAGTGTTTAAGTTAAATTTTATCAAAATCAAAATCCAATACAATAGAAGATAATGCCATAAGTCATATCATAAGTACGATTTGGGATTTTGAGAGACTGTGGATAGAGAGAGCTTAGTCCTCTCAACTACGGTACGATAATCGTGACAAATAAAATCATTTTTTATTGCCTAATGATCATTAACTATTTAAAATATAATGTATGCAATTATTTAAAATAGATAAGCATTTTTTTTCTTATTTATAATTAAAACCTAATAGTTGCTTCTGAAAGTTTATACTATCATCCAATACTTATAAGCTGCTAACGATTTATATTGATTGTGATATGGCTTAAAATATTGCAACGCATAAAAACATATTTTAAATATTTCTCTAAATATATAGATAATAAAAGGGGATATTTCCAATAATATTTTTTCAGATGTATTTTAAACGAATTTTTAAAAAAATATTGTAGGTTCTTTTTTATAAATAAAAAAATAAATATTAATTTTGTTATTTTAATTGTTTAAACAGATTAATAATGTATTTTTTTTATTGTGGATGTGTGTGTAGAGTAACAACCCTTATATTTTTTATTTGGAAAAGCTAAAGGATTGTATAATAGTCATAATGGTTTAATAAAATATCTATATGATACAAAATTTAGCTAGATTTCAAAAGGTATATGCAGGAGGAAAGGGGTTTGAGACAAATATCGCCGCTAGTTTCTCTGACATATACATTTGTCCAGCTTCTTCGAGTTAAGGGTTGAAATTGTGTCAATCCCACTTCAATAGTTTAAATTATCCCCAGAATCCATATCAGATTAACTACAATATTATAATATTGCAATTGGTACTTAGATACAGAACTTTATTTTCTAATAAAATAAAGACATGTAGCAATTCAATTGATTTTCGAAATAAGTAATAATATAATATTATAATAAGTAGTTAGTTATAATAGTATTGAATTGTGTAGCGTTTTCTCATTCCGGTATTCTAAATCGCAAATATTAATGGATAATATTGCTATCGTATGTATGTCGGAATATATTGAACAAAATGTTACGTCCGAATATAACAAAACGTGAAAAATATCAAAGAAAATATATTGCCTTCGTATGGAGAACATTGCAAATATGAAATTCCATTTGAATGAAACTCATTTAGTATAAAACGTTTGTGTGTTTGATATATGTATGATTGAGTTGGGCTCAAATTGTAATTTGTAAGCCTCGTATATTGTTTTCCTAATTCCGGAACTGGCGGGATATGTTATTTTTATTTCGTCGATGATAAACAATAAATGTTATTGATGGTATGCAATCTGTGTACATATTTCACTGTTATAAATATACAAAATTATAAATGTTCGCGCCACAACGGCGTGTAAATGTGTTGATATAAAACTATACCTATAACATTTATTAAATTATGTTTTGTAAACCGATCGAATTAAAAATATATTATCAATTTATCATCGCTCATTACACCTAGTGCGATGTATTATAAAAAATGCTCTAGCAGAGCTATACCGTTGATAAACGTAAATAATTGTGTAATATTAAAAATAATAATAATCCAACAATCTACGCGTAGGTTAGGACTTTGGGCCGATCCGAGAGTGGTTCAGCAATACGCACGCGTATTCGTATTCAATTTGCCGCGCCGTATCGTATATATATATTACAATATTTTATCATCCAATTAAAATACAACCACGACAATTAAAAGTATTATTACGAATACAAGGCGCGCGTTTGTGTTTTCGTCATTTTAATTTTTCGTATATTAAATATATACGATATATATATATAGGAGACGGTGGCGTACATTTTAGTAATTGAACTTTCCGACAAAAGTCATAAGGTCATCAGTTCTCTTGATAGTGATTTTCTTTTAACGAAATTCGACTTTCGTTAGGTATTTCATTATTAATATAACCAATAAACAAATATTATACGTATATATAATGTATATACGCGTATAAAAACGTAGGCAAGACGGTATATAGTCGCCGCAGCGGTGCACTGTACATAGATATATATATATAAATAAAACATGTATAGGTATACGCACCTAACGTTTTCGTGCCTGCTCATGTATATCTTTTTGAATTGACTGTCCAACGCCTCACCCAAATCCTGGCGCATTTTGACGGCTACGTGTTCCGGTAACACGGACAACAACAGCCGTTCCTGATAAAAAATAAATAAAAATAAAACATCAATTATTAAACACATTATTATTATACCTATTATTATGAGCGAACCCACGCACGCGCATGAGACGGCAATTAATAGTGTTTTGTTGTTGTTGTATAATATCTTATGTGTGCCTACTCAGTGCGCGTGCCTGCTATTAATTTTGCGCGCCGCCAGGTCAAACAATGCGGCCCGCGATGACCGTCTCTATTCAATTTATTCACTTTGTGTATAACATCGTCGTCGTCTCGTCATTATGCCGATCATCGAAACACGAATAGTCACGAGTAAGTCGTAATGAAAACCGTCTGCGGAGGAATTGGAATACAAAGGCCAAAGGGTGCGAGGTGCTATTATATTATGACAAAGTATCGTATTGTTTTCTCCATATTTTTTTGGCATTGCAACGACTTCCCGAGAAATTCCCGTGATTGATTATCATTGAATCAGACGTGCGGAATACTGCTATACCGAGCGGAAAAGCTGGACAACTTAACGATTTCCTTTAACTCGGTTAAATTAAAAAGGGAAAATTTTAAGTTAAAGTTGATTTAATTTTTTTAACTTTTCATTACGTCGAAAAGAGTTTTATTTTTTGTTTTTAACACTAGACCACTTTATTTTTACTAACTCAAAACTGTGTGTGATTAATTGAAGTAGTTTTTCGTCATTAAACCAATTCACACCAATCAAAATCCATTTATTTTTAACATGGAAACCAAATCAATTGAAATTTAATAAAATAAAATTGAAAAAAAAAAGTCAAAAGAAAATTACTTTATTTCGTGTTATTTCAAAAAATAATTAAGTCAAGTTAGTAATTAAGTTATCAGAAACCTAAAAGTAACTATAGTTAAAATAAAATCATTTTTTTAACATAGTCTTAACACTCTTAAAATTTCAATTCATTAATTCTCAGCTTTGCCATGTATGGTACATTACCATAAACTAAATTTAAATTTTATTGGTAAGCATGGTTTTTCAATGAAATTCTAAACTAGAAAAATTGTAATTGACTCGGTGCTCAGCGAATTCACAATTTTGCTGCGTTATAAACGAATGTTTTACTGGTGGATTTGAGGGGGGGTGACGTGGTGATTACCCCCCCCCTCCCCCTTAGGCTTTTTTTTACTTGAATTATATATTATATTGATTATTCATAGAATATGTAATTCATAAGTCATAAACTCATAACTATAACTTCAAGCTTAATAAATGATATTTAATATCTTATCAATTATTATTATTTGATTATCAATACAAGGGTCGTGGCGTGCTCCCTCGCTGAACAGAGTGTAGTATCTATCAATCTATGATAAAAATTCGCCCCCTCCTTAAATGAGCTTCAGATCCACTACTGGAGTCTTAAGTTCCTATACCTAATATAAATATCTAATTAAATTGTATTATAGAATCATAGGAATATAGGATGTATATCATTCTAAGACTTTAATATAGAATTTTTAGATTTTTAAGTAATTTACATCTTTTCTAAAGTACTTCTATATTTTTTTTTAAGAAAAATTGTTAATTTTTAAAGTTTTAAAATACTGTGTCCACTGTTCATACTGTATTAATGTATGTATTATACTGAACTAACTTGTATTAACTTTAATATTAAAATTTATTTGAATATTTTGTGTGCATATTATAGTAGTGTACAATTATAATTTGTATATTAATTCACTGTAAAATATGTATAATAAATACATTTATTGATATTTAATAATGTTTAACCTGTTTTTAATTTATTTTCGATATATTTTATGCGAAACAGTTGTATAAAAGTGAAATATTAAATTCATTAGATAGTAATTTATTTTATTCGCAACTCAAAGTAAATTGTGTATGAAAATTAATTATCTTTACATGGCTATATATCATATAGAATTTAATAAAATTGAATATTAGCCCACGGATATGACGTAATGGGCGCAGTATAGGTATAAGTTAATAATAATTTATTATAATAATTAATAGTTAAATTTCGAAAGTCAAACTGACAACATTTTTCTAGTACCGTCTATCACACAGGTGCGTGTCTAATATTGTCTTAATGTTTTTATTTACACAACTCAAAAGAAAAATGTAACCAGGTATAACAACTAAAATGTTTTTATGTCTCTTTGAGTGTGATAATAAAAAATAATAACTTATGTTATAGTTCACGGTTAACCAACAGTTATGATTTTAGAGAACACAATAGGTATAGGTATTTTTTTTTTTTATGCTTTAGTACTTTACGCGCGTTTTATAGTAATAAAAAATCTCTAAAACCAAAACGGACGACTTTACGACGATGGGATATTATATATATTGTGCTGCATCGTCGTCTTTGACAAACATTCGCGTCAGGAATTAAACAGGCGAGTTTTGTATTTGGAACACGAGTTTTCGAGATTTTTTCGACGATGTTGTATAAATATAAATATTCGGTCGGCCGAGACGTAAATCCAAAAATTGTGCGGATTACGCGTTACGTATATAACTATATACATTAAACTAGATTACAGGGTTTGGCGGTCGGTGATTCTCCGCTACCTCAATCCGCGGTATCCGTTTGAGCTTTCGGTTTACGAGCTCGGCTCTGCGACCATCCTCGCGAAACACACGCACACACGTATATATTAAACTATGTGGCGGAGGAATTCGAAGCGCAATTATTTAGCATTACGCCCGAGCCCGGCACGACAAGTATTATTATTACTACGTGATCGAATGGGCCGCAGACGCCGTCGATTTGATATCACACGCGGTCGGGGTCGTCCGGGAAGGGTCTCGTCGGGGCGGCCGACAGTAAAAAGTCGATGATTCCACTCGCAATGACCCGTCGTAATGGCGACGCGACAAATGACCGACGTTTAAATCCCAACGCAACTTTATGCTTGACAAGTGTGTAAGGCGCGCTTGATGTGCTATTTTATACACCGTACAGCGCAGTGTAATATGTTATTGTACTCGACTGTTCGCGAAACAATAAAATAGGACGACCGACGGATCGAGAGGAACAATATGTATATAATGTTATTGTGAGCTGATATATTTGCACCCGAAAACGACTAAAAACATAAGCGGCAGCGGCGCGTGGCGTATAGTTTGCATCAAAATATTTAAAATACGTCCGAAATTCGCGCACGAATAAAGAGATATAGGTATGCAATTTGCACCGTCTCAGGTAGGAATAAAATATGAATTGCAGTTTGAAATTCGCACCAAAATTCGAATCGATTATTTTTGTTCTATAGTACGCACATATTTCGATACAGTAGAGCAAAATAGAAGCTAATAACACAGAATTTTCCATTTTAGATTTCGTGTGGTTATTTCACTACAACCTATTCACACGCCGTTCTTTACAATACGTTAGTATTGACTATATTGACTTTAAAGTTACCTGATAAAAATAATATAATATGAAAAACGTGTATGACATTATAAATGCATTACTATATTGCCAAAAGTGTATTATTAATAATAATAGAACGCTGTGTAATAACGCGTTTAAGACCGATTTTGATGCCGAACTTTGTAACGGTTGTCAAATAAAGTGGCGATGAATATAGTAAGAAATTCCGTAAAATGAATATTATTGTCGTTCGAATTCATCACGTATTGACGTCGACGAGGGTAACGACGAAATAATTCAGTACATAGATATTCGTTTTTGTGCTGCAAATCATATTTCTTTATTTTGGTGAAAATTACAAAGTCCCTTATTATTATGTATAAAATAAATAAATAAATAAATAGACAATTATCGAAACAAAATAATTTATTGTAATTAATCCTCTGACGTCTCTCCATCCCCAATAGCTTAAACGAGCACTAAAAATACCGACTGTCAATATAAAATTTATAAATATTATCGCTATAGATTCTTAGCGGGCGCTTATAGGTTTTTGTGTGGCTTTTTATTTGTCGAGTAACACGCCTTTCTATTATATATATAAATATAGTTTATATATATATATATATATTGTTAATTGAACGTGGACGTAGTTTTTAGAGGTCAATTATCGAATTTTTCTGAAATAAATAATAAACTAGTAGGTATTGCTCCATTATAAGGTCGGTTCAAAAAAATAAAAAAAATAAAGTAATCACAAAAGTGTTCAACCTATAATACGCGTGGTTGAAATATAATGTGAATCGGATGACAACCTTTGTGAATTTGATACCATTTTATATAGTATAAAAACGACCATAATAAAGTCCATGTATATATGTTACGTATTCGACTACTTCATTATTGACTAAACGAGCGTGGTTTTGGAAAAAAATACATTATATATACTACTCAAGAAAACTTTAATTTGTTTTGGGAGGTTTTTAATCTTTTTATAAGGATATAAACTATTTATGTTTGGTTTTTGGTTTCTATATGATGTTATTCAAATAACGAAATTAATGAGTTTTGAATAAATAAAGTTTTGGCCAGAGACGTGGTGGAGCTTTGTCCGAATACTTAATGCTACTCAAGAAAACCTTAATTAGTTTTTGGAGGCTTATAATCTTTATAAAAGGATATAAACTATTAAAATTTGGTCTTTGATTTCTACATTACGTTATTATTACGAAATGGAAAGGTTTCGAATAAATAATAGGTCTTAGAAAGAGACGATATAAACTATTTATGTATGGTTTTTGGTTTCTATATGATGTTATTCAAATAATGAAATTAATGAGTTTTGAATAAATAAAGTTTAGGCCAGAGACGTGATGGAGCTTTGTCCAAATACTTCTCTTATTATTAATTCCATTTCACGATAATTAGAAAAAATTACCTAATATTTTTAATGAATTATAAATTATTTTCAGTGTTGTACGGTGGTCATTTTATTTTTATTTTAAAAGCTTGGAAAATGTACTTATGTGCTAGAAATACAAAACACTAACAGTTCAGTCATCGTAGGAAATATGATTTAAAAACTAATTTACCAAAGACTTTATTTCTTATTATTCTACTTTCTCTGACTTGTTTTCAGAAAAGCAACTTCATATCATTATAGTAATCAGATGAGTTATATTATAACTAATTTTCTAGTACATACTTTTCAAATTAGTACTCACTAAAATTTCATATTAAATTATGTTGTCAGAGACTCGAGGTTCAATAACAAATAGGTCATTTGCTCGTATGAGCTATTTGTTATTTTATTAAAAGTTTTTTTTTGAAACAATTTTGACTTTGACCTTGAAAATTGTACAAAACTCACTATACTTCCTTATATAAATTGGAAATTTATTTCTAACTGTCATAATATTAAAGGTTTGTATTTTAGTACTTGACTTAAGTTCTTCTAATGAAAAATATAAATTACTGACTATCATATATATTTATATTTATAGGTACCTACCTTTTATTAAAATAAATAAATAAATAATAATCCAACTAAAGTTCATGAATTCTTTTCATAATTAGTTATTTATTTTATAATAACTATCTAATATATTATTTATATTTCATATTAATTGGGTAATGTCAATAAATTCATTTCGAACTAAATACAGGTATCAATTTTATTGTTTTAAGAATTTATTATTTTCTATTAAATCTATAATGTGTTGCACGTGTTTGTTAGTTACTCGTTTATATCTATACCTATTCAACAAAATATAATTAAAATTAATTAAAATGTTTTTTATTATTAGTAGTATTCTTATTAGATTTTCTATTTAAAGTTTAATCTATATTGTAAAATAGTATCATCCTTTAAATCATTTAATTACACTGAAACAATTATTAATAACATAGACTTAGCTAAGATTTGCATTAAAAAATAATTGCCCAACACACAGTCACTGCGTAGTGATAATCCATTTTTTTGCGCTTAAGAACTTGTAGATTTTTTCGAATTTTTCATTAACACTTCGAAACTTGAATAATATTAACTTTGTTAATAAAGAAACGCAAGTTAATAGAAATTGTTGTTAAAACTCTTGTTTTAAACACACTACTAATTTTAATAAGTTATTAGGTTTACATTTATAAGTACATAAAACACAAACTTTTTTTTTAGTTATTGTTTCAAATATTGTTAATCAGGATATTTTTATTGCATTTTAATTTTGTAAGAATACGTAAAATTAAAAATTTACTAAAAAAACTTTTTCTTACCTCTAGGTTATTGTCGTATTAATTTTTGATCAATTCGCGTTAATTCATATTAAAAAGTTAAGTCATAATTTAATCTGTAAACATTTGAGAAAAATATTTGTGTTCCATAGAAAAATAATTTTTTTTTTAATGTATGAAAACCCACTACGGTTAAAATTAAGTTTATATTCACAGTTTATCTTTTAAGTCGATACATTTTATAACTCATAAACCGTAATATATAGTTTTTATTTTGCATTTTTTGGTATTCTTATACCTTCGAATTCATATTTTTTGCGTGAGCCATATTTTAATATTTAAAAAAAACTGTTTTTTAATGTTTATAAAACATTTTTGTATTATCATAGGTACTTGGTTTGTTTGGGTATTATTGTTTATACATAATGAATATTCGTTTTATGGTCATAATATACACGCATGACGTATCTAATACGCATCAAATACTCTATTACTATTTTTAATACTGTCTACACCGCGTATTTATACTCAATAGTATAATATATTGTATAAATCTATTATAATAAAACGATCAAATCGACGAATTTGTTGATAATAAAACTATTATTATATTATATTGATTAATAAATATTATGACATTCCTAGTGAACGTGTAGGGTAATATAAAAATGTTTTTAAATTAAATTTCTTTTTTTTATTTAAACAATATTTAATTTTATCTTATATTAAAAACGTATCCATATAATTATATTGTCATTCACTTTCAATTACATTATGAATGTTCTAATTGCAAAATCAGTAAAGAAAAAAAAATGTTTCATTATGAAAAAAAAAATATTTTATTATATTATTTTATTTATTTTTCAAACGAGGTAGGTACCTAATCATGCAAAAAAGAGATTTATTCTGCAGACTATCGATTATCATTTTATTTAATTCAATTTTATTTGTGTTAAATTATTATTTATTTATTATATTGAACATTAATATTTTTATATCTAATATATTCAAAATCCCTTTAAAAGTATAAATAATACATTTTTATTTATTGAAAATAATGTAAACATTTAATTTAATGTTTTAGTAGTTTTTTGCAGGTCTCTAATAAAGTGATAAAATGTGTAAAATAAATATATACTTAAAAAAAAAAAAACAGAAACTATTCTAATAATATCAATGAATTTAAAAAATAAAAATGAAAAGTAAACCCCTAAAATATTATAGAACATGTACCTATTATCATTGTTACTTATTAGTTATTACTGATCATTTATTATTGAATATTATTTAAAGGTATATGCAATAATACTACAATAGCTTTTCTGACTGAAGTACTTGCCTATACTTTCATAAATATATAAACTTGTATTGTTGCTCGCAAAAATGTGTCTATTTTAATTTTTTTTCTTTTATCTTGATGTTGGATTATTAGAATAAACAAAAACATATTAACAAGTTTCGAAATGCTTTTTGAATTTAAGAGCTTTTCCATTTATTTTATATGTATAGAACTTTAATGAATTCATAATAATGTATAAGAAATATTATTTTAACATAACATGATATGCAAATAAGAAATTTATTATACGAAATTTAAAATGCTGTAAGGAAATATATGTTAATATATTTTGTTCCACATTACGAGCACATATTTACCTACTATTATTTGCGTGAAAAAAAAGACGACCTTTAAAAACCATATTATTAATTACAAATATGTTAAAAAAAAAAAATTGAATTAAGACTTATTGTTTTTAATTTAAAACCATCTCATATTATATTTAATAGATATAAGTTGTGTACAATTAAAATTTACTCCATATGAATCATGAGTTATTGGAAATTCTATAAACTGCTTATGAGAATTAATTATTATATTATTAAAAGGGCGAAAATATAATTTTAATTTTTATGTTCAATGATTTCACTTATAGATTAATCATTAAAATGTAATAAGTGGTATTGATTTTTCAATTTAAAAACTTAATTCTTAACAAAAACGATTTAACTTCATAAAATGTATAATGTATTGTATTTAATATAATGTAAATCCCTATATCATATTTATGTAAATTAATACAGCAATAAATTAGTGTTTTTTTTTTTTTTTAATGAGGTATAGTGATATCAATAAAATGCTAAATTATATTTAATAAATAATAAAGTCCACCACTGAGTTACCGAACTCATTTTATTTATTGTTGTATACGTATAATTAAACTAACAGCCGAGCACGTCGTTAAATTTTTTCAGGAATAATTTCTACATTATGTCTGTTAAAAATTAAAATTATCTATAGCTGTGTAATTTATAAAATCTAATGAATTTATTTTTCAGTAGAATAATATGTACATCAGCATCCTTCTACATTGATTTTCACTTTACGTTTACTACGGTTACTCTTATTGCTTCATTTTACCTTTTTATTATTACTAAAATAAAATTGTAGAGTGGCTGCTGCAGAGTGAAAAATAAAAACCTATTCCTTAATATACTTTAAGAAATAAATTATTATTACTTATGGAAATTTGATTATATTAGTTTTATAAAAAGACTACACAGAACCGATGTATATTTTGATATAAATTGTACTTATTTTATTATATTAGTTTAATGTATCAATCATAATAATCAATTTTAAATATTTAAACTTTTTTTATATAACATATTTTTTTTATGTATCATCCTATTCTAAATTATCTTTTTCATAAACTATGGTGCCTGAGAATAATGGATGTTTAATTATAATTATTCTCAAAAAATGCAATGATATAATTATATTAAAATATTTACACTTTTGGATTGGTATATTGTTAAGAATAATTAAGAACGATAAAACCATAGACTAACGTTAACACTTTATAAGCCATAGCAAAAAAAATTATCAACATATCAAAACACTAAAATTAAAGTTGTGTAAGATAAAATATAGAGTAACAAAATTAATCACAATTATCTTAACAGTTAACATTATTTTTAGTTAATTGTTTGAACAAGAAATTATTAGTTAACTGTATAGTCATTAAAAATAATTAGGTATTAAATTAGACGTGACGATGTATCATCATTATTATAAAACTTAAAAAAAACCACTTTTCGTCTACTTTTAGTTGGTGAAATACATTTTAACGATGCGATTTTGTAGAATTAAAAATATCTATTTCTTAGAATGGGACTAAATATGGGAAAAACAAAATAAAAAAAAGAACAATAGACAAGTGGCTCCAAATAACAAAAATAGAAAAGTCGAGACAGTTTTAAATAGATTAAGAATTGTCCAAGTAACGTTAACTCACGGTTTCTTATTGGCTTTAAAGAAGATCCTCCAAAATGCATCACCTGCAGAACTAATCTCACTACATAAACATATTTTAACAAAATGTCGCTCACACAACAGCGAAAGGGAAGACAACAATTTACCTTTACCAGACTATGTTTACGGAATTTTTGAACTTCAAACTGTAGCAACAAACAACATTTTTAATTTTTAAAATGAGTAGATTTATACAAACGTACATAGTAATTTATTATAAAATTACTGATTGAAAATAACACAAATTAATAAAAAGAAAAGAAGAAAAATGTAAACTTGACAAATTATAATGCAACGCTAATAATCTTTAATGTTGAAGCGAAATAATCAATAAGAGAAAGAAAAAGAAAAAGAAAACACTTTATAGGTGCGATTTTCATATTTTAGTAACAACAATAAATTTAAATTTTATTTGCGTAAAATCAATTAGCATTCTACATGCACAAAATTGAAAAAACGAAAGTCGTCTGCAGTAATATTATGCCTGTAACAAACGGATGAGAATATTTTTTTTCTTTAAACTAAATAATATTCTTCTAATCCTTGTAAATTAAAAATGTATTTTCAACGTAGTCTACTTAATACCCATTTTGCCATCCATTAATCCGAGATTTGTGCTACAGCAGTAAGATGTCATTTAGAGAAAGCTATAAGGAAATAATGTTAATACAATTATGTTCTACGCAATCGGTATGAAAATAGCTGCGATGTGAACTTTAGTGTAAAGATGAAACTTTCGGCTGAATGTTACTATGCAGCTAAATCGAGCACATTAAATATTAATAGTATGAATAAATCTCCGTTTCATGTCTACTCATTAATTTTAAATTTTTCAAATTTCAATAAAAAATCATCTGCAAAATGCTGTGACGATATTATCTTTAAAATGTCACCGTGACGAAAACAAACTAAAATGCGAAATAAAACAGCGTCTTTTTTTACGGGCTGACGCGAAAACATAATGGCCAGAGGAGGGATCGGCCATCAAACTATACTCAGACAATATTATTTTTTTTCTTGTATGCACAAACGTAACGAACGCGCATTTTTTTTTGTCCTGATCTTCTCAATTTCAATTGTTGTACAATATTTGTTGTATGCCATTATTGTATACACAATTGTGTAGGTACGCACAAGTCGGGTGGATCATCTCGGCAGATTGCCTCTTCCCGTGCTTCTTCAACGCGCTACACGAATAACGGAAAATCCAATGGAAATTGATTTATAGTCTCGTATAAGCTTACCTTAAATTAAATTTATTTTTCGTATAGGTACAACGCAAATAATAAGATCAGAAACTTAGCTCCAAACCAGGTATCTTGAACAGCCGAAAGAAAATATAAACACGTGAAATACATTTGAAAATCGTTGTCAATGTATAAACTAGTTAAGAAATTAAAATATGTATAAATATTTATATTATTTAGATACTCCTGCGTCCTGCCGTATTATATAATAATTATTACACTAAAATAAATTGTGAATTTATATTGATAATTTTTTCTATATTTTATATTATTTACATGTAAAAAACACCGAACAGGGTATTTATTGTCATTAAACCAATAGTTTAATTTTGCTTATCCTGTAGAGAATGACGCGTAAATTCAATGTACATAGAATACTCCTATTAATTTTATATAGTAACTATAAAATATTCAATGTCAATGATAAACCATCGTATTGGAAGAACGTTTCTAAGCGCAACTCGGTTTTTACTTTATTATAGTGTTTATGTGGTTTTTCAAATATTTTTAAGTACTCATAAAAATAAGTTACTGCGGTGAATAACAAATTCAGATATCTATAGAGTGTACACAAATACAATATAATATAGTAACATTTATATGGTTTGAGTTACGTTTGTATTAAAATGTTATGATTCACTAAAATTATGAATAACTACGTTTTTAAAATAAATATTTGTATTTAAATTTAAATTTAATAAAACTAAGTTATTAGGTACATATCCCAATAATTTAAATTCAAATTAAAATAAAAAATAAAGTATTCGACCGCAGGTATACTGTATAGTTACATTGATCAGTAATAATAATGTGTTGAAGATTTCCTTCTTAAGTAAATTGTGAAATTCAATTCGACATCCCTATATTTTAATCAATTTATTTATTGTTAAATTAATTACTGATAGTATATTTTCAAATAAACTTATATTCAAATTAAAAAAAAAAAATCCTACTTATGGAATTATAAATAAATAAATGTTAATGTAACATTTTATGAAGCACTTGGAAATCCCTTTATAAGATATTTTAATTTAAACAATAAATTCTAGTCCAATAACTTTTCGAAAATATTAAATTATTGTTCCTATGAGATTCCGAACTACGATTAAATATTTTCTTGAATTAATTTTATCATTACTGCAGACAACTTATTAAAGTTTTAACATTTAACTACAAACTTTGAACTTGCCTTATATTTTTCTCTGTAAAATGAAATATTTTTATAATAATTTCAAACATTCAATATTAAAAAAAAAATTAAATCTTTAGTTTTATTTTTATAAATTAGATTATTTTATTTTTGTTTTATAAATAATTATACAAAATGTATCAGTACATATCCCAATATACTATTATTATATTTTATTTTATTTTTATAAATTTAATATTATAACCATGTATTTTGAAAGTTAAAGGATTTATATATATATATATATATATATATATTTAATAGCATTATTTATATATTATCAGAATAATTTCTTTTGAAGAATATTTGTCTTTAAATTAGATACTTAATCTTTTAAAATTAACATTAAAATATGTACTATAGCAAAAGTTGTGTCCAGTTTAATAGTGACCTATTTTATAATCGAGGTGAATTCGGGGTTTTAAAAATTAAATTTAGAGACATTCTAAATAATCTAAATATAAACCAGAGCTAGACAGATGATTTTCTTGGAGTATATTCCCAGAAAAAAATATGTTATGTTTTCTTGTATTCTAGAGTCCAAGCAAAGCGAGTGATTTATAATTTTTTTTTTTTTTTAATTATGCTCAGAAATATGTATCATTTATTAATGTCTATGAATTTGATATTGTACTTATGACAGTATTTATATATAAAAATATTAGTTATTTTTTTGATAACATAATATTTATATAATATGTAGTAGGTAAACTGAATTTTACTTGAATTTCACGGATTGTTTGTAAAATATAAAATTGTATTGTCCTACCTATTGATTTTAACCATAGAAAAATAATATATTTCATCGATGGGAAAAGTATGAATAAAGCTCAATACTCAATCATAGAATCTGGAACATTTAATTTCGGACTATGTCAAATTAGTATACTCTTTTAACTTTTTATAAAATTTAAACATGTCTATTTGATTTTATAACAATTTAATAATTATGACGAAAGCCATATTATTCATCCAAACATTTCTTAATTTTTTGAGATAATCTAAGATCGTTTACTAAAGTAAAAATAAAAAGTCTTTATATTTTTATATCAATCAAATAGTGTATATTCGTACACATACATAAAAAAGTGACGATCCAATTTAATATTTGATTGAACACCATAAAAATAAATAATTATGGACGACGAGAAAGAAAAATAATAAATCACTTTTTAAAACGACCTTCGTGTAATCGTGTGTAATATTTTCCGCGTCATATTCGACTAATAAGTGTCATAAAGTGAATCGAGATCGTAGATTTAAGTGTATATAATTGCATCGACCGAATTATTGATAGTTATATGTAATTACTTTCCAGTAATAATAATTAGATCAAACATAAACTGTATGTGGTATAGATAGAAATAATAATTGATATACATCATAATATATAGGTTATTTTTATAACTATTTAATCGAACAAATAATATTTTACAAACAATAATTATTATGTCTGAAAAATCATGAACTATAAAGTCATTCGTTATAGTGTGTCATCAAAATGTTTTTATCTCGCGTATTATTCAATATTATTATATTATAATATACCTAAAAAGATTTATAATATATAATTACGTGTGCATAATAATAATAATAATATAATATTTTCTACCAGTAACAATTTAATTGAGACGATATTATATCGTGTGTAGTATGCAGAGTTTATGACGTTTGCGTTGTAAAAAATATGTAATAGGTACCGTTCAATTATTAATATTATATTATTATATTATATTACTATATCGTTTCGCCGAGAATAACATAATAATTACTTCTATAGGTTGGTACTTATATATAATATACATATATATATATATAAATATTAAATGTAATATTTAACCTAACCTTATACCAACGTTATAGGTCGTTCCGTCATGAAAATGTCTCGTCGGCCTTTATATTATGTAACGCATTTATGATTATTATTATTATTATTTACCTGCTCGGTCGATTGTTCTTCTATGACCATTTTCATCTCGAGGCATTGCCGGGTTTCCAGAAAGGCGGTCCGCTGCTGCTTGTCGGCCAGGAAATAGGACAAAAGTCCCAAACAATTGGACGCCAAGAGGAGAACGCTGTTCGTGGCCAACTGTAAAATATAAATAAAAAAACCATTCACATGTAATACGTACACAAACGCACAATAATATGACAAAAATCGTGAAAAATAAAAAAATGATATTATATATTTTATATACGAAATGAAATCATTGTTATTATCACTAGTTTATATTGCATTGTATCGTATTATGTTTGTGTGTGTGCTTAATACCCGCACACGGTTTATTGGTCTATTGTGATATGTATAGACGTATAATACGAGACCGTATATGTATTTATACACGTAGTACGACACCACCCTAGCCGCGCGCATAATATCATAACGCCGTGCAGGCCCCGCAGCTTCCACCGGTTACCGCGGTTACCGGGGGTCGGTCGGTCGGTCGTCAAAATATAATAATAATAATACTACTGTCTACTAATAATGATGACCCGCTAATATATAATAACGGATTACGTTAGATGGGTACCTATAATAATACCTATAAAACACGCGACGTATCGCATAAACAAACGGATATAGGTATATTCTCTGTACACGCGAGAAGGTACGTGTGCGCGCGGATGTGCGTATTAGGTCGACGACAATCGTCATTTCACGGCAGATTATTAAACCAACGACGACGACGACGACGACGACGACGAAATCGACGACAACGACGACGACTACAAAACAAAACGCGTATCTGTTATACACATTACACACACACACACACACACACACGCCACGACGAGACAATGGGATGTATTGAATTACTTATATACACACACACACACACACACCACTCTGATGGGGATTTATGACCGTGTCAAGAGCGCTTTCATTTTATTCCGCAAAAGCCATAAAAACCGTAAATCGATCAATGTCAATCGGCGGAACGACGTCGTCGTGTATATACGAAACAATAATATAATATAGTGTATTGTCGCGAAAACGGTCTACATAAATATATTTCACAGATGGTTATTACCGCCTGTACACACATACATAACATGTATATATATATAGGTAGGTGGGTACATTCGGTTATTAGATTAATATTTTATTGCCCGCCGAGCCGAGCGCCGACGCCGCTGTGGGCCTTTTATTTTGTTATCAACCTCTCTCTCTCTTCCGATATACGCTTTCGATACAGAGACTTGCGCCCGACTGGCTGTGTACGCAAGCTCGACTGAGCTGCATATTATTATTATTATTATTATATGTTGGCGTTCTGTGTTTCGTGTCATGTATATATCTATATATACGTACACTGTAGCTATATACTTACGTGTACATATCATAATAACGTCGCCGCATAACAACATCCGATCCGATTTTTGTGAAACGCGAACAAATCGCACCAATTCTTCCGGCTCTCGAGTATTATATGTTGAATTAATCATGTTCGAACGTGTAGTATGGCGGGCGCCCATACATAATATATAATAGGCTGCGAATCGTGAAATGCATTTTCTGATCTGTGCACCTGCGCAGGTAACGTACGAGCATTGTTTTAACCATATATAATGCGTAGGTTGTGTATGATGTATATGTATTATATACATGTATATAGGCAGGGTAAATGATACCATTAAGGCATTAAACCGCACGGGTGAATATAAAGTTTTGAATTATCCAAAAATCGGTTTGAATAATTTAACGTGGGTATTGTATACGTGTATACTACAGCTTACTTACGATTTACGAGCATTATTTATGGACAAGGGACGTGGTAATAGCTGCAAGAAAGATAAAAAGAACCGAGTGCGTCGTGTACAACTAATTATAAATCATAATTGTGATATATGTCTGTTTAAGACGTATTACGCGTATTTCGCTTTTAAAAAACACGAAAATAAATTATTCACATTTTAAATTTTGAAAGAAAAACACTGGCGGTGAGAGGGAGTGGGAGAATAAATGTTTTTATGTTTTTTGTACACACGATATAGAAAGTACCCGATTATAATTATTATGGTTACACGTTAGATTTGTTTTGATAATGTCTACAAATTATTTTTAAACTTACCTCGTTGTAAAATTTAAATATATAATGACCAAAAGTCAATCTGAATAGAGGATAATATGAATAAATATAACTTGGTATTTAAACACGACCAAACGAATATTTCGAAAATAAATGGTTATTGTGGTCCCGAAACGACGGCGACAAAGTATAACAATAAGCACATAATCACTGAGCGTTGGTATTCGACAATATTACTCGCAAGGAATGAACTAGACGATAATAAACCAAGCGAATTCGTGAAATCTCTTAAAGACCCTACGTAATATAAATTTTCGAAATCCACTGATTGTATCATACAAAATAAATATGGCCGCTCCCGCCACTATATAGTGAGACGAAAATTTGCAATTTACTTTATGACACGATATCTGAACATAAAATTATAGATAATTTATAATAAGTGTTAAAATAAAAGATCATATAGAAGGTACTATTTAGTTTAAAACGATATAAATAACTACCGTTCTGGATTCATTTATATATTTTTTCATATATAATTAAAATAATAACATGTTCTGTCAAACTGGGATGGATAAAAATTGTACTAAAAGATTAACGCATTACGCTTTTCTAACTAAACACTAATGATGTGTGCGGAAGAAATATATAATTTTCTTGAAGGGCGAAAGAGCAAACTAATGGATTCCGTTTTGTAAATGTAACACAAAGATAAAAAGAAAATACTTGTTACTCATCGCTTTTCAGTGAAAACAATTACGGGATGTCTTCGTGATAGACTGCGATGTACAAGAGTATAGGTACATCGCACATTTTCCTTCTTTAAATAACATTATTTCTTTATTCATCAATTCACGGCGTTTAAAAACCGTTGATTGGCTTCCGTGTTTAAAGTAAATTGCATATTATAAAATTATAAACGTGATTACCTATTGCGACTGTACACGAACATTTGCATGTTATTTACATAACAAATTTATTTGAAAAACCGAGGATTTGAATATGATTATTTTTTTCCAAAAACGTATGTCACATTAAATAGTATGTGACTCGTTGCAGTTAACAATCTTTATCAGTGAGTTACACATATTTAGTTATGGTTTAAGTATCTATATTAAACGAGCTTGACGTGTTCGTGTTATATTACGCTTTTTATTTCAAGCTTTTTTTTTATATACTTACTGTTTTACTCTTACGCATTTGTTACATAAATTAGTTACGCTTTTATAAAAGTATTTCTTTTTTATAATGACAGTTTTTGTAAGTGCACAAGGTGGATAGCACAACGCGTAATTTCGTGACAGATTGCAAAAAATAGACACATAAACTGAATGATGGTATTATAACAAGTCTAGAAAACCAAAGCCATTCGCCCGATCGTCCATTCGGGTTACAAAGTATTTAAATAAAGAATAAATATCAATGAATACGTACTATTTTTAATTCTACGGCTAAAATAATACGTCAATAATATTGACAATATTATTATAAATATTTTGATTTTTCCTAAATATTAATTATTATTTGTTATGTTGTTCTGTACAACATTGGCTGGAATCAGTTAATACAAATATTAGGTTAAGGACGTATTAGGTATACTTGAAACCGAAAGATATTATTATTATATATAATTTAGTTATAATTGTAAAATGCCATTATATTTCCACGTCGATCGACGGACAGACACAGATTATTAGATGTCTATATATTGTATACAATGCGTGCGGGTGTTTATAGATAATAATAATGATGCATTTATTTATTTATCAAGAAACTTGGTAATAATAATTATAAAATAGAATTAAAACGTTATATTATACGTATTGTAATGTTGACTTTAATTTCAAAATACATTTTATAGTATATACCATCACACCTTTGATTTTCAGACAATATTGTACCACTTCGTGCCTGCTTAATTTTACTAATATAAAGTTACTAATGTGCATTCGATATATTTTATAAATCAATAACCGATTTTAGATTTTTGTCGAATTCTCAAAAATTATTATTAATAATAATAATAATAATAAAAACCCTTCGTAATAAATACAAAATAATACAATACGAGACGATTGCTAATTCCTATACCGTCGAGTCCCAGACGGGGTTTGGGTGGATTAAATACCAATGACGTATATTAGCGACCGTTTCAAATTGCTGAATATTGTCAGTTTATTGTCTAATAAAATATAAAAGACGGAGCTTTGAAAAGAACAAGCCGACACGAGATGTATATTCTACGGCAGCTTAATCTTAGACAATAAATCAAAAAGTGTCGTGAAACTGTACGTCTATACGAGATACTGCAGCGTGTATATATTGTATATAGATTATAGGAGAACGAATTTACAAGATTGTCTCTGAACATAATGAATTTCCAATTAGAAATAATTATATGAATCAAATAATATGTTACGGTCGTTGATCATAAACGGGTTCGGAGCTTTATACGCTAAAAAAATAATGAAATACGTACGTATCTATACGCCATATGCACTTAACAATTTTTAAGTATGCGATATACAATGTCATTTTTTCTTTTATAAAATATTAATTTATTTGGTAATTAACAGCAAAAATGCATAGTAGTTATTCATACATTTTAATAATAATAACTTTGGTTTAAACAAAAATTACATTTTTTAATTAAACTTTAAGTATAACTATAAAATATACAAGTTAATATACATTTTATACATAAAAATTATACAGAAAATAAAACTAAATATTGAATTTATACTATGTTTTAAAATACAGATGACCAGGGGGACACAAGAGGAGTCTTTATTTTTTGATACATTTTTTTTTTTAAAATGATACGTTTTAATATATTATATGATGTAAAAATGTTTAAACCGATTAAATGTAAACTATAATTAATTACTATGATACACAATTAGTATTAACTAAATTTAAATGAACATCATACTGCATTGAGCATAATACTTATGATTGGTAGTATTCAACTTTATTTTAAGTTAATAAAATTGTTGTTTTATTAAAAATAGGTAGTTTTAAAAAACAATAGGTAATAATAACGCATAAAAAAATAAAGCACATGTTTTAATAAAAACTCGAGAAGTCGAGACTATAATTTTGAATAAAAAAAACCTCATTAAGTCTAAATAATATTTTATTTAGCACCCTTATTATGTTATTTATTTTATGGTATTATTAAAATTGTCTTCCTATCCAATCTCGACCTTCATTATTAACTTTAATACTACTGGTTTCTAGTTTCATGAAATAATAACTAGATAATATTTAATTGGTAACTAAAAAACTGTTTAAAGTTAAAAAAAAATAATAATTTACGTATAATTATAACCAAAATAATTTGCACTATTGCATGAAATGTAAATAAATTATATATCATTGAATTTAAATTTAACACATCCATTATAGTGACCCACTAGAAATATAATGTACACGAGAGCATGCCACTTACCTACTTTTTTTGTTATTACAGTAAAACTTCCATACAACAAACTTCTATTTAACAAAATTTGCTGTTTAATGAATTATTTTTGAGAACCACGACCTTCATTGATAACTATGCGTAAATGTATCTCTGAATAAAAAATCTGATGTTTCTATATAACCAATAAACTATTTGATAACAAACCCGTTTTTGTAAACAAAATCAAAGAATTTTACAAACATAGTACAATTTATAAAAATAATAAACAAACGAAACTCATTAATTATTTCTCAATAATAAATTAAATAAATAAATATATAATAAGATAATAAGATTTATAACATGATATATACCTATTTATTTTGATGTTTATTTTTTAATAGTTTTTAATTTATTTTTTTTTACTAAAATACAGAATATAAAATACCTATGCAATTCTATTTAAAGAATCCCTCTATATTACGAATTATTTTTGTTCCCCGCCCGATTTCGTTGTATAGAAGTTTCACTGTATTATTTGTAAATATTTTATGTTTTGCACTTATTACATTTTCGGTTTTCCTATGCTGTTTAAAAATCTACCGTAATATTTTAAATCTAAGTGAAATTACTAAATAAGAACGATAAAAATTATAATATCTAAATTAATATAATGAGAAACTGTTATATATATATATATATATATATATATTATAATTAAAATCATAAAAGATTATGTTCTGTTTTTTTTCCTTTTTTTTATCCTTTTTTTTTCATTAATTATTTGTAATTTTATTGTTGTATATATTATAAATAATTTTTGAATGCACATAACAATATAATTAATATGTAAAATACCTATCTACAAATTTGATTTACTTTGTTTGTTTTTAAATATTTACATCAAGTAATTCGGCTTGAAAACTGTCCATTTACATATTAATACATTAAAATGGTGTTTATTCAGCTATTATTATAATTTAATATTGTAGATAACCGTGAAGTGAATACAAATTATTTTATTTAACTTTTGCTTGCTGAATTATGTAATATTTTTTTTTTTTAACTGAGTGGAATAAAATAAAACAACTAAGTACCTACTAATTAGTCCATTTCAAAAGTAAAATTTGGATTTTTCAACATAATATTAAAATTTTAGAAAATTTAAAGTTGTATTTTATTTCTTATTAGTTATTACCTATCTTTTCAGATCTTATTATTTTTTTAGATAATGTTATACATTATTTTTCATTTATTACAGAATTTATATTTCCCACAGAAATATGACATTTTTGTTCGAAGCTTCGAACTAGTAGTCAGATAGCATAATTTAAGCATATATACCTAACAGTAATTGATCAAGAAATTGGGAGTCAGTAAAAATTTGACCGACCATTTAAGAATTTTAGATGATAACAAATAAAAATTTAAAAAAATTATTTATTACAAAAACAAAAGTTTAATTCATTTCCATCTTTTTTGACAATATGTTATATTTTACATTTCCGTTTATTATAATATAGTATTTAGTTATTTGATTTTAATTAAAACATTCGACTATAATGTATTATTTTAGATATAGTTTTTATAAATAAATATAAAATATCAAGTTCCAACTCCCAAAAGTAATTTATCATTTAAACCCTCCTATAAAATATGTCACTACTACTAAAAAATGTAAAGGATTTTTATTATTAATTATTATTCCGTCATTTATACTATTCTCCAATTATTGCGAATAAACCAGCAATATGATATCTCTTATTTTCATGTAGGTATTAATTAATTAATTAATATACTACAATTATTTGCTTACTAAACCGATAATATCATGTTCTATTTATCATATATATACACACACATTTCCTGTGGTACTTATTATGACTTAGATGAGAACCACGATAGTATTATTTTCTTCCTCAGTTGTATTGTTTATTGTCAAATATCAACAATAACAACAACAGAAAAACTATACAAAATCATCTTCATAACAATACATGGTAAGTCTCTTGGAAAACATAAGGAAAAATGGATCTGCTGTGATCTTTATCCACCCGGTGGTGTCATGGGATGAATAGGAGGAGGAAAGATACTTGGTATTGATGCTACCACTACAAAAGCATCATGATAATGGTAGTGCCCAGCTTCATCTAAGGCCTAAGCCATCTTTCCATCACGTTTTATCAAATACGCTCTTTATCCTCCTTCACGGATAAAATGTCCTCTACCAACTTATAGAATACTCTGTAGATTCTTCAACCTCATTCTAAGTTGTAGCCCTCTCTGTTATGTAGCTGTGAATGTTTAAAAACGAGTCCACATAGCAAATCTTACATATCTACCACGGTCAGAGTGCACTCAAAACGATTGTGTAGCTATTATTGTGTCCCATCTTTTGCCAAAAAGATCCAGTTCTCGAGATGAGAATAAATGTCGATGATTTATTTAACTGATAATGTTGTATAAGAAAAAGTTGTATAATGTATATTATAAAAATGCACATATTTTAGAGATAACGACATCATATTTGAAGAGTTTTACATATTTAAGTAAATCTTATAGAAAAGTAAGTTTTTGTTCTACAACTATTTTTTTTTTTGTTAATGTAATAAAAATAAAACATTATTTAAAACAAACAATAACAACTATTTGTATACAAATTTATATTGTAGGAGATTTTTTTAGTAAGATGTTTATTTGAAACACAAAAGCAGCTTATTTAAACAATAATAAATGTATTATTAATACATTTAACATTAATGTACAATATGTACATTAATGCAAATTGTTTTTTAATGTCATATTGAAATTTCAGACATCATATCAATAAACAAAAATTTAATTTATCTCATCAGAAACTAACATTCAGTTTTTAATATTTATCAAAAAAACAGTATACAATATTTTGGATATGAGCAAATTTTTTTTAAACAGCATATTTTTATTATTTTTCTAAAAAAATAACACATAATTAGACGAATATTTCTAAGATTTTTTATGCGTATTATTTTAAGCTTTTTAACATTCAAACATTTAAAATATATTATAACATAATAAATCTAGTAATATTCAGGTTATTCTAACGTGTTTAAGTAAAAAAAAAAAACAACAAACCAAATAATTTATTTATTTATTAGTTAAGTATTATTAATCATGTATTACATTTTAGATTTATATTGTCAAAAAAAAATCTTGTATTGAATTAATTTTCAAATGTTCAAAGTAATAATGTTTAAAGCTATTAGAACAAAAAATACAGGTAAATTTATAATAAGTTCTCCATTTCCGTAACTTATTTTATTAAACTATAATATTATCGTCTATCAATTTATGAGGAAAATAAAACAAATTTGATTTTAAGCCAAATTAAAAAAAAATTAAAAATTCTTAAATCTCAAACGATTAAAATATGAAAAGGAACATTTTGTATATTTAAAATCTTTGTTGGATAAAAAATAAAAAGCTTGATATTAATTTTACCTATTTATATTTGTATTGTGCAATAATTAACAAATAATATATAATTTAAGTTCTACGATTAAGATATGAGATTAATTTAGGAATTGTTAATTTTTAATTATATAAATAAATCAAAGTTTTTATTTACTATTTTTTTTTTTAGATTGTATAAAATTATACGTTCAAGCGGGTAATAAATTGTGTTTAGGGTTTGGGGTTTGCGTAAATTGGTTTTTTATAAGTAATTGCCTAGATATGAAATATATATTTGAGTATATTTATTTATTAAATAGAAAATTATAGTTGTATTATATTTTTTATCATCGAAATTCCATTTTAATTAACATATTATTCTATGATTTAAGTCGGAAAAGCTACAGATATAGGTATTTACTAGGATTGAATTGGAGGAAATTTTACCTTTATGGCTATTGGCTATATCATTATTATGTGTGTTTTAATAAATTTCAATAACCCAAAACAAGGGAAAAATAATAATTAATCTGTACATTATCGATTTATAAAAATAATGTTTTGTTTATATAGTTACATTTAATGGAAAATGTATTATAATATTCATATTGTAGATTATAAAATATAAATGTATATAATTATGTGTATTGTGTATATTATGTTATATATTTATATTTATTCTATAGATTGACAATAATATAATATTAAATCAAAATAAATAAGAGGAGAGTAATATTGAGTTATGTACCTACTTATATAATATATGTAATAATTAATTACAGACCCAAAGTCTATACCCTATATCTAGTAAATATTTTATTGACTTATTGTGTTTATTTGATTTTGAGAGGATAGTAAATATTTAAGTTTTTGAAGTTGAATAACTTAAATATTACTAATTTCAGGCAAGTACCTATTACAAGATGTACCTAATGAACCACATAGGTCATATATTAGTAATGGAATCAAGACTTAAAATATTAAAAAGCGTAAATATTTTTTTTTACAAATTTTTATGACAAAATTCAGAAATATAAAATAAATGTAGATCTTTTACAATAAATTATAATTATTACCCTATTACACACTGATTAATAGTAAAAAAATTAGCATTTAAATTTATTCAATAATAAATAAGTTTGATATTTTTGGAAAACCTCATCATACGGCTGGTTGGGGCCAGTTCTTTAATTGTAGGAGTGGGATGCGCATGTCTCTCACCCGAGTGATCATTACACTTCTTATCTTCTTAAATATAAATAACATTGCATTTTTTAAGATTACGTCATGGAAACAGCAAAGTTAGAGTATTTATACTAAAATTAATTATATGCAAATTAATTTACTCATTTTTAATGCGATTAAACAGTTTAGATTTTTCGTGAACAACTTTAACGATTATGGTAAATGGACTGTTGACGTCATACTTATTTTTAAATACATAACAGTTAAAAACACTTTTAATCAATTAATTGTATATTGCGTTCAATACACCTACACGAACATACTGTTAGTCAACGAAATATTATTATTTAAGTTGAAGAACTTAATCGGATAATCTACTCCATAATTTACAAAATTTAGTTGATGCGCAAGAGACAATAAATACAAATATTTATTGTTAGGCGATAAAGTTAAAAATTTTAATGACATTTATAATTAATATTCTTAATAATATATATATGTATATTTCATTAAAAAATATGAAAAAAATAAGCTTTAACTTTTAAATATTAAACGTGTGTGGTTTTAATAACTTTCAGATGAGAAACAAAATAACATAATCAATTGCATTCGATGGTTTCGTTAATTTCATATTTTTATATTGGTATTATCCATTTTTCCCATTTAGTTTAAATCCTAAACGTTGAGTTACAAATTAAACGTAGTTACATACTTAATAAAACCATTATTAAATCAAAAAACTTTTTTAAACATATTAAATTACTCTTGATAGTTTTGATATTATAAAATAGTTTTTTTTTTTTTTTAATTTATTCTATAACATTATGATTTATACAATATACACACAAGATGGACAACAAATACTAAAATATTTATCTAGTGGTTTATTTTATAATCGTGTATTATAATATATCAAAGAAAACACTGTTAAAAATGCAATTATTGTAAAACGTATTGTTTATATATTTAATACACGGTATGATAATCAAAAGATTTAACTGTAAAAAAATGTATTTAAATTCATCCTGTTTACTGTTTTTGTAATGGAAGAGAGAAATCGGTCTTGACACGAATACTAAATGTTTGTTGATTGTTTATTTTGATTTTCTTTTAATTCAAATAAACGCAAGTAGTATTTAAAATCTCTCGGTTATTTTTATTCATTGAACTTATATAGCTGTCAATACTGAAAAGTGTTTACCGCTTGAAGCAATTTTAGAACATTGTTTGCAAACGATGACGCCAACTGTAGAGGGCATTCGTTTACATTTGAAAGGGTTTTTGATTCGAAAAATAATGGGTGTATCGGTTGAGAATACGAGCTCGACGGGTCAATATTTGTAATAAATAATGATTTCATTTTTATTGCTTCACTAGTTCAGTGTCCTGCAGTGGGTAGTTTAATATAATGAACTTTCAGCAAGTCACAGTAAGTTCCAAATTACACTACAAAGTAGTTTGTCAACTTAAATTACTATATTGATGCATTTCTATAGTGTTCCGCATTGGTTTTCATTGTACACAATGCAATATCATTTACTCCGAGACTGGTTATTTGTTTAGTAATTAAGTCGAGAACAAACAAATTTACACAACACATTTTTTTCTCCCGTTATAATAATGAAATATATTCATTCCAATCAGACGCATTATTATATAGAGTTAAGTTTTGTCAAACGAAATGCTTTATTTTTGTCACGGGAATATAAGAAGACAAAATATATTATTTACATATTATGTTTTCCTCCATTATTTTCAATTTAGTATCTTCAGTGAATTTAGAAACACATTATTGTGAGTTATTGAATACATTTGACGAACTGCGTCAAAGAATATCAGTGGCTTCTATTTTTGTCGTTCTACTTTTGTTTAGTTAATTAACTAGAAAATTCGTACGAAGTGACATTATGTCAATATTAATAGTTACGACAATATTAAGATTCGTCACTCACTCTGTTTTATCTAATTGTACCATTCATAACGTTATAAAGACTATCCAAGATAGGGTCGGTTCAATTAAATTTCTTGACAATCGGAAGGGTAAAATCGGTGGTGGATTTAAGGGAGTGGAAGTGAGAAAGACGGATGTCAAGAAAACTTAGCTGAAACATTTTATAATTACAAACAAATGTCATCAGGAATTCCCTCAGAGGACGTCTGGTGTCAAAGCTTTTGTGATAAATGTGATAATCTCCCCGTGTGTCCTGGTCGTTTAAGCATTTGATTCGTCATAGAATTCGGACCCTTCTAAACGATAGTTTATACTATAGTCAACTGATAAAGTGACATTTTGCCACATTATGTATGTTTGGTATATGTTTTTTTCACACAAATTTCAAGTTAACACAATTAGCACTAAACTCGCATTTTCCTCACGATTTTTCTTAGAAATAATTAATGACCTCTTTTTTTTGCGAATCGAAAAATAAGGAATAGCTTAACACCTCCTTCTTAACAGAGACTCATCGAATACTGACTGTTGATATATTGACAAATTATTTAAACAATATTATACAACTTATGATTATGATATTAATAATATTATTAATGAAGATTCGGATGGATAATGAAGATATTTAAATCATTTTATACTCTGATAGGTGACATATGCTTAGATTCATAATACATTTTCACTCGCATCGGTGATGAGCTATAATACTAAATAAAATCCTATAATTTTTATATATACATTATACTTGTATTGATTACAATTATAAAAATTAAAATAAATAAATAGGCCAATTTTAAAAATATTTTAATATTAAAAATGTAAATAAATATATTATATATATATATATATATATATATATAAATCGCACACAGATAAAATTATTGGTTTTATATACAGATGTTTTATCTACGGTAAATCAATTTTAAAAATATAAGCGCGCCGCTCCAAAAGTTTAATTTAGTAAAGTTTATATGCAAGTAACATACCGCATTAGATCAAGAGGTTTGTTTATAGGTTTTAGGTACTTTTGAGAGGTTAAAATAGCAAAAAATGAATAAGATTCACAACTTATTTAACCTCATACTTAAATGTTTATCTAATACAATTATTATTTTATGATAGTTTCACTTCTAACAAACACAAACGATCTTGTAACATTCCCTAGCTAATGCCTTTATATTATATGATGTAATTAAAATTAAATTGTCAAAACACTAGGTCTTTGGAAGCGATAAAGTTGAATATATATTACCGTGAAGTTAAAAATTGGAAATATGTATTTCATTATTTGATATTAACCTTACTATAAAAAGTTTCAAAACGTCAATATTACAATCTTTCTTTTTAAAATGTAACTTTACCTTTTTATGCTAATATATCATTATTCAAACACGGAGTAGGTAAATTATGTATTTTAAAAGTTAAATTTTTTTTTATCCTTTTTGAGACTCTGTGATGCAATTAGTCTCGACACTTAGTAGATAGAAATGAATATTTTAAAAGTTAAAATACTAAAAAGTCCAATGTTCAAATAAGTACCTATCATAATAAAAACCTTTTTCGGCTATTCTAAAATAAATTAGTGGGTGCATTTGAAGATTTACTAATACATTATAATGTTAAAATGAAATAGATTTGATTCCCTCACTATTTTAAATGAGTAAATCTTTATAGTATACTCTGAATTTAAATCTAAGTCCTTTTGTACTTGAATTTTAAATGACGATCATACATGTACCAACCTAATACTTATATTGAGTCAGCTTCCAATTATATCCGTACGTGCATGTACAAAATCCTATACAAACTATCCTAAAGGCCAAAATGTTTTTTTTTTTAGTTAAGGATGAAAAAAATACACGTCCTTGTTAAATCAATAGTTTCTGTTGGCAGAAATTTAAATATATATACTTTAGTCGATTGTATATATTTGTGAATATTATATTAACGCATTTTTTATACCTACCCGAATGTTTATCATTATTATTAGTGAATAATGAAAGTATAGTATTATTAAAAACAATAGTAGAAGTTTATGAATTATGATTGATTCAAAACCAATTTCAAAGATAGTAACAAAGCATTCATATTTAAATTATTTTCTGGTCATAGATATTATAAAATAATATTATGTACAATAACATTAACTTAATAATATATAAGTCATTTTTCTTGAAAATTGGTAAAATGACAAGACGTATAATGGTTAAATAATGCCAGTTATTTCTTGACGTTATTATACAATAAAGAAATAAATTGTCGACTGTCAATAGTTAGTGATTTTTTAGTGTGAGCACGTTAAGCTATGAAAAGGTCACTGAAGAATACGTAATATGTTTCTGTAAATATGTTATATACACCTTAAAAAGTTAGATAAGCTAGGATGACAAAACCTACAATATATAACTATATTTGCAACAATAAAGGTCATAGTAATGCATTCAACTGAGGTGCTGCGTACAAAATGATAAAACGGTAAAAATGTAATGTAAAATGAATAAAATATGACAAAATTGATAAAGATTCCAAAAGGAATTTATGGTGGAAATATGAGTAAAAAGTAAATTGATTCCAGGCGTTAACCTTTAAAAAAAATACGTTTTTAGATTATCCAGGTTCATATTATTATTTAGGTATTATCAGATCCAATTTGATTAATCTGAATAAATATAAGATAAAAGTAATATGACATTATATTTCTTTAACACGAATGTTGAAAAAAAAATGCAAAGATGAAAAAGTTAATAAAATTACATATTAATCGGGTTTAAAAAATAAATTCAAATTGTCTTAAATAATCATTAATTTTTCTACTTTTTGTTTTTTATCTTACAATGAGAAAAATAAAAATTAAAAAAACTAGTAAAAATAAAATATTATAGCCAACATAAATGTATACTTAACCGAATTTATTTCAGACTTTTATTACAGGTTAAGTAAAATCGATATAAACAAAGAATAAAAACCGATTTCACATCAATAATAATATTGGCAACTAATTATTAATTGTCTTATCTTATAAATTATTGCAGTATAGTAATAACATTTAATGTCTAAACATATGTTGAAATAATCAAAGACACATAGTTTTTCTAATTTGTTTTAGTTTTGGATTAAATATTTAAATACATTATTATTGTTGTTGGTATAAAATTAATTAGCTTATGCAAAAACTGGTCGCTACAAGTAATTTTATTAAATTACAATAATTGTAATTAATTGTATTTTCTAGATAGAGTACTAATGCATATAATTAAAATATTTTATAATGAGTGAACATCAATCCATTAAAACTTATAATAAAATAGATAATCGAGAAAAAATTTGTTTGTAAAAAAACATAAGATATTATTCGTATGCTGAATTAGTTTCATTGGTGTAGGTACACAAACACATTTACGAATTTATTATGATGGTGACATAAATTAAATTATTTGCATATTGTAAGTATCTATTCTTAAGAAATTAAATATGTTATCATGTATGCGTTGTTAATTTGTGTATAGTGAAGTATAATTTTAATATAATATAATACAAAACAGATTTTTGTTTTCACAGATACTGAACACATAATATTATATATTATACATATAAAGGTACGTATTTCAGATACTTTACTTCTTAGATTAAAATTTATTCTAAAAGTTTTGGTTTAATTTCCTTTTTGTTTGAAACTAAAAATGATGTGTTAATATTTACAGAAATTTTATATTGAAAACCTAGTAATAAACTTATAAACCACGTTTTAATTATAATATTTATCTAATGATATGCACAGAAATACAGAATATTGTTTTTATTCAGCGACAAATAGATACCTTTCATGGCACAAAACGTAATTAAAATCGACGTGACTCATAAACATTAAATAGAGAATAACTTGCTTACAATCTTTAGTATTTACATATTCAATTTTAAATAAATGAGCTTATATGAGATGAATAAATTGATGTGGTGGTAGGCTAATATGATTTATGATAGGCATTATTATTGTGAAGTTTAATTTCATTTTAAACCAAAAGATTTTAGGAATTTACTGGAATGTTCTTATATTGACTACATTACCTATCATTTATCATGATACCATTATTGACATTATTGAATTTTGTTATTAAAGTACAATTTATCAGAAATCAAGTATTACATTAGTATTAAAATATTACGTTAGTATGTCTATACAATTTTTATAATATTTTGTCATCTCAATCAATAAAATATTTTAATTCCAATTTATTTTTGGAAGTACGCGTTATACATTTTAATTCTCAAAATTGTAATTCCCAATTTATTTCTAACAATGATATTATGATACTTTCGCTAAAATTCTATTCAATTTAGGTTGTAATGACTAATCATATAGTAATTACTATAATACTTCTGATAATAAATATGCCATAATTTTTAGATTCCACTGTTGATCCTGCATTGAAATAACTTTGTTAATTAAATAATTAGGTAAATAATTATATTAAATTTGATGAATTAACCAAAAACATGTTTATTTTTTTTAAGTTCTAAACATAGTGTGTCAGTTTAAAAATATATAACTTATTGTTTAACCTAATAAATATCTAATTTTCGATTTTAAAATTTAAAAACAAAAAATATGATAACATTTATTCAGAACATTTTTAGATTCTGAGCGGTGCAATTATGAATGTATAGGTATTAGGTAGCGAGATCAATAAGATTGAACTGGTTGAGAAGTATGGTAATTTTTTCCGTAAGGCTTAGAGTATTATGTAATTAAAGTATTGTTTAATACGTAATCTTTGTAAATCCGTTTTTTTTATTCTGTAACAATATATCCTAATTGTCATTCAAACTACTATAAAGACTATTATTATAATAACATAGAAGATCTTTCTAATAGAGATGGATCAAAGACCAATTATTAGCAATCAATCTTTTGTAAATAAATAATAATTGTATAATATATATTTTTTAAATATTCAATTTTTTTATGCTGTAATACAATACTCAATTTAATGAGGTTAGTTTTTCAAATAATATAGCATTTAATTTATCAATATTAATTATATAAGTCTTAATTTTGTATTTGTGATATCAAACGATTCAAGTTAGACGTGCGTTGCTAATTATAGTGGTTAGATGTAATTAAACTCTACAATTCATCACTTATACAACGCTTTCTGTTTCAAACTCTCAAGATGTTGTTTATCGAATTGTCAATCGTTCTGAAATTGTCACCGTCTCCGAAAATCCAATCGAATTGGTTTCAGAGCTTCAGGCATATTCTGTTACTCGTAATCCTATTCCTCAAAGAATATCGTTAGTTGCCACCTATCATTCATCGCCTCATCGGTTACTTAAATAATTTATGCATCTACTTTGCGTATTACCATTGTTCAAATATCTTTTTTTCAATAAATTAAATATGATGGGTACATAAAATAATTAATTGTTATGAAATATAAATATCTACATACATGATAAATATTATACTAAATTATTGTTGACAGTTCTCGAAAATATTTTTATATTATCATTAAATTTAAAAGTTAGGAAATAATAAAAAATAATGCTTTATAGAAATACAAATTTTAGATAAGTTAAAAAATGTATAGCAAAATACTCCTATATATTTTTATCTGGGTTATTTTTTTTTTGCTACTTTTTTTACCAAGTTTGAATTATTAAAAAAAAAATGTCGACGTTTTTATGAAATTTAATGTATAGGTTATTATATGTATATTATTTATAAATATAAATTAAATGAGCATTAAGTATTTTCCTAAGAACTTTATGAGCTTAGTATAACAGTTAAGGTAAATAAATACATATTGAATTTGAAAGTTAATATTTTATATACATTATATTTTCTTTGTGAAAGATAATATTGCTCTTTATTTTGGATCTTTTAAAAAATATACATATTATTCAGTAATAACTGTTCTGTTTAACAAACAAAACTCTCACCTGGCTCCGTGATATAAACTATAAAGAATAAACCCATAATAAAGGAAGCCATTACAATAAGCAAACCATGTTTTATCTTATTATTTTTATTTTATGAATATTTTTAAGCTTTTCTTCTATATAAATAATTGCGTGGCTATAAATTGGACGGAATACTCATATTGTAAATAATATAATTACCGAATGATAAAAAAAGGTTTAATAGTGTTTATACAATATGTAAAAAATAAATGTTATATAGGTACCTATGTAATATTATATAGTTTACTTCTGGTTCAAAACTAGGCTGCAGTTTGCTTTATTATAAGTATACAGATATAATATTTTTTCATAACTTACTACTTATATAATATAATGAACTCATTATTTTAAGTGTACATAGAACACAGTTAAATGCACTAATTATATAATATATTTATTACACAATTATATTTACGTATTGATATTATCTATTAATTAATAATTGTGTAGTTACAATATTTTTGTTATCACACACAAACTATATTTCATGTTTTTAATTATCTGATTAATGCCAATAAACTATAGAACTCTTTAGTACATGGGATAATTGAAAATTCGAGTTCATTTTTTAATATTAGGTAGGTATCATAATATCATATAATACTATAATACTATGAATAAATGTATCCTATTACGAAAGTAAATATAAATGATAACTATTGACTCAGTTTTATTTATTCTTAGAACGCCGAGTTATGGCAGTTTAATCATCATCCAAAACTGTAATTAAAAAATGAGTTGCTCAACATCATTGCAGGTATTAAGTATTAAATCATTTTTTTTTCTAAAGAATTATCACATTATAATAGAAAGGTAAATATGAAAAAATATGATTTATACAATTTTAATTTTAATATATTATGTAGGTACAATATGAATAAAAAGATATATATTATGTAATTTAAAATTTGCATTATCTGTATATATTTCATAAAAAAAACTCATTCTACTGTGTAGAATTACCTGTGTAAGGTACTAAAGTGTCGAAGTGTACATTGTATACATCATTATTGAGTAGGTAACTGTAGTATAAAATAATAATAGAAAATATAGCTTAAAACTTATTTAAATATTTTAAATAAAATATAATAATACACATGTAAGTTTTAAATAAATATAAATATAATATTATTATTCTTATTATTATTATTATTATTATATAAATATTTAATTATCAAATTACGTCGAAATATAAATTTTTATTGTTAATATAAATTGTATAATACAAGAATTATTGTGTAATATGTATTTTCTATATTTCAGGTGTCTATAAGAGTTACTTATGAGGAATCTTGTATTAAATTTTCGAACTTTGACTTTTGAAATTGAAAATTTTATACATTTTTTTCGAAAGACATTTTGAAAATGATTAAAATATAAATGTGAATATTTGATTAACATTTCACATACCTAAAATTATCAATTTTTTGTTAAAAAAAAAAAAACTAAATAGATTTTGTTCGAACTGGTTTTGCTTAAAAATAATCATTTTTTCGTGATTTTTGTTTTTTCCCGATGTTGTTTTAAAAAGTATTGCGATTTTTACTTAAAACTTACCCTTCACTACCAAATTGTCAACTAAATTCGACTCTATACCAAAAACCACTCTAAAAGTTTAAAATCGAAGGGTTTTTATTACTTTTAAAGATGAAGTTTGATACAAAAAAAAACTAGCATTATAAAACCAATACATACAAGTATTGCGATGTCTACGCTTAGAATCTAAAAGTTACAATTTTTCTTCACTTAAATCAAATTATCAAAGTCAACATTTCGATTGAAAATAAATAAAATTATTTAATAAAAACTGTACTAAAAATAATATGTAATACAGTTTTTGGTCAATTTGGTATTCAGAATAAAGTGTCAGTACGTTTATTAATCAATAGTAAAAAACCAAATGTACTAGTTATGCGTTATTCTGAAATAGTTGTGATAATTATAATTTATAACTACGTATATTTCAGAGAATTAGTTGGTAACATACAATTCAAATACAGTTTTGATATCAATATTTGCTCTAAAAAAATACGATGGCATTTGACATTTATTAAAATATATTGACGTTTTTGGTCTTAATACCTATTGGTTATTGATAAAAGAATATAAAATAACAAGAGTTCATATTATAACAATATGACGTATATTCCCCTTAATTGCTCAAAGTTTACATTTAGTGTTTGTATGCAACTCGATCCATAAATAAATATATTTTCAATACTCAAAGCATGTGTGAAGTAAATAAACAAAATACGAAGGGAAATGGCTGTGACAGAGAATAAAATCCTGTCAACAATACCACGGGGTTGTTTGAAAAGAGGGATCGTATTTTATAAAGATAGAAAATTCATTTTTCTGCTTGAAAGATTTGTCTGTGTATATCAATCAATCGTTTTGTAATATTTTTTTTCATGTGATTTTTCGTTTCTCATGTAAATTGTTCAAATAACTCCATGCACGTGCATTGTAAATATTATATATATAGATAAATTTTTTGTCACATTCATTTTCGTTTTAGATTTGAATATTATAATATTATTTGATATTTACTCTACAGAATGTCAAAAACTACAATACGATTGGTTTAGAAAATGTAAATTTGAAACACTATCAAGTTACAAAATATTATATTTTTGAAAATATACTGTAGTGAAAATAATTAATTTGTTTTATTATCACACAATCCAAAATATTTTACATATTTCAAAACTTTCATTTCGAATTAATTTACATTATTAATATGTGGTAAATAGAAGTAATAATGCAAACAATAATTCAAGTAAGAAATTGCGATATCAATTTAAATAACTTATTAAACAATTTACATAATACTTATTTTCAATGATAACTTTTATTTGGTAAATTAAAAAAATAACTAAAATAAAAATTAATAAACATTTCTTGTATTTTTTAAATATAGAATTTGTATTATTACATTACTGCATAAAAGGTTTTGAAAAATAAATGAAAATTCTTTACAAGTCAGTTTATACACAATTTATTCATTAAAAGCGAAAAAACTGAATAAGTACCTATATACCATTAATAATTTATCAATACAACGAATTATTACAGAATATTTTTGAATTTGTAGCAATTGGATTTTATATAAGAACTTACTACAAAATTTCAAAAAGCTTAAAAATAGTTATTTTCACTAGAGTATCGCGTAAGTTCCAGGCCACTGTTATCAAAAAAAAAAAAAAAATGTTGATGAGTAAAATAATAAGTAAAGTTATCAAAATAAAGTTATTAAAGTATGGCTATAGCGTAGAGAAAAAAATGTTCAATAATACTATGATATTACAAAAGTTAACAAAGCATTTTAAATTTAAATTATAAATATAAAATTTAAATTATAATATTACGTGTAGAATTATTATGTTATTAATCGGTAATCCGTAGTAGTAAAAAATTTTCTCAGCAGTGACAAGAAATTAAATTGTTTAAGGTCTATCGTTTTTATAATTTTTTTAGTTCTTAAAAAATAAGGCTTCATATCTAACTTGAGAAAAATTATTTAAATTACTAATAAGCAACACCATCAAATTAAACTCTTCCTAATATATAATATTAAATTTTAATGTCAATAAAAAATACATCTATAAGCATTCTCATCAAACTCTAATATATAGTTAATTACTGGGTTTTTCTACATAATTAACTTATGAAAACAAAAATATAATATTTCAGTTATTAGTTATCGGAACATAATATATGTATTATTTTAGTTTTCCCGATGTTTCCTTTCGTTTTAAGCCAATCAAAATAACATTAATAATTAATTTTCTTGTATATATTTAGTATGCTCACTGTTGATGCATGCCTCAGGAATTTTAAGTGAACAAAAATCTGAACAATTTACGAGGCACGGTAATAGTGCTTCGGTACTTAAACGTGAATAATTACGAACACGGTTCCATAGAAACCTCACGTTTTTAAATATCAATGCAACCTGCAGCAAGAATATTAACATTATTCCTGGGTATTATTGTCCCATTTCAAACACTAATAACAACCAATATTAACACGACACAAAGATAAATAATAGACGAGGTCTACGCGGTGGAATACATAATAATCTGCGTTATAATATATATATAGGCATATTATATATACCTACCGTTTGTTTGAATACACCTCTCTACGTCTTATGGTTTAATTAAATTTGCCCTAAACGTGGTATGGTTTTTAGCATATCCCCCGGTTATAATTTCAATAATCAAGTTAAAAACTTTGGCTTGTATGCAAGGGACATTTCGATTTGATAAAGGGAAAAGTTACTTTTTATGTTGAAATTAGTTTATGGTACACTGAATACCCAAATTAAAATAAAAAAACATCATGTACTCGTATTATTATTTTTTTATTAATAAAAAAAAAATGTACATTAATATACAATATATTATTTTTACGGTAGGTATAGGCACAGCTATGTACACAAGTACAGTTCAGAAATAC
Source organism: Rhopalosiphum padi (assembly GCF_020882245.1). Taxonomy (NCBI): domain Eukaryota; kingdom Metazoa; phylum Arthropoda; class Insecta; order Hemiptera; family Aphididae; genus Rhopalosiphum; species Rhopalosiphum padi. Next base: position 51,756,156 of record NC_083599.1, read on the forward strand.
ATTTGTGAATAATTGAAGTGGATGGTATTTAGAAACTATACGAGTTTGATTTAATTTTATTTCACGAGTATATATCGTATTATAACGTTTAAGTCTGGACTGGCTATAAATTATACTGCGAACTCGAGATAAAAGAAAAAATAAATTATTAAAGAATTCACTGAGCAAAAATATAATATATACACAAGCGCATTTTATAATAGCATTTAATTTCAGGAAAAAATAACTTTGTTTTTGTTTAAACATCTAAACATACGTTTTGTGAAAAGCGTAACATTTTTTTTTTCATTTTCAAGTGAGTAAAATTGTGTGCACAGTATGAACAAATAAATTATGTTATAGCGATACCTACGTATAGGTATATATATATGATTTATTATATTCATCCGGTTGAATTGTTTTTAAGTAATCGGGAATTGCCGTTTTTTTTTATACATATATATTATATAATATACCTAAATATAAATCGTTCAAAGAAACCATTAAAAATCTTATTATCCCATATATTATAATCAATGCGTTTTATCGCACGCTGAATCCTTAAAAGTTTTTTTCCCCGATAAAAAGGCATGTCTCCTGTAATTCCGAAAAGCAGATTTATCGTTGTGTTCCGCTGCGTCGTTATATTGCGTGTACACTGTACATGTATACCTAGGTAGGTCCCCGTCTTTCGGATAGTAAAATACTGCTGAGCGTATTTTTTGTCACGAAATAAAATATGTCTCACGCGTGCGCATTGATCCGTGTTCGAAACTTGCGGTCGTTTTAGCCATCACAGCAGCACAACGATGATTGCCCCAAAAACGTGTAGATTATAATAATGTAGACAATACAGTTTTTGCATTTTTTGCATTTTTTAGAATACTGAAATATAACTGAAGTTAAGCAGAGTCAAGAGAAGTAAATATAATGTCGAATACAGAGTAATGGTGGTGGGGGGAAGGGAGGTGTCAGATTCTCTGACCGTCTTTTTTAAGTGTATAATATTTAACGAGAAATGTTGTACCTACTATCTGTATAGTATACATAAATTAATAAAACGATATTGTAAAAAATACAGAATTTAACAAAGTTTAATTATGGCCTCACTGTAATTTTAACTCATTTAAAATTAAAACTATAATAAACATCAAAGGAGTATTAAATTACGTACGTATTAATAATTTATTCTACGCTAATGTTTTGCTTATACCAGTTAAACCAACTCAACAGCAGTCATATTTTATTATTTTAAATAGGCCGTGTTCTATTAACATTTTGAATTTCATAGATGTAATAATATTGTTGGGCATTTTTAATAAGCTATACTCGTATAATATATGGGTTTATCTATTTTGATAACAGCCTTGTAAGTTATTATTATTGAATATTAAATCTACCTATACGGCTATATCGATATTATTATTATTTTTGTTATACCTATGATTATTCCTCAATCAATAACCTTAAGTATACCATTTGGGTTTAATATTTTTTTTTATTAGAAAGTATTTTGGTATTTTAAAGTTGGAAGTTATTTAAATTTGAATTTTAAAATGTGTATTTTCTAGTCTATAAAATAACTAATAAACATACGTAAACTGCATCCAAAACGACATACAATATATTATTAATAATCATAGTATGCTACAGTATACTTTATTTTATTAATTTTTATTATTTTCATATAACAAATGTATATTATTATTTATTTGTACAAGTTATTCATATCGTTTATTTATTTATTTTTAAGAAATATCTATAAAAAAAAACGGTCAGACAGTATGAGTAAGTTTATACAATATTTTATTATACTAGCAGGGAGCTATCGAATATACTAGAAAAATATATTAATATAAAACAAAGTGAGAGTTGAATGAGTTTGGACAGACAATTTAACAAACGGGGCGTAGTTCGCTTTATACATTTTTAACAGAGATAAAAATTTGGGCACAAAATACAATATATACCTTATTACCCAAATCAAACAAAAATGTTCAATTACTTGGCATGTTCAGAAATCAAAGACCCCTCCGGTCGTTAAATTTGTGTTATTTTTTTTTTTTTTAAGTGACATATGTAGTTGCCAGAAACTTTTATTGAAACCAATATAGTATGTATGGCTTTAAAAATACGAACTTTAGAAGTATACATATGTTTATACCTACTGTACCCATACATTTTGAATAATATGGTATTTTTTGAAATCGTCTATAATCGATTTTATATTTAAATCATCACATATCAGATTTTTAAAACTGTCAAATGCCGAGGAAAAATCATATTTCGGAACTCGACATTTTTATTACATATTTTATAGTTACGTACGCGGTACGCGCATGTATCATTATTACGGCACACGTTTTTTTATAACTTTCGTTATATTTATTGTCAATATTATGATAATGATATCATACGAAAATCGGTAATTTTTTATTATTATTCAACGTACACGCAGTATTACAATATAATAATATTGTTTATTTGGTTTTTTTTTTTCATCAATGCTGCTCACCCCTGCCGGCCCCGTCCACCCACCGCAAGACGATTAAAAATAATGTCTACGCCACCGACACTCACACGACGCGCACATGTCGTCCGTGTGTACACATTACAATAATATTATAATTTACACACATTCGCGCGTTATGGCGATGACGATGATAATAAGTAGTAATAATATACATAATAATAATAATAATAATACATATTTTATAGAGCCAACAGCAGCAGCAGCGGCGGCGGCGGCGTATATTATAATATATTATTATATTCTCTACGGCGCAGACGTTAATTTGTCCGGTAATCGTTCGTGTGTTTCGTACGCGCCGTTTCTATTTTCGCCCGAGTCGACGGGCTGGCTGAACGCGCGCGCGCGCTCGCGCGAACACACAAACAAATTAAATTCGTACGATACAAATAATAATATTACACATTTGTTGTACTACGCTATTATGTGCGCCATATTATATTATTAATTATGTTATTATACACGCCGTATATACATGTATATAATATTATGTACGTATTATATTATTTTATACACACTTACTATACATATACGCGACACGATATAATGTAACGCATTGTAAACTGTACATCATAATATTATACACGACAATAATAATACAACAGTGCGAGTATATTATCATCATATTATTATATTATAATATTGTATAATATTAAATCGTTATGATATTATAATATACTGAGGCGTACAGCATATACACCGTGTGCACTGCGATGCAGCTCCTCCGCGTGTCGCGTGTCCAAATATTATGTGCATTGCAAACGAATTCGGAATTATACGCGTACGAATACGTATTATTATGTATATATGCGCATAATAATATTATATATACACGTCCGTCGGAATTCCACGAGAGATTCGCTCGGCACTTTATTGCGAAACGACGATCGTTATTATATTATTGGTATTAGGTACGTTTTTTATTTATTTATTTATTTTTTTTAGTTTTTTTACGTACATTTTTGTTTTTGGAATTTCGACTCCGAGTATCCGATTTTCCTGGACAGTCGTCAGGTATTTTATGAGCCGAAACGCCGAATAATTATCACGAATCCCGGCACTCTGGCACTCTGCTCGTATAATATTATTGTTGTTATTATTATTATTATTATTGTAATTATAATCTATACCGGACTCAATGTCATCGCCGTTATTATATTATTATTATTATAAAATAATATATGTAGACGGGCGATGGATCGTCCCAAAGCCGCACGCGACTGCGGATAAAGCCAGTGGCGTTTTTAAAGCGTAGTGATGTACTGATGACGGGGCGGGGGGGGGTGAGGATTGTCGTCCTCGTATCCACGCTGGGAATTAAGCCTTGATTTTTCCATATAGATTTATAATTAAAATTGTCATTTTTGTTTATAAATTAAATAAAAATGAATACTATTTCGAATAAAAAAAATATCATAAAATGTATTAATGTGGCAAGTGAATGGGATTTCTGTGATGACAATTTTATTCACGTCCCCACCACCGCTCACCCCAATGGTTGAGCTTCGGATACGCCACTGACAAAACCCAATGAAAAATCACGTAGTCCGACATGGGTTAAGTATGATTTGGACTTGTGGTATTCTGGTATATTCCTGCAGGCGTATACAATTATGTGGCACTGCAGCAGACTTAATGAGTTTATGACGGTAAGTCCGACGTGGAAGAGATACAACGATGGCCGGCACGTCGCCTTTAGGTTCGTCGCCGTTGCATTTCGGTTTGAAGAGAACGACAATATACCTATATACCTATAGCTAGTATTATTATTTACATCACGATATGCTGCTGACTGAGTTTATCCGTAAATACGAGATAATAATACTGCGACGACATATCAATTCAGCAGCCATTCAGTACGACTTGCAGTATCAGATTAAGGATGAGTTATTTCAATGCAAATATGACTTCACACATGTATGAATGCGTGCACTTGTAGACGGTTTGATATGAATTTATACTACAACTGTGAATATAGTTTTGTTGTTGGTAGTTCCAATGTAAATATTATATAGTCATAAAAATTGTTTTTTTTCAGCGAAGGGAGAGATTCGCACGCTTTTATTTTACCCGGAAAAGGCGATAGGAAAAAATCCACGCATAAAACTCATACATATTTTGTAAAGTTTATAATTGCTTAAACTTATAATTGAATAATATATCGTTGCGATATCATCGTGTATAATATATCGGCCTACGGATCGCGGTTATTTATTTATTTCATTTCCCACGCCGGAACACGGTTTTTTTGGCGATCTCATCCGCTGGTGTCCGATCATATTATTACCGTAATCCAAACGGTTTATTTTTAATTTCACGACACGCATTAACTGCTGCACAGGCGGTGACCATCGCAAACGATAGATCTTACGTGCAGATGCGTGCGGTAATAGTTATTGCGGAGTATAGCCCACGGGTGACGCGCGTACCTATATTTATATAAATATATGTATTATGCATTTCGCGAATAGTATTATGAGGTTAGGCGCACACTCAAAAATGCACTTCGTTCCGTTTCGGGCGGTCGAGATACTACGGACATACGCATAAATATTTATATTTTAAATATACATTTTCATCATACGCGAAGTGCCGCGTGTGTATATTTAACTGTTTTATTCTTTTTATTTTTTTCTAAATGCATTGAAAACCTTGTATACCTGCCTGGGTTAGAGCTAATATTATATTCCATATGATTTTAGTTATTTTTTCATAGACTAGGCGCTACATAAATAACTGTGTTTGTTTACAAGTAAAAATTTTTAATAAGACCTTTTTAAATCTAATTTTATTTTGTATGTTATGCGGGTTATTATCGTGTTAATATTTAATACCTATGATATTGTTCTGTTTTTTATGTAAAAAGATTGCAATATTTATATCGGAGCGAAAATATGATCGTTTTCTCTTTCGATGACCAAAGTTTAAGTTACCCGCCTGTATTGAATTCTGAAATGGTAATACCTATACATCAATATGACGGGTAAATTGTCCGAATGTCACAAACTATACGTTGCTTAGAATGCTCAGATAATAAAATATGGTGTAAAATCGTTACGGCATTCATACGAGTAGATAATATATACGTATTATACCTACATTTCACAGATACGGTTAGGTGTACATGTACTATGTAATACGTTCATCGGATGAGCGAAATTAATCGTTGGCAATGCAAAACCGATGCATAATGTTTGTATCTGACGACGACGTACATCAATACAGTGAAAATTCCCCTTACGGACACCTCTAAATATATTGGATATCGAATACCGGAAAAAATTTCATCAACCGTGAGTGTGCAGTATATTTTTTTTAGAGTTTTCACTTTATCGTGATATATTATAGTATAGGCCCTTACAAACATCAAAGTTGACACGTACACGGCAAACAACGAGATTATTAGTCCGTCGCCCGGCTATTGGACGATTTTTAATATAGGTAATATGTAATAACTTTATGAGATAATCGCTATTGCAATCAAACGAACCGTCAAAAACGCCAATTATAAAACAATATATCAATATCGAGTGACTAATCATTAATATTCGGAAGACGCTCGGACGTGGATGCCACGACACGGTAGAACAACAAAATAATATATAGTAATACCTAAAATGTATGGTGTAATCGATAACGTCAACACACTACATTGTATAGAAATATAGAATATTATGTTGATTTAATTGTTTCCGAAACTATTGCATTTATTATATTATTAGTATTTAATTATAATAATAATATGTATTTACACCATAATATTATATATTATTGTTATTAACTTTTGAATAAATAGCACCTTTACCGTAAAACAGTATATACTGGTACAAAAAACGAAAAATGAAAAATGTATTATGTAAATTTGTAAGTCACCGCGAATATTGTTTTTTATTTATAGAAGAATAATTAACATCGTTATTCAGCATTAAATACTATTTTATTATATCTAATTTCGTATAAATTTTAACTAAAAATAACTATATAAAAATTGTGTTTCTATATATTTTAATTCCAATGTGAAATATTTATGAGGAACATTGTGTTCAATTGTCAAACTTATAAGTTATACAAATTGAAGATTTTATAACTTTTTTATTACAAAACATTTGTAGTTTGTACATTTTTGTGATTTTAAAGAATTTTGTAAACAATATATTTTAATTTATTCAGTTATTCTAACAGCACCATTTTTTATTTTGACACACTTTCCCCCCGAATATACCAACTAGATCCCATTTTTTTTTATTTAAAACTACCCAAAAGTTGAAAAAGCATTTAATTGTCCTGTACAAGGTGATGAAAAAAAACATCATATGGAATCGATCATTCATCGCTTCTTTCAGATTCTAAGAAAAAAAAATTAATTTGCAATATTATAAAAGTATAATATAGTTATACAGATTATATAATAAAGTAAAAAATTTTATACATCTACTTTTATACATTTTTGAAAACAAATAACAGTTTACGACGACTGAAAGTTGTTTTATAGTGATCAATTTTCTAAGATTTTTATTTTTATTATTTTTAATTATCACGATGTTGTTTATCACCCTCATTAATACGTGGTTTAATCGATTACGCTAAAATATTATTGCAACGTATTTATATATAATATTGTCACTGTCGAAATTCTGAAAAATGTGAAAAACGTTGTATCAAAAGTATTTTAGTCTCATAAAACAGAACTTATTACATCAATTTGTTTGCTTAATACTGAGTTGATAATACTTCAAAGTTACAGATCAAAGTATAGTGATTCATATGAAACAGCAATAGAAATCATAAAAAACAAGGCGGTGAACAATTCTGAGAAAAGGAATTCAAAAATTAAAACGGTTTTTTGACAAAATTCTCAAAGACTTTTGGTTTATTTGACTGGAAAGAAATTTTAAAATCAGTGTATTTTATCTAACTGAGAATGCAAGAATTTTACAAGAAATGCCATGTTTAAAACATTTTCAGTTATTCAACCGTACCTACTCATTGATGCATTTGATTGAAAAATAAATTTATGACTCCGCCAATAAATTATTAGAATATTATGATCCTAATGTATCTATTGCTTTCGCTGGTTAACTTTTAGAATTGAGGTATTGCTTTAATGAAAAAAATACAAAACGAACCTCGGTAAAAGTAATTACTAAATTACTGGTTATAGAAAACGCTATAGGTACATTAACAATTACGTTTCCTGAAATATGTATGCGTGTGTGCTATTTTTGACATTCATAAATGTAAATTTTGTAAAACAATAGAACTTTATTTTCGAAATTGAAGTTGATTAAAAATGTAATAATTGTTTACGAATTACAATGTGTGAAAATAGATGAAGCAGATTTGGAATTTTATCATTATCGGTAAAATTTATTGAGAAAGTCAATTGAATTCATTAAAACTAATAATTTTTTATAAAAGGGTACGCGAACTAAATTTTAATTAAATGGTATATTATTTATAATTTGTATTTAATTCAATTTTATTTTGAACGTTTTTCGTTTTTATTTTATGAGTAATTAAATTATTTGAAAAAAATGAATGACTGATTTTTATAAAATTCAATTATTTTGATTTTCAGAATTCGTACCTACTTATTTAGTAGCGTTGAATATAAATAATAAGTATTTATTACTTAAAATTAAAACGTAATAAAGGGGCAATTTGTTTGGTGCACACATGCTCATGTATGTATGAAATAAACCACTAGTTTGTGTAGTGCACTGGACATGCCCCCGCATGTATTAAGGCTATTATACTATAATATATTATCGTGTTGTGAATGCATTAGTTCGGACATTAAACATTTTGTATATAACATGTAATATCTAATAATATATTAATATGTAATAGAATATAGAAACAAATCAAATTAATTACCCGTTGTTTTTTATTTTATCAAGTAAAAAATAATAAAACACTTGTATTTCAAAATTACTATCGCGCGTCTCATATCAGTGATATGTATACATAAATGGGATTATTTTTTTCAACCACACAAATCTTAACACCGAGATATTTTCTTACATAATATAATACGTATAGAGGCACTTGTCTGCCGAGCTTGCATCGTGTCTATACGTATTTACAATATTTTATATACATGACGATGAACTCTTTCAATACAATCGGTTTTACTTAATAAATTATATTAGTCATTTTAAATCTACCATAGTCCATAACATAATACGTCTGTATGTTTTAATCCTGTGATACTATACATATCTAAATATATAATAAAACTATATATTGTTATATAACGTGCTCGTGCAAATCACACTTTTCAATATATTTTCGTGATAATATTTTAAAGTAGGTAATCTATATTCGTGACAGGTGTCACACGACGGTCCAGACCTATAACATGGAAATATTTATAACTGGATGAGTATATAAATATAAAAAAATTATATAAATATATAAATCACTCATTGGCAATCGTCGGTACTCGGTATTCAAAAATATAAAATATAAATAGATATAGGTACTTGGTTTTGAACACTTTATTATAATAGTTTGTTATATACGTGCCTAACAGAAATATTTTCTTAATTCTTATACAATCAATAATTATTGAATCGAAACCAATAATTGGCATCATTGTTGCAGACGTATATTATATGTATCATGTACAAAATGCATAGGTAGTGTAGTATTCTTGTTTATATACGTCATGGAACAGTCGTTTTTAGCCTGGTAAAGGGGTTTTTCTCCAAGTACGAATTTAAGTATTGTAAATATATAATGATAAAGAATTTATTTCACGCGTAGGCCTATCTATCAAATAGGTTGAATCTAAATTCTTTGCACTATATAAACACTGCGGTATCATTATTCGATTATCATCGTTTATTATAGCGACGGTCGTTAAACCGTAGTAGCATATAATCGCGGACCTGACCTGTAGTAACATAATGTAAAAAGTAATATATGTATTATGTATATATATATATTGTTTTAACAGTTAATAAATAAACAACGTTGGACTACATAGACGTTCAAATCAATACCAAAATATAAAAAAAAAAATCGTATTTTTTCCGGATGGAAGGGGCAGCACCGGTATGATTTCAGTGCTATTTCCGGCCAAAGAAAATGTAAGCAAGCCTTCGCTATATATACATATATATTATGATATAATATCATATCCATGCTATTATAATAGGAACAATGAGGTGTCACGTCACCCTGCGGAAATGCAACGTTTGCACAACGTGTTCGAGGACGCGATCATATCGGCGGGGAGGTTGACGAATAAATGATGTCCATCGCGAGCACTCTCGCCTGCAGACCGAGATCGATACTATAATAATAACATACCTATAGCTGTACACAAAATGTATAATATAAATTGAATTTAGATGGGGTACGGCCACTCATCGGATTATCGTATTCTGACTTTAGAAGTTTGGGACCATTGTAATTAAAACCGAATAATAATTGCTCGATAGACCCGGGCCGAGAACTGCGAACATTTGAATATACGCAAGAAAAAAAATCAATAATTGACACGCAACGGTGTTTCCTTTGAAATATAGACGGTTTGGTGTATTTAATATACCTACGTATGCGAGTTTTCAGTGGTGGTAAATACAATCGATTAGGAGGTATACAAACATAATATTTTATATAATTTGTTTTGTTTTTTTTGTAGACCAAAATAAAAATATACACTTAACCGATATAGTATTACGTGCGTGTGTATGTGTAATATGTATTAAAAAAACCTCTAAAGGTTAGGTATTGTATGGGTAAAAGCACTTAGATGGGATTTAAAACAAAAGAAAAACAAACTAAAAGTATACCTATCATGAAATTAAAAATGTTTATCGCCAACAGCCGAGTTTTTTACCCCAAACTTATTGACGCTTCAATACAACACAAATGGAATATGTTTATTATTTGGTTGATATTAAAAATGAATAATATAACAATTCTTATTGTATATTTATGCAGTGCATAAATAATAAATACTATGCGTTTTACACGACGTCACACCTGAATTGTTTATTACATATTGTATATATATATGTATATATTATATTGAAGTGATTTAGTAATGTAAATAATATTTAATATATTTTTTGTAGGTAATGACAAATAATCATAAAAAAAAGTAAACCAAAAAAATGTAAATACAAAATCTTTTAAATTATTTTAAATCGTAGGTATCAAATAAACGGGTGAATTGCCCAATAATGTCAAAGTATTAAAAATATAAAATTAAACAAGCGGAATCAAGCGTGGACAATTTATTCCAATTTGTAATATAAATCATGTATTCATGTATACTCCAATTTTAAAGCTGTTCTATATCATGATTTATTTATACACCCAGACTGATATTTATTTTTATGTTATACGTCACGATGTCTTTGAACATCTTTTTTAATATTCAATACATATTCTATGTGATTTATTATCATCTATAAACATTGGTTATTAAAAATTCCTATAAGAATTTTATCAAATGTACACATAATATCGATGTATGTTGTATATATCACCTAACCTACATCACACATAAATACATTCACACTCATACATACGAGTATTCAATAATAATATAAAATTTATAAATTCTTTGATCTCCAGTTGCTTATTGATCACGTCTTAGGTTAGACCAAATACATAGTTAAAACCTCTGTCAAATACATATTTTTTTTTTTTATAGATAAGACGTAATCCTAAGCTTCAGTACTAACAAATAAAAAAAAAGCACATTCTACCTTCCGTATTATATTATATTATTCTTTTTTTTTTTTACTATGGCAAAGTTTCAAAGGTTAAAGGGTTTTTTAAAGATAAAAAATGTATAGACAATAAAAATACAGTTAATAAAAACCAAAATTTTATTTCGAATCATTTTTTTTTTTTTTTTATGTAAGAGTTATATTATAGTTATGATAAATATTTTGAACTATTATAGACGTATTTGGTCGATACTACGTGGATGATATATTAATTGTACTCATTTAAAATGCATGGCAATAATTATTATTTATAAACGATTTAACGTATGTCCACTAACCAAATACCATTTTAATTAGTTTCTGTGACATTCTAATAGGTAGTTAAATGTAAATTTCATGCCCCATCTGTTAATGCTAATTAATGTTTTATTATTAAGTTTAAAATATTTCCGACTTAAAACGTCGTTTTATACATCTTTTAAAAAGACACGCGTATTATTGAACGTGTTTAAATCTTTCATGTTTGTAATTGATTATTGTTTTAATAACAACTATTCAAAAATTATTTATATAGTATAATACCGCTTTCGGTGTTTTATAAGACTATTATTAAATCATTAGACATCCAATATTTTATAAGATTATTAGTCTTTAACCTATTTAGTATTTTACAAATAGGAATTCAGTGAACAATTCTATTACTAATTAGAAACTATAATATGTCGTCCAAATACTCAAAATACATAGTATAATATAACGATAATTAATAAAATGTATTCATTGTGTTACTAATTATTCATTGTTTGAATAAAATAATGAATTATAGAATTTATATTATGAAATTATTCTTATTAACTATAATAATTTAAATATGTTAATCTAAAGTATACGAAATAATCTGCATTTGATATACTATACGATATTTATGTAAAAGCTTTTAGTATAGGAGCTTTTAAACTTAATTTAAATTCAATTTAGCTTTTAGTTAGGTAGGTATAAGTACTTATACCATTGTAACTACATGAATACGAGCATTTACAAACTATAAAATATAATATGTATGAACACGTAAATAATGATAATGTATAGATTGAAAAAATAAAAAAATAAAACAAGAAAAGATTTCAAAAATAAAAATAATATTTCCAGGGGTATGACATAAAGGTCATCATGGGGGATAGGTGAATAATGTATTGAACCATATCAAATGGCTCGGATAAATAGAGTTGGTACTCAATAGGTTCGTTAATAAATATCTCATATACGAAATGGATTCACAAAATAAGTGTAATTCTAAAAAATGTATTATTTTTTTTTGCACATTTCCACTTATCTTATTTATACATGAGAAACATTTTTAATATTTATCATATTAATATCTATATCGCATCGTGGTATAATATAATAGCTCATACTATATAGGTCATAGGCGTGTATACAGAGATGTGCTAAGGATTATGATGCCTCGTAGAACAAAAGCCATCTAACGTTTTCATCGCGATCGTTACGTAGTTCTGTTTAATATTTAATATTCATTATTTCAATAAAAATAGTTATTCTGATTTAATTATTAAAATATACATATTTTGTTATGAGTTATTACTTTTTATTTTTTTTTTTTTTACCGTGGAGTGGTTTTAAGTCAATAAATAAATACAACCGTAAGAATTTACATCGGGCCAATAATATACATTCAATATAACCTGACTTAATTTATGAGTATTAAATTAGCTTAGGAACTTGGAAAAAAGTATAAAAACAACAATATTTTAATAGCCATTAAAACAACAAAAAAAAAAATTAAAATATTTGTTATTATCAACCTGCTGCATCTCATGCCAGCTCTTTATATTTTGCTGTAACAGTTGTTTAACAAAAAAATTTACGTTTGTTAATGAAATAAAACAATTTTAAAAACACACGTTTGTAAGAAAATCTTATGATTCAACATTAATAACGCGACAATGGCAATGGTGAACATTTTTTAATTTTGCACACCAACGTATACTTTTATATACTGCATAATACACCTAAATTAACGATAACGTTATTGCTATATAATTTTATAAAAATTTGAATTCAGATGAAGTTAAAGCTGAAGATAGGAAAATATTAAGTGCAGTTGTTATAAACGTGTGTGATTTAACTTTTTTATCGACACTGAAATGTTTTTGTATCAACGATTTCGGTACATTTTCAAGTGATAGCTATACGACGTGCAAGCCGATGATTATCGATAATGCCTTTAAGGCCAAGGGCTTAAGCTCCAATTACTTCGGATTCAATCGACGAGACGCAAGAGAATAAGAATATTAGTAACCCAGGTGTTCCTATCTATGTCTATATTTATTGTAAGAACAAAATTCGAATGGAAATTATTAATGAGGAAATTATTAAACCTTGTAACGAGGCAATATACAAACCAACTATATCTCTGGCCGTCTGTTAATTTGAAACTACCCCTCCATTAATCCCTAATCCATACCCTATCTCCGACTACTACTCGTATGAAAAATACTCCGCTGAACCACGTGTATAATAAATAAACGAGAGATGTTAAATATGCTGAATATAATATTTGAATCCTATATAATCTATGCGATGCGTTTATTATCCGAAAATATTATTGAATCGTTTAACCTAATTTTACTCGTTGTTATTCCAATTCTGAATATTTTATGTGTTCCTTAGTTTATGGAATTGAAAAAGAATTTCAACGTTAATGTCTTATTAACAGCAATAATATTATCGATTTGCAAACATTTAAATGTTATCACGAATTATTAGTGTTTAATTAATTTATACAAATAATATATCTGTTATGTGGAATTTGAATTACATTGGACCTAGTTCTATAGTTGATGAATATGAACTATGTAGCCTGCAGTGTTCTTTAATACATTGTGCCAATTCAAAGCCTAATAGAAGTATAGTTTAAAGTGGAATTAAAAAAATACATAAGCGTAGGTAATTTTATCTTAGTGAATTGTAATTAAACACGATGAATAATTGTGTTTTAGTTATGTTAGTTTTGTACAAAATTTGTTTAATTTTAGGCACTGTTCCAATTTTAAATTAAACACACAATACTGGTCTATTAAATTAGATTATTCATTTTGAATTATGGCCTGTTAATAATTTTACCCATTTTGATGAATCGATATAATTAATAATTTAGGTATTAGACTTAGAGGAAGTTAAATGGCATACAGCCAGCTATTTGGCATATTAAAATTAATAGAAAAAAGTAGTTGCCTATTAAGTGAAGTTAATACACAGAGCAGATCTGCCGATAAATTAGATATTCAGACATTTCATTATAACTTTTAGTAACTTTTGCAAATAATTATATTATTACTATAGGTATAGCATTATTAAGGTTTGACAGACTACAAAGGCATTTTTAAAAGTATTTTCAGCGTTATTACATCAATTTATAAATACTATCAGACAGTTATTTATGTATTAATGAAAATAGTTTTAAACAAAAACCAATTAGTATTTTACATGTCAAAGTGTCAAATCATTAATTAAATCCCCGTAGCATTATATTATATAGAATAAAAATAAGACTATAAAGTTTAAATCGCCGTGTTTACGTTAAACAAATTTATAATTTTTTAATTTATAAATTATAATTATGATGGGGTTTTATTTTGTTTGATATACTAAAAAATATTTTGATTATGCATAATTACTATGTTTAACATAAAAATAATAATGTTTATTTTTATAGTATATTATGAAACTAATGGATTTTTTTTTTGCAAAGTATTTCAAATTTTAATCAATATACATAATTGTTATTGTATAAAAATAAATAATTTTATGCAAATATCAGAGTATCCCTTATAAATTAGTGAGTAACTAATAGACAAATCTAATTTACGCTAATTACCACTATGATTTGATATTTATTATTAATTATTCGTCAAATTCGTGTTCTCTAATATTGTACATATATACCTAATGATATGTATAATAATGTAAACATTTCCTTTTTGTGAATTCACAAGAAAGTGAAAATATTTTCTTTAATTTAAAAAAAGAAAATGTTGATTTCAGAAGATAAAAGGATCATTAATTTGTATTAAAGATGAAAGTAAAATAAAATAAGCGAATTAATTAACACGGAATAAATTAGGTGATCACAATTAAATTGTTTTTTTTTTTTGTAATTAATCATTTGTTTAAATAATTATAAAACGAACAAAATGTTTAAAACTATTCTAGTTGTTGATCAATTATGTGATATCAAAAAAAAATTAAGCTTGCTGTATTTATAGATTTAAATAAAGATTTAATACATTTAAGATAAAATAAAGTCACTTTTATATGCATTATAATTAGAGTTTGAGCATAAAAAATAATGATATTTTTCATGACAAACCTTGCAGAATGTGTATTATCCAATTTCCTACGTATTTAAATAATCGTTGAAGCCAATAATTTGTATTCTGGAATTGATGAGTTGATTCTGTGGCAATAGCGTAACTAAAATTATACTTATAATAATAATAATTAAAAAAAAACTAATAATAGGTAAATTTATCGTTGTGTATATACAAATACACCTAAATATAGCAAATGCATCTGTATAGGTAGTCATTTGTTACACGATGAGCACACATAGCTAGTCATGTACGAAAATTACGCTCAGTGGCGCACATTATAGTACCAACATACCGTAGGTATATATAATAGTAAATTCGCGTATTTTACGAAATGTACATTTGCTTGCTATTATTTATTATATAATTATAATATTGAGCTTTTATAGTATCGACAAATTATAGAAATCCGTACTCATCACGAGCTACCGTCTCGCAGGTCAATAACGATTGACGAACGACATAATACAATAATAATATGAACACGACCGCGATCAGATTAGCTATTATATAGTATCTGTGTTGAAGAGAAAATCTGGGAAACTGTTTTTGAAGCATTTTTTTTTTATTATTATTGGTGTTATTTTTTATTTCATTCGCTTCGCTTTAATAACGCGCGATCCACACTCGTGTTGTGCAAATGACGTGTAATGACGACGTTTGGGAAAGCGATGGCCAATTATCAATGAAGTGGTTCGTTAACGTCCATAGCCATAATACGCCTCGCGTATTCCCCGCACTTTTCAGCCGTAGGTCTCACTACCGGCATAATGTTATTCAAAACCGACGAAATTTACACCATTTTTATTATGTTATATTATTATTATACGTATACTCGTATAATGGGTAGCGGGTACCTCCTATAGGTAATACTTATAATATATTGAATATAAAACGTGTTTTTTTTTTCTATACATTTTTTCGTCAGAACATGAAACATGACCTATTGATTTCCGCTCCGTAAAAGAATATTATAGAATAGTGGAGATTCTGCTGTTGATGGTGAGTGGATGAAAGAAGAAGTGCAAGTATAACTTTCGTGTTCACGAGGGAAAGTAATTAGGGCCGAATAATGATGAAAAGAAAATAATAACGTTTTCGATTAATCAAATTTGCAAAATTAGTAAGAAGAAAATACAAATGCACGGAAGTTCGCATTGCATTCAGAGTAACTTAATAAACGATCGAATATTATTTTTCTGTCATTCTTATAGTATTATATACTATAATTTCTATAGTCATGCTATACCGACTTATGCCTCCCGAGATAACGAAATATTAATTATTTATAATTATAATTAGTCATAGTTATAGCTAATAGTATATATATAAAACGATACAACTTTTACGAGTATGTATTTCTATAATATCGCGCGTTCAATGTTGTTTATGAAAACACTTTAATGTTTTTTTATACATAATGCATATATATACTAATTGGTTTCAATGTTTTTGATCAAGAATCACTTTTAGGCACTTAAAGATAAATACAATGAAATCCGGTTAAAATGTATGTACAATACAATATACTATTATAAATATACACTTCTTTAAAGCTAAACAAATAGATTACACTTCTTGTTTTATTATAATATTATTTTGGTATGATTTTATTTTGGCTTTGAAAGTATTGATTACAAAAATATATAAAAGACATCACTGAAATTCATATTTATTTTTATATTTATAAAGCCATTAAATTATCAAAATAAATACTGAATTATTTGAAAATTATCTTGACATATTTGAGGTTTATATTTTATTGTTATTTATTGGTGAATGGTAAACAGGATACTTCCAATTTATAAATCATTAAGTTATAAGAAAAGTTTTTTCATCACAATTTATTTTCATTTAATTTAATTATTATTTAGTTAAATGCTAATAGTACTAGGTACCACTACCTAATTATCGTTTTTTATTTTAAATATTTAATATTTATTAAAATGTGTTAGTTTATACATAATATAGCTCTGTCATTAAAGCGACTATTGTTGTTGTTTTTTTGTTTTCCAATAATTTCTAATTTATCGACCATCTCTTTGAAATTTTACTAAATATTTGTATTTCAACCATGAATTATTCACTATCTACTTATTATTATAATAAACCTGCTTATAATTTTCAATTTTTTTTTTAATATTAGGTATATTAATACCACTACGGTTATGCTAATACGTTTTTATATTTTATTTTTTATAGTCTTCTCGTAAATGATTAAATGTTAATATTAAGAGAGTATATATTTGTTTTTATTCAGAATACTTTTTTTTAAATCCATTATAAGTAAACGTAAGGATTAAATAAACTTAAATAGGTTAGGTTAGGTTAAACTATATCATATTATAATATAATATTGATTTTTAGATAAGAGTTTTTAATGTTATGAAATTTAATTCATAATAATATAGCCAATATAGGGCACTGCAATATTATATATAAACAATATACCGACTACCGAGTACCGGCTATATTTATATATAATAATATAATATGTGCACTAGGTAAACTTAATAATCATAAATTAAGCTGTTGGCATTATTATCTTGTCAATTCAATTGATCTAAAAAGAAACTTCCAACCAATTTCAATGATAAAAATAATACGCATATAACTTGAATAATATGCGACCACACTTAAGTTACATAACCATGGGTTAAATTGCATAATGAAAGCTCGTTGATGTTTCGCGTTTAAATAATGGCACTATACAAAAGGGTCAGTAGCAATGTACGGTTTAATGACAAAAAAAAAATCTACCCTTATTAGTAATGATATCCCAAGGGGATAAGCAAAAACAACATAATCGCTAAGAAAAGTGACCTCTCGTTTATAAAACCCATGTTTGTTTAAATCGAATATTAATTGAACAAAACAAACATGACGTATAATAATTAACGCTAGGCCAATCACTATTTTATTTAGTTTTTCAATGGAGTTCATACATTATTTATAATGATATGTATGTATATCCTTAAAATTTGTATTTTTCAAGTTTTATTTGTCACTATAATAAGTGTGATGCGAAAAGAAAAACATAAAAACACAAAGTAAGATATTCGGGTTTTATATTACTGTTGGTATTCAAATGGTTAAAGTTTAAATTAAAAGTACATAACAAATAATTTTAATGAATTTTATAAGTGTATTTTTATTAGTAACGTTACCTATGTCATCCTATACCGAAATATATACTTGATCCTCATTCTTCAAAAACTACGTTTACAAGAATTTTCACCATTTTCGACATAATAGTGTCATAGACTCGCAGTGCTAATATATCGATTCTTTAATACTTTGATTTTCAACCAGCTCGTTTTTGAAACTTTAATAAGGTAACAAAACAATTGGATAAGTTGAAATTCCCTATTAACAAGACAAACTTGAATTTTTTTTTAGTCCGCGTTTCACAAATACTATTAAGATTAAATGATAAGCTCTTTTATACATTTTTAATTAAACTTTGACCGTTTTTTTACCGTTTTACTACATAAATATTCATAGAATACCCATAATTGTATAGTTAATAAGCATATTATACATGTGTTAATAAACGTGTGAATTAAAACGTGAAGCTGACAGCTTATTCAGCATACCACCATGTATGAGTAGTTTAAAGTAAAATTAAGCTTATTTCGCAGACTTTGAAAATATTACAGAACAGTTGCCATGTTATATGTATTAGGGTATATTTCATTATATATTTAATTTAAGTTTATAGGTTTATGATATGAAATTCTAACGAAAAGTTATTGTTTAATGTATTATAATCCCTTATAATTTCAGTTTAACTACCAAAATATTGAACTGGTATTTTAAACATATGACATATTATTACATTACCAACAAGAATATGCTCATGATATATACTATAGTTTATATTTAATAAATTGTGTAAAACGATTACCTATCAGTATAGTTCATAATTAAAAATAAAATATTATATCAAACAACACCGTTAAAGATATAATTTTTACTAGAGAATACCTATAATATATTATTATAATATGCATATTATGGGATTAATATTTAACTACATATTTCAGATAATATGTGAAGTCACACAGATTTTACTACACGTCATGTCATGTTTATCTACAGTATACCAAACGAAATTCTATAAATACGGTTCAGAAATTGCATGGATTAGATTGTCTGTAATAAACGTCCACTATAGCTGAATTCGTGTTATTTTTCATCAGGTGGTTAGTGTTTACCTAAATAAAATAAACGGATATAAAACTGTTTATGTCTACAATAGGGATACCCTTTGACAATAATGGTATTGATCATTCATAAATAATATTTTATAGCAGGTATTTTTATTCACAATGAATTAGTATTTTTAAATATTTTAAACGTTTATACAGCATAAATAATAAAACGGTGAATATTTTATAAATTGTTTATTTATATGTATATTTTACATTCTGAGCGAAGAGATGGACATATTGATTTTACAATGATGTGTTATTTTATTAAATTTAAAGGATTTAATTTTTGCATTTGCATTAATTTTTATGGTAATAAAAATGCTTCAATTTCCACATCGAAAGTAGGTTCTTATTGCAAATATGATCTAGTTGATACTTTTTTCGAGGGGGAAAAATCAAAAGTAAAAATATTCAGGAAAAATCCTGACTATAGGTTTTATATAAGAATACGTATAGGTTTTCTTAAAACCAAAATTCAATAAAATCGATTTTGTTTTTTTTCTAGTTACGTACTCAAAACCGAGTATGTAGAATTTACTTGTAAAATAAAATAAATTCATTATCTAATTTAATTAAAAGTAACTTTTAAAGTCCGCAATAGCTATGTAAAATATTACAACTTTAAAATGTCCATAACTCACTTTGAAATGATGATATAAAATAACTAAAACCAGATGATATTTTTTAGATAATATTCTTAGCTTTAAATTTGATATTAGATAAATTTACTGTAATATTAAAGCTAACATTATACGAAATGTAGTATTCTGCTGAACGTAAATTTGCTATGATGTGCGTTAGTAAGACAGAAACAAAACATGTGGGTATAACGTCCTCTTAATGAACAGTTTTAATAAAATTATTATAATAAATTGTATTTTTTCAAAAATCCGTTGTTGTAGTTGAAGTTTATTTATCATAAATTTTCAAAGCAAATTACAGTGAAATCTCCATTAATGGATACATTCTAATAGCAATCCCTTTATTACTGGATTAGTTTTAATTCCTCGGCAAAAATATACGTAATGTAGTTAATACACGCATAGGGTAGCTAACCTATATAGAACGTTCCCACTTTCGACAACAGACTATATACCATTAGTTGCGAACACGATTAGTAGTTTTTAACCTTGCCACTGCAGTTTGCATTAATGTTTGCCTCAACAATATGGGATAATATTTAAAAACAAATCATTTTTTTTTCATGTGTATAAATCATATTTTTTTAGTTCGTGGTTTTATTAGCTTAAATATTAATACAAATAAATAAAGTAAATACATCAAATATGCATTTGATTAAATGTAAAATAAATAGTGTAGGTTTACTGTGGCCAATAGTAGACTAGCACTACACGTGGCATCTATCTCGGTATTTATATTGTATAAATAATTTAAACTTAGTCTGAATAATATATCACTATCAAAATAGTGTTGAGGGGTTTGACATTCGTGAGTTTAATATTCCCATTCAACTCAATTTACTTATTTTATTTCCGTTATATATATACTTACATAATATTACATTATGATTTATGTGGATCGGTAAGTATAATATGTTACTATGTTAGTGATTCAAAATCTATGACGGCCGTTAGCGGCGTTAGGTAATAAATAAAAAAATATCTATCTCCGGCACGAAAATTCTATTGCATAATTTATGTATATAATCAAACATAATGAATAACGGATGACAACAATCGATTGAATGTGACAAATTAATAATGATTTGAACATGACCACTGAACGACTCATTGCGTATAATATGAAAAGAGACCAACCACGTCTGATTATCGATTAGGCACAAGCACAATATAATGTATTGTAAGGGTACACGTAGAATTTAAATGACAGTGTACTGTACATAACATATTATATATATATATATATATGCGATAGTATAATATAATCTAAATAACGAACAGAAAAGAGGTGTGTTGAAAACTAAATACTGTTTGATCGGTAACGATGAATAATGTAAACCATTAAAGGTAATTTGAATAAGAACAAAAAAAAAAACAAAAAACGAAACGAAAGAGAATATGGTTTGCCGCATTAATTGTAATCTGCGAGACGCATTCTGTAGAAGATGAAAACGAACAAAATAAATAGAGGCATTGAACCGAATGGTTAAACTCTCTATAACTCACTGTATTAAATATATACACAGTAGGTCATTATCAGGGCAGCAAGATCGTATTAAAATACTATAAATAACGAAAATATAAATTATTTACTACACTGTACATAAATATTTTTGTTTACATTCTGTTCATTAACAGGAAACAAAATTCACAATTTAAAACTATCCGAATTTCACGGTTATCATATTCAGTTATTGTTGATCGTTACCGTCGGCATGTTAAGAAAGGTCGATAGCCTGTGAGTCTGTGACTAGCAGTCACAGCAGATTTATTATTACCATACACCTCATAGGTACCTATAGTAAATGGTTATATTGATTGATTTAAGGTAATCCTTCTTTACCTATAAATTTTTTTTTACGCGTTATCGCCAAGAGCCGTAAATACCTGTAAGGTAATTCACCGGCTTCTCAGCGTTGTTTATTTTGTTAAAATCAAAAGTACACAACAATGCTTATAATGCTAACCACTTGTGTGGTTTACAGATGAACAGATAGCCTTACGCCATCTAAAATTGGCGTTTGGCCCGTATTTTACGATAACTTAACTGACAGTTTTTATTCTGCTGCACGTCCACCTCGTATAATCCGCTCTATCTGTGCTTTGGCTTTCATTACGACGTAGTTAAAGCTTTCCAGTACTGAGTAGCTGGCACGGTCTTGAGTTGTACTTTTAGAGTCCGAATGCAGACCGGTTTTTGACACATTGCGCCAATTTTTTTATTATTTAAAATTTCACCTACTTGTATAATACATAGCACAAAAATATATTCAACTAAAATTGGATCGTAAGGACATGCCGAGATAAAAGATAACATATAAAAATAATATACAGGTTTATATATGTATATAGTATATATAGTATATACTTATTCAAAATATACTATTATTTATCATGTTGTATATAATAATACTGGTTAATGGTTATTATGAAATTAAAATCGAACTTATAGGACGTTATATCAAAATTATCTTATGGTTTATTAAATAAAAATAATAATATTATAAGAATTCCATATTTCCATCGCATATTGTACGAGTATGTGTGAAAAATATACAATGCTCCTCGTACTCAGTGCACAATATCTGTTAGTGTAATAATATTTATTGACGCGAGTCTCGAAAATTTAATATCTATTAATACAAGTAAAGTGTTTTTATATTTTTGTAATACTATAGAGTATAGAATATTGAGAGGAACTAAAAGCTTCAGGTTGATTACTTTCATTAAAACAGAAATATCATTAAATGTATCAGGTATATTTCTGTTCGTCATCTTTTGATATCTTTTTAATCATCAGAAAATTCATTTTTCGATCTTCATTTTTTTTATTTGTCTCTTTAGTAGCATTATTTAGTAGTATTCTTGACCCCCGCAAATCCGGCGAATCCGGGTACCACCATAGTCGGCAGTGAAGAAGGGGGGCGCTCACTCACCTCAGTGATAGGACTGGCGGGGTACCCGGATTCGCCGGATTGGCGGGGGTTGAGAATACTACTAAATAATACTATACTCTCGTTTATTGGTCTAAAAATACACACTAACTATAAAATATATGCAGATCATCATTCATTTAAGTATAGGTGTTTGGAATTGGTGGTCTTGGCTTTTCCACTGACATATTGATATAATGCGCTATTTACAATTGTGACGATCACACTTGTTATACTTTCCGTCGGTTACTCACATGTCGTTCCGATGGCACATCGATACTATGTTTCCTTCGGTCTATTTTATTTATTTTCGAATGTTTAGTCTGTAGGGATGCGTGTGTAGTTATATCATTTGCATAACTTGAAAGTTTGTAATTGTATATACATCACGTAAAAATTACCTGTTGTGCGTAAACTACAAAGATAAATAAATCAATATAATTATATGTCTTAGATCAGTGGTTCTTAACCTTTTTTTGTTTAGCGCCCCTTTATCGTAATATCTAACTGCTAACGCCCCCCTCGTGCAAAATCAAATTCTCTTCCTATAAATATATACATATATTTATTTATTTATTCATCAGTATACTAAATTAAAGTAAAACTCTTATTTTAAGAAGATAGTAATGGTTATATTTTACTCCGCTAAACAAAACAATTTTACTTTACTATGTACAAAAATAGTATTGTTAAGTATTATTTTTAATCTTCGACTTTGAAAAAGCTCACAGCACCCTCAACGCCCGCTTCAAAATTATCGCTCACAGGAGAGAACGAAATGCCCACAAGGGGCGATACCACCCCCATTAAGTACCACTGTCTTAGATCATCAGTTGATTTTTTTTCCTGTCTTTTAGTTCAACTTAATTTTTATATTTTCACTTTCCGAAAACGAACTCCTTCCAAAACATCACTTTTTAGTTGTCATATTTGTCGAGATTGATTAATAGCGACCATACAATTTATTAGATATTACATATCTATTGTGGACAGTATTATCATATCAATCGTTTGACGGATAATAATTACTCTACTGTTATTACTTTTAAGAAGTTTCTCGTTTACCTTTGATCGTTTTAAAAAATGTGCTGGTTAACATATACATTGCGGATACAACGCGATTTGTTATAGTTTTGTATCACAATATTATATTTTATTGATATGCACGTACAATATTAAATAATAATAGACAATAGTACCTATATAATATTATATACACGCATCGATGGCAGTGCGCATATTCTATTGTCATCGTGATTAATAACCCCAAATCATCACATCAACTATATCGGAACAACTATACGTAGTTCAACTACGCGCGCGTACTGTCATTATTCATTACCCACATTATAGTCGTTGGAACCGACGTTTTTGCGATTTTTCACCGCGGTCCATATGACAAGCTACAAAGATTTACGGCAAAACTGCAAAATCTGCATATTATTTTTACATATTATATTATATTATAATAAAATGTGATGTATACAGTTGGCAACGGCACGCGAGGCCACCACGACTTTGACACGTTTTAATTGGCCGTCTTGAAAAACAAATGCATGCGGCAGTATATATTATATTGTATGTCGCTGTTATTACCATGTTTTATATGACATTATGTTGCCAGTGATCGCACGAGTAATTACGGACGACAACGGAAAACATAAAAAATAAATAAAGACTAAGCTTCGGGTGAATAATAATTGTAGTCGAAATGATTTGTAAACACCGACCGAGTACTTCGAATACGCGTATAAGCCGAACAGCGAATACACGAGCTCAAGTTTCCTCTTGATTTAGTGTCACTGTGTGTTTACAACAAACTCAAAACCGTTTAGCGCACACATTTGCACATTCTATATCTACATAGCTCATACACTGTTACCAATTTTTATCACCCTTCACGTTGTCCATTACATAATAGTATTGCTCTCTTTACGGGAATCTTAATTATTAGCCTTTTTTTTTTTTTTTACCTGACGCCTTACTGTAATTTATTGCGTAATTAGATACCTTTGTATAATTCGCCGTCTGCACACTGGCCTTGCCACGCCATGCTAATATATTATTATAATACGTACAAAATAACTAAAAATAAACGCCATTTGTTATATTATTTTAACGTATATATATCATATTTATATAGTTAGCGGTGCAACCAGGGTTCCTCGGCTCCAACACACCTCCACCAACTACCCATTAACCATGTTACAAAATTATTCATTTAATCTAGAAAAAAATCATAACGTGGATATACCCACATTATCATTCATCAACTAATTACAGTTGTATGGCAGTTTTACATTAGGATAACAAAAATTATTACACAACCACGAAGAACGTTCTGAATGTTTCTTGTTAAACCGGAAAAATTCTGGTTACGACACTGCCTGTGGTTGATTTCAATTTATCTATGATATATATTTTCGTCCTTTCAAAGTTATTTCTAACGAAAAGTGACGTTTTATATATTATATATGGTCTAAAAAAAAAAAGGTAATCATGTAGTGAAAAAAAAAACGTATCCGACAAACTTACAGGCAGCGCAAAAAGAGTCAACGAAAAAAAAAATCACTTTATAGACGAAAATTTCACTTAGTCCCTTCTTGTCGCCATCACACCGCCGCCGTAGTTACAATAATATATGTAAGGTAGAAAATATATATAGTATATTATATATATATAACACATCTCGATAGACGCGTGATGTTATACCGCAAAAGTAACCCCAACACGCATCGTAACAATACGATTTATTATATATATATAAACTTATACATGTAATGTGTACATGTGTGTGTGCGTGTGTGTATTTCGAGAACGTAAAAACGTTAACGCGTGAAGCCTCGTCGACACTACATACACTTTACCGCCACTCTGCAGTATACATATAGGTACCTATATACCACAACCAGCTATAATACATATATAATATTATATTGTATACGCGCAGCTGTGCCGGTCGCATTAGAATAGTTGCTCTCGGGAGATGACCGTAAAGTGCATATAATATGAGCGCAGTACCTCTGTATACACGCGCATATACACCATATCCTATACATGTATAAATATTCGAAATGTCTTAACACTCGCCGAATACGTTGTTATACCGACTCGTGATTGTTGTTTTTGTTAAATTCATAATATTATCGTGTACTATACCTTCAGTCGTCGTGTCTCTAGAAGATAATAATACAAATATATGTATTATGCGCGGGATCGAGTGTGTGTGTGTGCTTTGCTCACAGTCGAATGTGTCGCGTGAATAATCGTACGCGCCGCGTGAACGTACATACAATACGTGATGATAATATACATGCAAGGAAATGGCTAAATAAGGAGCAACGAGATCATTGAGAGGAAGAAATACAAAAATAACGAGTGGGATGAACGTGCCGCGTGTGGTCGGACATCGTTATGGCTCTGATTGGACGAAAATCTCGAGAGACGTTGTGATAATAATTGTATACGATTAAAAACGGTAAAAATGGTTATTGAATCCTGTAAACGTATTAAAAATGAATATAGCACGATATATAATAATATGTAGTAAATCGTGGTCGATTCACACGTAATATTAATAACTGAAATAGGTATGTAGGTAATTCATTATTATTATATAAGTTATAAACTTATAAGCATAACATATACCTACTTACTACTATATAAGTAATATGTAATAAATTATTGGTCAACCAACTCGACGTTGTTATAGATATATATATTAGCGTGTATTACTATCCCGATATTATGTAAGACATGAGCAACCATTATTTTAGAAGGAAAAATTTAATTTAATTATCTAGGTAATATGAATACGATTTGGCGTGATAAAGACGTGTACCTAAATATTCATATATACGTATTATATATGTATATATATTATGTATTCATATAATAAGGATTTTATGAACTATACTCAAGTACTTTACAATATTTCAAAATGAACATGCTATTTTGTATTATAACGTGTATATATAATATATTGAGTTATAACGTGATAAATCATAAATGTGCAATCTGGCGCTTAACTAACTCCTTCCTCAAAGTTATCCATCGATTCGCGTCTGCGAATATTTTCCACTGGTATTATAAGAACTTAATATCTAATTTAAAATAATAATATATATATATATATATACGTTTTAAAAATATATAATGCATTATAATTTGTTATTATTATATACTGACTTGTTGCTTTTAAATGATTGACATCACAAAATAAAAAGTTTAAGTTCACGTAACATGTGTTTTTTCAATATTTTTAATGCGTGAATTATTATTATTATTATTATTTTTATAATTTTTTTTTGTTTTTCAATATAGTGGTCGGAAAAATAAACAAAATTGAAAACAACATTAAACTAACGGGTAGCAAAAAATTACACGTCATATTGTTGTGCACCGTCTATCGCTGTCTACGTATAAAATATACGCGTGTTACGTGTATAATACTACGCTTGCCGATTAAATGTATTAAAGGGTTGTATTATAATAATATGTACGCTGTACATAGTGATGTAATACATTTGAATCGCAACTGCCTACTATACCTACGATAAAGGTACGTGTGCGTTACTTGATACACAATTTTCTTTTCTGATTTAAGAAGAAAAAAAGAACTTACGGTATTTGACGAAATAAATGATGGATAGTGTTTACTAACACAATAACTTTTCTAACGATAGGTACGCGATAAAACCATACAAAAATAAGATAACGTTGAATGATCTTTTACGCACACCGCAAGCTTTTATATTATACAAAGATCAACTTAAAATAGGTTTAATAAGACTTTATAAATGTATTATGATAAGTTGTATAGTCGTTTGGAACAGGTAAATCAAAATTTAATATTCATAATACTAATGGTTTTTTAATGTGAAAAATATATAATTTGATTTATAGGTGAGCATATTATGATAATATCTTATATTATTATTAAACGGAGTAACTGAAATGAACAGCTACCTAAAATCAACGGTTTTTTTTCTATTTATTTTGTTTCACAGCCATACTAGTTCATATTTATAATTATTAAAACAATATTCGCGGTTGAGGAGATGGGAATACAATAGAACTTCCTTGAATTGTTTTTATTGTCCTTTGATATAATATTTATTTGAGCTCACCAGGGTAAACATTTATACTGCCTGCATCACGTATAATTAATATACGACAGTTAAAATAATAGCAGCATGACCGCAACACGCAGATCAACGAATATTATTATACAATTCGAGCAAATAATAAAACGAATAAAATCGACAAAAAATGCTAAAAATAATACGAATTTCCAAATGTTCAAGGAAAACAAAACGCAGATGTGGTGACATAAGACAAGTGGAAAATAATTTTTAATTTTAAACAATTATTAATTAAATAAATAAAAAAACAAAACTACAAACATATTGCATGCGTCATATTTTAAAAATAATTTATACTATCCGTGCGAAAATCATAATACGGATTATAATAATTTTCAATAAACTCAATTAACGGACCAAATGTTCGGTCATAATATAGAAAGCGTCAATAATAATGGTTAGAATATATATTATTTTTCGAAACAAATGACTGAGAAATAAAACACTTATGTGATTATTAATTATATAATCAGTGTTGAAAATGGAGGATGCTAAACCAACAATAAGCCACTTATTCCTCTACGGCCTATCTATAGCTTACCTATCCTTCTGTTTCCGATAGAACTTTTAACTACTTCTCTAGACTCGCTTTTCAGAAGTTTTTTATAAACCCAAGATATTTTAAGTGATATTAGCTCTTAGACCAACACAACAGTCGGCAATTGGATATATGTATTAGATTCTGTACAAAATAAATTAAATTTTTTTAATATATATTAACAGAAAAAAAGCCAAATCTCCTGTTAACTAATAATTTTTGAAGAGCGAAACAACAACATTATCAAACAAAAAGATTAATTATAACAGAGAAAGAAAGTCAACTGAGGGTCTAAGGTGTAATGTCATTACAATCTGCGCTGCTCGGTGCTCACAATGTGTAGTAACAAATCGTATTTTTTGTGTAGTTTTATTTTTATTTTTTGAACTCAATCGAGTCAGATAAATTGGACGATCACAGACAATTTTGTCTTAGCGGGATGTCCATTCCACGTGTAACATCTTACACACATTCTGAAATCTGAATTATTTCCTATACCTTATAAAGTATAGGAATATAACTTTAATAACTATCGACTTACTACACATTATTATATTTCGTACGTGTGCTGAACTATATTTTGTCTAGTCTTGTTTTATCGCGCACTCTGTGTATTAATATCATTTTACCAATCGTCATCGGTAAAGTAAAATATATATTCATTTTATTTCAATATGACGTATACAATTAATACATTTTTGTTTATTATTTGTACGAATAAAAATGTTTTGTACAATTTTGAAACAAAATAAAGGTTAACAAATTCAGAGCTACACCGAGTTTTGAATTCATTACTACACATAAATAGCATTATAATTATTATAAATTATTGACGTTATGTATGTATGTATGTATGAGCGTATATAGTTTATTGTTATAAGTTATAACTTACAGCGATTGAATTGCCAGTACATACATTTTCACTTTATCCTTGATGTGTTTGATTTCAATAAAGATAAATGTGAGTATTCAAGTATTGATCCACATGTCAATAGAAACAACATGATTACATAGAATATAATAGATGGTAATGTTTTAAAATTACGTCAATACCGTTGTAGAACCAAACAACTTGGGTACATTATTCGCAAAACAACGGAAATATTTTGTACTATTTTACGGACAATTACAATAAATCCATTGAACCATAAAATTAAGTACAATGTTCCATTGTGCGTATAACATGAAAAAATAAAGATACATATTTTTCACCTAGCTATGCACGATAATTAACATACAATATTAACAAAAAATACAACAATTTAAATAGAATAAAATAAGTATTATATTATATTAATACTATAGCTATAGTATAGATATATTATGCAAAGCGATGTACATTATAATTACTCCTTCTTCGGTTAGGTTATGTATAATTTATAGTATAATATATTTATAATAAACCAAATATTAAAAAAAAAAATTAATTCAAAGATTTCATGATTCAATTTAAGAACTTTTAATATAGATAAAGAGGTTTATTAAGTCAGGATTATTTATTTAAGGGTATTAATTAATAATCGAATTAAATAATCAAAACAAATTCAAGAATTTTAATATAAAAATAATAATAAATAGTTAAAATAGAAAACTAGGTTTGTATGAAGATATTAGATGAATAACTCAAATGTGAAAATGGTCATATTAAAAGTATGTAATTTTGACTCATATAGTTATAACTGTATACAAAGAATTTGAAATTCAGTTTCACCATAAAACTTAATAATTATTAATATTATCCCATACAAAAATTTCTTCTCGCGGTTTTTCATCTCCTTAACACCTATTAAGAATTTACATAAAGCTTCCCTGTTAAGAACCATCTGTGAGGAATTTTAAATCAATACCAAGGATAGAGTTTTTGCATCCCATAGTGCTATTTTCTGCAAAAATAACACTTTTATTAAACATTTAAGAGTAGCCGATTTTTGAATAATTTACTTTAAAATACAATTCTTTGTATATTAATGATTCCGGATTCGTTAATATTTGATTCGAAATTGATTTTAATTTGTTGATTTGTGATTTTAATAATATTTAATATAATATTTGAGATTGTATACTGAGTGAATCTATTTTTCACATATTTTCTTCTGAAAATACTGCATTATAAATATTTTCAAATAAAATATGAATTATTTATCACATCTAAATGATATCACTTGTTTTCATCATCATAAATATTAAACCATTTCGCATGCTGCAATATATAGTCATCTATAACCGGCAACTTATGCGGAGACACAAACGGTCGTCGTATATAGGTACATCATAAAATGTTACGGCGATGGTGTAAAATCATGCGCTTTGGTCCGTAAATCAAAATTATATAAATCGAATTAAATCGTTAAATCGATAAGCTGATGAAAGTTGTACAGAGTTACAGCTAAATGTTATCGTGCGGTTTTAACGTCAAGTGTTTTTTCGGTTTCGGCAGATATTTCAACGGGTTTTCGTGAAACGATATACCTCTATGAACGCGTTTAACGTCGCGTACAGTACATAGATATAATAGTAACAGATCACTATCCGACAACTAACACTCGTCGACGACAATACGCCGTTATCTCATTCGGTTTGCAGCATCGGTCTTGCAATTACAGACACGAGATTTTCGGTAGGCACCAAATATAATACTGTGCGCGCGGGGCCTCTGCCGTGTACACGAAAAAGCGGTGCGCGCACAGCTCGGAAGATGTAATCGCGTCCGAAAAAAAAAACCGTACGCCGCAGACGGTGTCACTTAATCTTATCCTTAAATCGAACTGTCGGGTATAGCGAAGGGGAAAAAAAAGTCCGTGTCTTTGGACGCGGTGCGTAAGGTTAACTCTGTGTAGGGTTAGTTTTTCAGAATGACCCCGAGATAAGTATATATAAGGAACGTCTTATGATGTGTATATATAGGGTCTTTATGTGACTCTCATCGTCGTCATATATATATATATATATTGTTCAGCTGAATGAATGGCGGAAACATAATTTAAATTTTTTCCATCCCATTGAAACGCGATGACCCGTGACCTAGAAAACAGAATAAAATTCGGTTTGCGTAGCTCGCCTGCAGTAAATTACCTGGTACACTACATCATATCATTATTATTATTATTATTATTATTATACAGTACAGTTTTGTGTAATACAGTTGGTCGGTATAATACGCGAGCAGCGTTTACCTAATAATATGTCACATTGAGCGCCTTATTTAATTAGGCGGGTGATGCTTATATTATCTCTCGCCGTTTCGGGATCGCGAATACGCGCGTCACGCAGTGGAAGTCTCAGAATTTCGTGACTTTCGCCGTTTTCGAAAAGAAAAAAATACGACAGATGGTTTTCATTTAATGACGTTAAATGTAGGTGGGTATCGGTATGTGTATATGTATTATGTATGTATTATATACCGTATACGCAATCTACGCAGTGACGTTATTATTTTTCCACCCGTATCCGAAGCTTTGTGGATTTACTGTAGGTATACAAAAACGTTTGTTTATTTAAACGAAATAGCTGCGCACCTTAATTATTATAGTATCCGTTTTACTCGCGCGTATAAAATAGTTTTTTTTTTTTTGTTTCTCGTTTTTGTTGCTGAAGCAGGTATACACATAAAGTGTTTGACACGAAGAGATTTACGAGATATGCGCCAAAGCGCTTTGGCGATTTTCAATTATATAGAGAGCGCATTTCGTGCAAAGGATCCCTTTTGCTTTCAAACGAAAAATACGAGTGTTTATAGGTTAACGAAATCAAACATAATTACACTGATCGTATTAAACTTTCATTTACTCACTACGTATATGTAAACGTTGATATTTTCCATTGCTTTAATGTGACGACTGCCCTAAAATGTCATAAATGTTGATTGAGCTGACCATCATTTTACTTTGTACATATTGTAATCGTTCAATAAAATAATAATATAATATTATGTTCTATCCGGACGATGTAATTATTATGCGACTCGTGAGAATAAACCCGTATTTGTTGAACCACCAATCATATAAAATTCTACTTTCAGAGAAAATTTAATAATTCTAAATATGATTGATGTTGTAAATAAACCATCTATCAACATTAATCTGGCACTACTGCAAAGTACTACTAAATGTAATAATTTTAGTACTCTACTCATCGGTGTTATAGTGTGTTACCATGTCAGATGGCTGTCTAAATTTCAGTTTTACTATCTTTTAAATTCCAAATAATTGATGTATCCCCATACTTAACTATATTAAGTGCTTATTATACGATTATTTCATGAAGTTTTTAATATTATTTAATTATAGACTAATATAACGTTTATTGTTTTTCATCTAGTCAAATTATAATTAAGAAGAAACTGTTTGTAGTGGTTTAGTTAGAGTTACTCATAAGCCAAAAATCATATAAATCCCGTTCGAAATTAAACTTTTAGCTGTATACTTGTAATATCTACTTTACCAGGAATACTCTGACGGAAGTAAATTCCATGAAAGTATTTCCTGGCGTAAAAGGAAATAGTTAATTACTGGATAGAATTACTATATCGTCTTAATAATAAACTAATTTTAATGTTTTCTATATTTTAAGATTATATGAATAATATTTACTTTTAGATTTTGAGCAGAATAATGAACATGTTGGTTTTATAATGATGTGTTTTTATGTTGTGTTACTGCAGATACTTTTTATAGTAAAAAAAAAATACT
Source organism: Rhopalosiphum padi (assembly GCF_020882245.1). Classification (NCBI taxonomy): domain Eukaryota; kingdom Metazoa; phylum Arthropoda; class Insecta; order Hemiptera; family Aphididae; genus Rhopalosiphum; species Rhopalosiphum padi. The sequence continues at coordinate 51,789,904 of NC_083599.1, forward strand.
CAGATCTTCAATTTCGAGGGTAGTTTCTTGTGACAAATTGGATCTAGTTGGTACTTTAGTAGGTCAAAACTCAAAAGTAAAAAATTCCCTGTACATTTTTTAACCGCAAGCAAAACGAAAATATTTATTTAACACCTATTTTTGACGAAATCGATTTTATTATTTTAACGTAATTAAAAGAAAAAACATTTTTGAACTGGGAAAGAAAAAAATTACAAATTATTTTTAGTTTATATTTAATCATCAGGTACTGTCATGGTTATTTTATATTTTATTTGCAAGATATTAGTGTTATTTCTTTAAAAATAATTATTAATTTGATTCAAATTAACAAGAGAAATACAAATATTGGTCTCTTAAGTGAATCAATTTATTTATAATATATTATTCAGTTAAGTATTATGCGTAAAATTGGTTTTTCAACTAAAACAAAAATAACATTAGATATTGACTTAAATAAAAATTGATAATAGTATAAACGATTTTTTTATAGTGACCGGAAAATTAGTGTCTTGGAGAGAGAAATAATTGGCCAAGAACCATAAAAAAAAATGTCAGCAGGCATCACAACCTGTTAGTAACTAATCATTAGTTCATTACATATTGAATCCCAATTCACCAAAAAATATACAGGTTTCAATAGATTTTAAAAACGTTTCTATAGTTTATAGATATCTTATTTAGCAGAAAAAAGTATCAACAATAATTAATATAAACTTTTTCAAAATTGTATTTGTGACAGTAAGTAATAATTAATATTTTGTACACTAGAAAAAGTTAAATTTCATTTTTCTTCAGGATTCAATTTTTTTATAAGCAATTTCATTTAATTCTGTGTACAGTATATTAGGAGGTACCTATCTAATTGAAATTTGTATAGGTAATAGATTTCTCTAGTAGTCTAGTCTTTAAAGTAACCTGATAGGATGCTCTGTTCAAAGGTAATTCAGAGGAAGAAGGAGAGACGAGCTTAGGTCATACAAAATAATACTAATGTATAGTCGTATAGAGTATTGCAAAGAGCTATTTTAAAAAATAACTCAGATGTAGGATAATTCATAATTCTGAGCACATCAAGCAGAACTTAATAGCCGTGGCTTTTGAAATAAAATCTATCATTTTTCAGTATCATATCAATTTGATTTTTAATTACAGCTAATTAGTTTAATTTTCGTTAGATAAAATTTGTCATTATGTTTTTATAGATCAATAGTCAGTGTTAAAATAAGTAATAACATAATATAATACTGCTGTGTATAGTTAACTACGATGACGTAAATAATTATTAAAAATTAAACTAAACAATTAAGTTATTGCATTATTATTTATTGTAGACTATCGGAATATTATAGGAGTTTGCATTGTGATCACGAGCCCACGAATACATTTGCAAGTAGACTCACTTTGATAATTGTCATAGGTTATAAAAATTTATGTTTCAGTTATTTATGTAAAGTTAGTATAAATTATACACATATAACGATTATAATTAATAAATATATTTAGTAAAAATGTAAAAACCTGTAGATTTGTTTGTTTCCAATATGTGTTACAGTCATAGAGATCAAATACGATGTAATGTATAAATTATTATATTTTATACGTATTAGTTATATTTTTGGGCTTGTAAATAAATATTAAATTATCTCTTGAAACAATAAATTTACTGTGACGAATAATAAGTCATGGCGTTACCACTGTGAACAATTTATTGTACATAATATAAATGGCACACACCAGGGGTGTCGACTGATACCCCTCATAAAATTGATGGGTGGGTGAGTGCCCGGGTGGCCTTGGATGCTATATATATGTTTAGTTTTAATTAAATATGGGTTGGATAATTTAATGATATTGTCTTGTAAAACTGACATTCCCATTGACAAAAATAATGTCATCGATCAATTTGCCAAGTAAAGTAGACATTATATAGTTAAGAAACCATTGCTCTACTAAATAAAAAATATATTACGCTGCGTGATGCATTTATTAATTATTCAAGTGTATAATAATATCTTTTTCAACTTTCATTTTGTTCAAAATAGAAATATCCTGAAAATTGAAAAACATTTATTATCTAAAACGACATTTTTAGTATAGTTATTTGTATGTAAAAAAAAAAAAAAAAATACAACAAAAACACCTAAAGCAAAGAGTTTTTCTATGCCTATAGAGATTAATATTTTTGACACCCTTGTGAAAATGTACCGTGTGCCGCTGCATAATATCCTGATCCGGAATACGTTCAATCAAACTGTCTTTTCTAACCGATATAAACTACTGGTGTATATTTTACTATAAGCAGGTAACATATACACTGTAATAAATACATAATGTAATATTGTGTACGCGAAAAATAATAATGTTTAAGAAGAAAATTCACCCTCGAGGCTTATTGAAATCGAGTGTATATTTAAACGAAAATACAGTCTTTGAAGTAAGAAAAACTATAGTATCTACAGGTATACACACACACACACACATGAGAAAACTTGTGCCTTTCAACACATCTACGAAACACTTATTAAATATTTTCAAATAGAGTAGTTAGTAAGTATATTATATATAAATATATATATGTCACTGAGTACCTACAATACGTTTTTGTTAAACTTGATTATTTTAATAAAGAAAAAGTAAAAGTCATCGTTTTTTTTTCTATGTTGAGATCAAAAATTGAAAAGTCCATTGAACATGAATAACATATTCAACTACGAAAAACAAACCAGCATAAATACAATTATCACGAGTTTATAGACAACAACAATGTCTTCAATTTTATTGCTTGTGGGCATACAAAAGTTAGTTTTTTGTTTTTCATTTCTATGCTTTAAATAAGTGTAAAATAAAATATTTTATAAATGATAAACGTTAGTAAAATTATGATATTATTATCTATTTTATTATTCAGTGCTATAATATAGGTATCGTAACTGTGAATTATGCATAAATTGCACAAACGCAGGTATAAATGATTTAAAATTGTATATAGTTAAAAAGAATAATGTTCTATTTAAAAATATTGTTTATTATTATTACTGAATAAAATATATTGGTTCGGTGGTAAAAAATATACTAGTTGTTTATAATTGCCACTTTTACTATCGTATATCCCTTAAAGTTCAAATATTTTTACAGTTAAGCATATATCAATAACTGTGTAGTGTGTAGAATGTAAATATATCCCAAACCGAGGTGAGTGACAAAAAAAAAATAATAATAATAATAATAATTTCGGTCCCAATTTAACTCATTTATATAATTTTTTTGTAATTTATAGACACCGCTACAGTAGCCCACACAATTTTTGAATTTCATAGAATCATTTGACTGTTTTTTTTTTTTTTATATTTGAACTTCTTTTAACCGATAAAAATAATTATTACCCATCTCATCAAACACACCAAGAAACACTCAAATAATTAAATATATAAGATTTTTTTATTCTTTAGTATTATACATGTAATAAAAATATAGAACCAATAATTAACTATTATAGTGTGTAAGTACGGAATATTATTAACACATTTATTTTACTTCAGTGATTTAATTTGATGTAAGTGTTCTATTAAAAAGACTTATTATATCCTGTTAAAATATGTAAGTACCTACCTACGTTGAATTTTCCCTGAAAGTATATGAAATATTGCAGTTAACATTTGTATATTAAATGAATATCACACCATAAATATATGGGATCAACACTTACAGCTTAAACTTTTACACATTTGGTATTTAACTATTTTAACGTTATATAAATTACATTTAATTACCACTTTTGTATGTACATCTATCAGCCAGCTGCTAAAAACGGTGCAATTATGCAATAACTATAACGCAAGAACTTTAGATCATTACCTACCAACATTATAAATTTAATTTGGCTTGAAATCCTTTAATACTATTTAACATAAATTGTTGACCTCATAATTTAAAGTCTTTTATTAGACAAAGTTTTATAATGTATATATTGTTGTATAGAAATAATTATTCAGGTGAAAAATGTCAAACTCGATTATTATGCATGAAATTGTAATATGATTGAGAGCAATTTTGAATAATGGGCCGCCCTATACAAAGGTACCTATATATCTATATATACCATTTTTATTATGAAAATTGTAATTATAAATAATCAAAAGTGATTTTAGTACAATATTTTAATATTCAACGAATCCAATATAATTAAGTATTTATGATTTCAGTCATAATTTTAAAACGTTATGTTAATTTAACTAATTTATATGTATATATCTACCTACCCCCATTAGGCCATTAATAATAATAATAATAATATTGTATATATTAAAAATTATTTTTAAAACTTAGAAATTTTAAAAATACCACTTGGAAATCAATGAATAATTTAATAAGATGTGTAAATGTCTGTCTCTAACTTTTAAACTTGAAACTAAATGTATATTTAATAATAGTATTAAAAATAAATCAAACTTGAATACATAATTGTTTATTATACTATATTATATAATAATAATATTATTATTATAATATAGCTGTTATTACACTCGTCGGTTTTACAATCAAACACTAAACACATAAAATATTGTTTGATATTTTATTATTAATAATTTTATTTGAATTTATTTTCAATGGATTTAACAAAACAAGTATTTTAATATAATTAATTATGAATAGGTAACAATCAATATTTATTGATTTTAAATCGCTAAAAAAATACATCTTGTATCTTCAAGTTATAACCTATATTTATTATAATGGTTATTTAAGGTTATTTAAATAAATAAATTAAATGAACGCGTAAAATATATTTTGTAGATGGAATTTTTAATATAAAATCATCTATTATTATATAGAAACTTTTAGTAAAATTACATTTTAGCTACCTAGTTATTCAATTATGCCCCTGCTGAATTCTATAATAGTCTGTTAATGAATCGACCATGGAATTCAATGCCACACGAATGTTACTGGGAAAAGTTTTGCGTCTATCAGGACAAAATAAATTATTTGACTTTTGCCAAAATACGAAACGATTTATAAACTTATAAATTAAGTTGGGGTTTTTTTAACTTTAATTATGTATGTCGCGTATTAAATAATACCAGAATGATAGTTTTTATTAGAACCAAATGACATTACAAAATAAAAAAATAGTAAAAAGTCGGTTAAGTCCTTCTGTTTTATCTACACTATAGTTGTTGAGCTTACTTCATGATATTGAGGTCATTGCAATAGACATTATAAATTTTAATTCAATTATATGTTAACACATTACATACGGAAAACGATTCTGAGCAGATACAGATCGAAAATGTTAATTATCATAATATTATTTCATATAATATTACTAGGTGTTAGAAGTGTAAGTCAACAGCAATAACGTAGTAGTGTTAAATGATTGATTCGTAAATTATAAATAGATTATAAAATTAATCTAAATATTTTGAAAATAATTGAAAACTACAATATTTACAGTAAATAGTAATTTGTGTGGTGGTAAAAAGTTTCAAATGTCACAAATAATATTTTTTGAATCACAACAAAATAACTAAACTAGTTATTTTTCGTTTAAAAATCCAATTTAGTCGGATTTTTAACTTCATATTTTAAAATTTTGAATTATTATTTTAATGTTTATTTACATGTTATAATGTCATAGTATATGAAATATCATCTATTTTGTAATGTACCTACCTATTTACATTTTGAACACAAAATATAACATTATTGTTACACAAATAACTATATTACCCAGAATATTACCTTTATAGTGCATATATATTATTTTTTGGTATATTTATTTGAATTCATTATTGTTGTGTGCATTTTTTTTTTTTTATAAACGAATTATGCCCTTTATCTAACAGTGTTAGCTTTAACAAAAAAAAATGTTATTTTTTTATATACACATCGAATGATCAAATATTATATAGCCTAACATGATTATTATCGTTTTGTTGAAGAATTTTTTTTGAATTCGATAAAATAACATTTATTGAAGCACTGTTATTAATATTTTAACACCTGGGATGACTATAAAATGTACGTGACGATACGATTCGGCGATAGAAAACATTTATTTTAACCTGAAAAATAATGGAAAGCGATAATAAAGTTTTGTTTTTTTTACACAGACATTTTTTTTTAAAAACTTTTTAATACCATATGCCTAGGAATTCTTTCGCCATACGCGAAGGTACAGTAAATATAGTAATGACATTGGAACTGTTCATTAGAAGTATTTAATAATAGCGTATTGTTTGCCTTCTACAGAGGACATAACGTGTGAAAACTTTGTCAATTCGAAAATTGTTTTATTTGGCTTTAAAACTATTTGCACATTTTTAGTTTAGTCTATAGGAATCTATACTTTTGAAGTAATTCCTAGTCGACGTCTAAGAAAAAGTGTTAAAGTATTTTCACACTCAGTAATGCCGTTCACGTATAGTATACGAGTCACGAGATTAACAATTAATGTTAATAGAAACATTTATATTCATATTGTTTTAATTTTAATAACGTGCAGGTTTCCAATATTGTTCACTAAAACTTTTCGACTATTCTTAGTACGAAGCATTAAATATAATGTATGCATGTAGCTCGTGAAGGTAAGTTTTAGGATGTTTTTCAATTTTTCTGTAAATATAATTATACCTACGTCTTTTGAAATAATAACATTCTAATACATTTTTAATATAATACCTTAGAAAAAGAGTTATTTGTTCAATCAAAAAAAAAAAGAATTACCTACTCAAAAAACAGACCTAAGTTATGAAGAACATTCTGACAGAACCAGTCAACTACTTTTAATCATAAATGTATTCCAAGTATTCTCAAAGCTCTAGTCAGTCGTAAAAAGGTAAAGCATCTCAACAAATCAAGAAAATAATATTTCCAAAGGTGATTTTTTAGTTGCTGATTTTGTTGTAAAATATATTATATATGAATACTTCAAAGGACATGAAGACATTTAATGTTCAGGTTTTGGATAAACATGAATTTTCCGATTTTATTAAGTTAAAACTAAAATATATCTAACGATAGGTTAGATTGAAAGATGTTTAGGTGAATTACTTTTTACTAAATTACATAAAGGATTGCTTTTATTTAAATAAAGAACAATTTCTACCATAACGAATTAATTTTTTTTTTATAATGTTTTCCACTACTAATCAGTAAGGAAAATAATTATATAAAGTCATAATAATTTATTATTATAAATCTCATTGATTTAAATATAATGTGTTTTATACAATTTATAGTTTTATAGAAAAAATAAATAAATGAAAAAATGCATTATTTATTATGTTTTAAACTAAATATTAAATATTGTAGGCTGTCAAAGTAACATATGTAAATACATAATAAATACAACTATCTACTATTTATATAAATATTAATCTACAAATAAGTTAACTTGTCCAGTCTTTCCTCTTATAGTAATTATGTAAAAATAAAGATGGTTATAATTATTCATTGTAATCGAAAAGATGTAATTTTTTTGTTTTGCTACATAAGTAAAATATTATTATGTTCACTGAAACAATATAACAAATTTGTTGATGTCCAAGTTGATGCATATAAACAACAATATTGATTATCTCAATGTTTAAGATGATTGACAGTTTATACATTTCTACGAATAATTTCAACATAAACTATTTGGTAGATATTATTAGTTTAACTGAGTCAACTAAAGTGTAATCATCAAAATGATCAAAACATAATCAAAACTCACTGGCATTCGCGAGCTTTACATTTCTCAAATATTCTTTGTGCGAAGTTTAACAATTAAATTTTGGTACTTATAGTGCGTAAAGGAAGGTTTAGAATACTTTTCATTTTTCCTATAATTATCGTAATAAACCTACGTATATTACGATAATAACATCCTTAGATCTTTTTCACATAATTTAATTCAATTAAAATGGTATATTTTTTACATTAAACTAGTAAATCTGTCATTGTTATATTTTTTATCGGTTACATAGTATCATTATACTTTGATTCCCATATTAAAATAGTTGACTCGCAAACTTTTTAGTAATCAGTATACACCAGCATGTTTTAGCAAAATTTAAAAACTATTAAAAAGCTACACACAAAGGTCTGATTTCCAAAAAAAAAACTTGCAAATCTCTATGAACAAAGATTAATTGAATAGGGTTAAAATCCATATAAAAAAAACTTCAACTTTTGACCACATTCAAAAGGGTAGGTACCTATATAATATTTAATTCTGTAATATTATACGCTGATATTGCAAGAAATTTGGTTTGAACAGGTATCTGGTATGTATATATATATTATATTACTATAAATAATATATTACAGAAAAGATATAAATATATAATAACTTGAAACGGGAAACTTTATGTGTGCAATTTAATGTACATACAATACTTGCACGTTAATAATTAAAGATATACTTGAACTTGATGTATAGCTATAAAAGTTCTTAATTATATGCATGTCATGCATGTCATGCACAATTTTGGAGTATAATATGAGCACGCGCGCACTTACATGTGTGCGATGCTGCGGTGTTACTGACTAGCGATGAGACGGGCTTCAATGGGTTTTAAAGTTAAAGTTAAGTTGAATAACTGCCAACTAATGGCACGTAGTCGAAGACGTGTATTCGAAAGCGGAAACAGAAAGCTAGAACAAAAGAAGAAACTTCTAATGATGGTTCAGTTCCATCACCAGAATCTTTCTTTTGGAACAACGCACGTTGAATATTGCGTTAATGAATACAATGTTTAGACGGAAACCTTTTGGATAGTTTTCACAAATTATAATCGTGTCCATGACATTTTTTGACGTTTGGTAAATATTCATGAGCAGTGGCGAAGCATCGTAGGAGACAAAGAGACAGCGTCTACTCACTTAGAACCGGGACAAATAATGTATTCTATTTAGATAAAATATTTTTTTAGAAATTTCTATGTAATTAGGGGTACTTATTAATTGTTATTATTTGAACTTTGAATTATTTGATATTATAAGTTTAACTATCTATGTATATAGTCAAGTGCAATTATCTACAAAATTATGAAAAAAAATTATTAATAAAGTGTACCGACATTCGCAAGGTTCACACACACTTGAAATATACAGTATTTTTATTTATTTATTTTTTTTTTTTTTGGCATGGTTGTGTAAAAATGCATATAGATGTTAATTTTTTTTGACACCGTTCAAACATTTCAATATATATGTATATTATTCAACTATATCGGTGAATAATAGAAAAAAATGATATTTTATGTTTTTTACTTGTTATTATTTTTAGACAGAACTACGTCTTTAATATAAAATTGTATATCAATAAAATGCAATAATATAAAACACCATACAACTATTATAATGCTTCGATACTACGCTCTATACGTATAGGTATATATTGTATCACGTCGAAAATATATATTAATAATAGTTATACAATTTGGGGCAATTTACTTTCATTCAAACACAAAATCGCTCGTGTATAGTCGTATACGCGCATACACATTATATACATATATATATGTATATATTATGCTCAAATTATGGAATTCAATTTTCGTGGTTCCTTTGAGCTCGGGCTGTACTGCAGTATTTTGGTGTCTATACAGGTAATACACGTATATTATTATTATTATTGTCATTTTTTTTTTCGTGCACATGTATAAACAAGTAGGTAGCAAATAGATTCCAATTCATTACCATCTATTGTTTGAATTTTGTAAAATATATAGTGAACCGAAACTCAATAAAAAAAAAAAACTACTCGTCGTTTTCATTTCGTCGGAATAATAATATAATAATATCCACGTTCGTCCGGAAATCGTTAGATGTATAGGTTTACGATATCATATTGTATTCTACTTTATGTGTACGATATATAATATATTAATATAATATAATAATTTCCGTTAAGGATTCGAATTCGAACGCGTAAAGCCGTTCGTAATACGCGGTCGTCAGATCTCGTCTCAGAAGTTCTTTCGCGCGCGTTCTTTACGATAATAACAATTATTATTATTATTATTATAATATGTCTTGACAATGTAAAATTATATATATGTATATATGTACTAGTATTATATATAAAGTGAATATTATATACGTGAGTGAGTTTACGCGACGTGATATACGCTATATTTCCGTGGAATTTCATCAGGCACATGCACAAATCCAAAAATATAGATACGTGCTCGAGAAATTCTGAGACTGGTCCGATGTAGGAATCATCGCGGCGGACGCCTGATAATGACGTATAGGTGTATACGCGATGTTTCGTCGAATATCGCGAACGCGTTTCCGCGGTGCGCGACGCTCCGTTGCGCGTAACGTCCGTCGAATTTTCATTAAAATTATACTAGAAAATATTAATCTATACATCGTTAGCCGTACACGACCATAATATTATGATATACGAGTAACGCACCCGATACGATTCAACCGTATACTATAAATATATGACATTATTATTGTACTTCTTGTGCGGGCGCACTTGCGATTTTTTTTTTTCGCCAGAAAATAAATCGTTCGAATATTGGTCGTTTGACCGCCGCCGTCAACCGTTTACGTTAATATATAATCGCGCGCGATTAATGACATAGTAATAATATTATTATTTACCTGTCGGGCGAGGTACGCGTGTTGACGGCCCAGCACGGCCATGGTGAGCACGTAGGTGACGCACGTGGTGGCGCTGAGGGCTATGCACAGGGCCAGCGTGAGCGGCAGTGACACGTAGGCCAGGTAATCGTAGAGCAGGATCCATCCGAGCAGGTCGGCGCCCTCGGCCGCGTTTGCCACCATGTGGAACACCACTTGGACGTCGGCTGTGAGCCAGGCCAGGTGGGCCACGGCCGTCCAGTACTGGCGCCGGCCGCCGGCCAGCCGGCACCACAGCAGCGTGACCACGTTGGTGGCCAGCAGGCACCACGTCCACGGCGACCGGGCGTCGTACACGGACAGGCAGTACACGTCGAACAGCACGGACGCGGACACGTAGCACGCGAAAGCCGCGCGCTTCTGCTTCGCGTTGTAGCTCTGGTAAAGGCTCTCGGTGGCCTTGTCGGCGAACCGTCCGGCGTTCGGCGACGAGGACGAGCCGCCGGCTGATGCCGAAGTCGGCTTCGGCGTGGATTCCATCGGTCCTCCGTCCGTTTGGTCTTCCGCGTTCAGCGTCGACGTCTTCGCGGTTCTTGTCCGTGCGTCTTGCGCCGGCGATAGTGTTATATTATACAATATATTATTTATTGTTTTATACTACAATAACGATATAATATTATGGCAATCGAAACGACTCGTACCGTATAGACGTGTGCGACGGATTGGTTGACGTCGCGCCGGCTCTTGGTCGACAGGCGATGTAGTACGACAACAGTTGTAGTAGTTGTAATATTATGATATTGTATCGTGATAAGCGGTCCGCCGACACGTCGTCGTGTGTATACGACTACGACGATAATAATAATAATAACATACAGATTGTCACCACAATAATAACGATATGATCATTATTGTCATTATCGCCTGGCTGATTTAATATTAATTACAACAAATAATTATTATAAACATGTTATTTTCATTGCGATAAAAAACGTATGAGAGATGTAATACGACAAATAGCATTCATTGTACCTTACAGCATATAACACGGACGCGGTACCGGCGCGTGTTGGGCCCCTTCCCCCCGGACGGTGCGCGAACGCGTGCGTTGGACCTGTGCTTGGGACCCGACCGATACACGACCGACACACTCGTCGCGCCCGGTGCCACTGACGCTACCGTCGCGATCGCCGTCGTGTGCTCGCCGCCGCCGCCGCTACCGCCGTCGTCGTCGTCGTCGTCGTCGTCGTCGTTGCCGTCGCCGTCGGCCGCGGTGATCGTCGTGGTCGCGGTCGCCGCCGTCGACGTCGTCCGCGTAGAATCGCGCGGCGGTAGTCACGGTCCGAGTCCGCGCGCTGGTGCCGGCCGCCGCCGCCGTGAGCGTTGGCCGTCGTCGCGGTGGTGCGAGCGGTGTGGGCACCGGCCGGCAGTGGCGGTGGTGCTGCCGCTCGCTGCTCCCGCGCCGCCTGCCACCGCCGCCGCCGCCGGCTGCTGCTATTAACGAGCGTACCCCGCCCCACCCCGTCGCCGCGACAGCCGTAGACCACAATCGATATCAAGCGTGCGCGCCAAATAACGTACGCCGCTCACACACACACACACACGAGCGCGCGCGCGCGGTGCCCACTTATACCGTGGTATAATAGGTGTGCGAACGGCGGCGGCGGCGGTATAGTAATACGCGCGCGAAATTCCCTCGCACCCCCTCTCGCCTATACGCGGGGCCGCACTCATCCGGTCGGCAGTGCGTGCGATTCGTTTTTTTTTTTTTGTTGTCATTATTGTTATTTGTTTTTCTTTTCCGGTTGCTCGAGCGGCGTACCGCAACGTATAGGTGCACGCGCGGTCCTCGACGACGCACTCGTCCTCTCGCGCGGCTCATCGCATCTCCCCGACCTCGCGCGAACACGATTATTGTCATTCTTGTCATTTTAGAGGATAAACTTGGCGTTGGGTGTACGGTTTTTTCCGTCTATGTCCGCAAAATTATTAAAATCAAACTCTGTTCTCCACGTCCCGGGTGGGTGATTGCTGGTCCGGCGTACACGATCGGACGCTGGGACACTGTGTTTGTGTCTTAGCCACCGATAATCTACACGTTGTTATGAATATGTTCAGACGAGACACGCGAGTCCGTCAATTCATACCGATTTAAAAAAAATAATTTATTAAGGCAGTAATTATTTTATTATATATTTTGAAATTGATCAATAATATTATGATACTTGATACGGACAAATTCATAATTGAGATTGAAAAACGGAAAGAGTTGTGGGATATTTCGAGCACTAATTATTATGCTAACAAGATCATAAAACAAAACTCATGGATAGACGAGTGCCGAATATTTTGCGAAAAATATGATGAAATGCGAACGGTACAACTATATGGTCTATATAATATAACAAGCTCTTGCAATGCAGAAACGCTGCAGTGGCCCGATATAGCCATACTACGGGGGTACTAGTCGTTAGGAAGCTTTTTGCTTTCTTCGTCCGATGAGCGCAAATCGTATAACACTATCAATAACACGGTCCGGCAACTATACCGACTATTTAATATAATATTATATAGATATAGGTAACCCTATCAAAAATACGCGAATGGGCGATAAAAGTTCAACAGTTATCCGGTATATAAACAATAAAATATCCTTTTGTTGTATACACATGTAATAACGTAAAAACAGAAATAAAAGAAATATAAAATTAATAAAATGACTAATAGTAAAGTTGTAAAAGTCACTAGCCTTTGATAATAGAGAATAACCAGATATAATGAAAGATTTATATTGCGCGACAACTCGACGATTATATGTAGGTATTTATTATATTTTAACTGCTATACAATTATAATATGTCAGCATATCATTACATCCACTCAACGCGAATCGTATTGCGACCTCATAACATCACTCACAGGTCCATAGGTGAGTGTGAGTGATACATATATATTTAAATTGATAAGAAAAAGTTCATAGGTAGTTGAAAGTTGTAAGTTTGATTATCATTTTATTGGGTCATATTTTTATTATACAATATCATTAAGAGTTGATGATAATATTGTGATTGAAGTTTACATATTGTATAGGAATAATTTATTGAAGTGTAGAGCTGAAGTTGAAAGTCTCTTCAACTCCCATTCCATTGATGCATTATTTCATATTACTATTAATATCTTTGTATTAATATATTTTCTAACCGGTGGATTGTGATGGTCGGTCTACAATTTAATAGTGATTTTTTAATTTAGCTTAGTTTCTAGTTTTATATATACTATTGATTTATTCACTAAATCTTCTTATACTTAGCTAGGGTAAAAATGTTTTTATATATACCATGCAGTGTTCCCGGTAAGGCGGTCACAGGATAAATTTTATCTCTCATTACCCTGTAAATATTTTACAGTTCTGTTTACGGTACGTTAAATTAGACTAATGGAACATAAATTCCTATGACTTACTATATGTAAGTACATTTTAACTCATGTAATTTGTTCATGCACAACAATCTTTATTTTTATTTTTCAATTACAACCCCTATTTTGAATACCATTTTTAAATTCATCAATTTTGATTTATCAACATGTATTCTAAACCCAAAATTAACAAAATAAGAGCAGGTATAACATTAAAAAACATGTATTAAATTAAACTTTTTTTTAGTTAACCTACTTTTTTGTTCTAAACATCATAATAATATGATATAAACATTATGAAATTACTGAAATTAGATAATTAATTTTAAAAAACATGTATTTTCAGAAAATGCAATTCTAAATGTCTGTTTATTTTTATCAATATCATATTATTAACCAGGGCTTGTATTTTGTAAACGTTATATTTGACAAAAAACGATTACAATTTTTAAACGTAATTATAACGGAAAAAGATAAACATAAATAATTTAAATACACAAAACATAACAACTAACAAAATATATGATATATATATTATTAAACAAAACATAACGCAAAACGTTATATAATAATATAGTATATCATTAAACAAAATAAATTCTAATTATTAAATAGTTTAAAATAAAAATACTGGTTTCATGGAAATATTTATTCTACTCGATATATTTTTACTCAATCAAAGAATTAATTTTATTCCGTATCCGCGCGCGGGCCATCCCAACATCATTAGATATTATTTAAAATTTAATAGATAGGTACAGTAGCGTAGCTAGGATTTCTAAAAGGGGGGCCACAAAAAAGTATTATATAAAATTCACTGCTGATTGCCTAGACAAAACAACTGGTAACGTTTGTAATCGAACTAGGTACCACAGGTCCACAGCTATAGATAATAAATAACATTTTTACTTTTTTTATACTCTGTGGACGTACTGATAAAAAAAAAACAATAATAAAAACACGGCTGATGGGGGAGGGGCCATGGCCCTTCGACACTGGATAGGTATTAATAGGATAATTTTATTACCAATAGATAATAGTAAGAATTCAATTGTTATGTTAAGTTTGCTCAGAATATTGTTCAGATGTACCCTACATTTTATTGTTTGTCAAATTGCTTTCTGTGTAGGTAATTTTGAAACAGGTACCTACATAAAAGCGTTTTAAATTTTAATTCTAAATGAAGATAAACGAAAAAGTAAAATAACGTTTAAATTCTGAATAACTATAAACTAAAAATTTGTATAACGTTTTAATGTCAACATATAACAAAATATTTATTCCAAATGCAAGCCTGCTATTAACAATAATAATGATCAACAAACGCCAAACTACTAAGATCGCAATGACACATGTCTTTGATAGTGAGGCTCAATAAGTCATAATATATTAATATTATATAAAAAAAAAGGTAATCACATTTTAACACATTTTTTTTTGTAGAAATAAAAAAAGCCCATATTTATTTTGTTTGAATTACAAAGGGTTCGTAAAAAAGTATAACAACCGACGCTGGGTGGTGCGATCACTGCCAACTAGCTAAACTTAAATTCTGAAACGTTTCCATATCAAGACTTTCAAGCCAATTTTAGAAATAATACCACCAGTTTGATAATACTGAAATAACATCTATTTCCACTAGTGATCTATTCGTTTATTTCTATATGCATATCATTTTTGTTGTTGATGTTCACGCCCAAGTACTTAAAATGATTAACTTTTTCAAATTTATAATTATTAACTTCTATGGAATCTAAAATTTGGCGGTTTTCTCAATACGACCATATACTTAGTTTTCCCTTCGTTTATATGTGATCCCATTCCTATACTTGCATTTATCAGCTTAGATGTTATGTTGATGACTCCCTCTTTGGTTTTGCCCATTACCACAATGTCATCTGCATAAGCTAACATAGCTTGTTCATTGCTTATTTTCATTCTTCTGTCGTCGCTTGTGTCTCATATTTTTTCAAGGGCTAAGTTGAATAATGCAAGCGACAGCGCGTCTCCTTGTTTTAGACCCAATTTAATTTCAAAAGGATCTGAGAAGCCTTGCAAATAACGTACTCTGCATATAGTTTTCGTAGCATGCTTTTATTAGGTTCACATACTTTTTGGGTATTCCTAGGAATACCAGTGCTTTCCAAAGCTCTTCTCTGTCTACACTATCATACGCCTACTTCTAATCCACAAAGACTAGACGCAAG
The DNA here is from genome assembly GCF_020882245.1 of Rhopalosiphum padi. Lineage (NCBI taxonomy): Eukaryota > Metazoa > Arthropoda > Insecta > Hemiptera > Aphididae > Rhopalosiphum > Rhopalosiphum padi. Next base: position 51,806,115 of record NC_083599.1, read on the forward strand.
TCCTTTCCAAATTCGAAGTATTTTGACATTATCTGTCAGCTGTCTTAGTGCGAAGATATGGTCTGTTGTGGATTTTCCTCTCCTAAATCCGCGTTGGCAATTCCCAACTATTTTTTCGAAATGCGGGTTTATTCTTTCTAATAATATCAGTGTCAGAATTTTATAACATGTGACCAGTAATGAGATTTCTCTATAGTTCTCAGTCTTAGTGGGATTTTCCTTTTTAAGTATCGGGCATACAATTGCGGTTTTCCATTCTTCTGGGATAGTCTCTGTTTTCCATATTGTCTTAATAACTTCTGTAATCTTTCTTACCAATATTATACCACCATTTTAAGTAATTCCGCTACTATGCTGTTCTCTCCTGGGGCTTTGTTGTCTTTAAGCCTATTAATTATAATCTTGATTTCTTCATATTTGGGTGTGTCTATATCTATTTCTGCTGTTTGATAGTCATCCTTTGGATTTAAAACATGTCCTATTGTGAGTCGATGTAGAAGGTCTTCGAAATGCTCCTTGAAATAGTTTATGACTTGTTTTTCAACTGTTATCGTAGTTCCCGTATCTTCCACTAAGATCCTTATTTGTGGCTTAAAACAAACTTTAACTTCCCCGGTCATTTTGAAAAACTTTTTTGCGTTGTATCTATTAGTTACTATCTCTTCTATTTTCTTCTTTTCGTGTAGACGGTTTTCTCTCCTTAATAATTTATTTGTCAATTTTCTTTGTTCTTCATATTTTCTTATGCATTCGTCTAATTTATTTTGTAGTGCTTTTTTTCTCAATTCGTTTCTTCTGATTATTGCATTCTCACATATATCGCTAAACAAGACTTTATTACTCTCTTTGGGTTTCATCCCCAAAATTTCTGTTGCACTATTAACTACTGCTTCCTTTGTTCTGTTGACCTACGAATAGAATTTTTAACGGATACAGTTACCCTGGTAAGACTGCAAATTATTGTTTAATTCTACGAGATCAAAATATAACTTTATACCTTGTTTAGAGGAGATGTTAGAACATTAAATAATATTTTTTACGTTGTAAATATTTATTGTAAACATTAATATTAAAAAGGATAAAACTGTATTGAGTCGAATGGAACGCATTATGCTATATAGTACCTCTACTCCACACATCCAACTGAGTTTTGAAACATACTCGGAGCTAGTGAAAGGAAAAACTATAGTCAACAATAAGGTAATAGAAGAATCGGCAGATCTATTTGAAGCACCGTCGGACCACAGTTTAGCACATTGTATATCACAGGACCTAAAATGAATCAGGGAACAGCGCTCCTGTTTTTCGGCAACATAACTATGCTGATCCACGAATCCACGGTTATATATATTCTCCAAGAGCAATGGTACATCATGTACACGATCACAAGAACTAAATATTGTCAAAAATCATCATTGGAGGACATCTTCCTGATAATACATAACCTGAGAGCCATCTGCATCGAACTCAATATTAAGAAGCTATCGATTTCCCAGATCGGTAGTGAAAGTGACCAACTGGACTGGTCTACGGTTAGAACCATGTTCCGGTTTGTGTTCAAAGAAACGATCATAGAAATTCATGTATATCTACAAACGGAGTTAAAGGATTCAGCAAAGCAGCAAGTCCTGGCAGAGTATCATTCCAGCCCACTAGGAGGTCATCGCGAAGTCAACCAAACTCTGAAGCGTATCCAAACGCAGTTCAATTTGGGAAGGATTAGCGGATGACGTGAAAAATTACGTTTCTTAATGTCCGTCATGCCAAATACACCAAACAGGCAACAGTAATGTTAAGCAGTCCATGATTATAAGTACCACAGAAATGAAACCTTTTGAAATAGTTTTTATCAAACATAATATACATCCTGACGATGCAGGATAACCTAACGAAATTTTTAATGGTGGTTCCTATGGTCAACCATGAGGCAAATGCGGTGCTTATCACTTCGTAACTTCGTGTGTGTGTCTCTATGAGATCCCGAGCGTGTTAGTCAGTAATCAGGGAACAGAGTTCTTAAGCCAAGTATTAACTGAAGTATGCAAGTTTGTGAAAATAAAAAAATGTAACACCTCGTCCAACATCCCCAATATAATGGAGCCTTGGAAAGGAGCCATCGGATGCTAGAGAAATACTTACGGCATTTCGTAGACAAGGATCAGATGAACTATACATTCATACCATATGCTATGTTCGTTTTTAACTCATCAGAACATCGTTCTACAGGGATGCAACCGTACGATCTAATGTATAGGCGCATAATAAATATGCCAAATTCTATAACAAAATCTCCAGAGTCTCATTACAATTATGAGGACTACCACGTAGAACTAAATTTCACAAATTATTAATTTTAACTAAGATTTATTATGGCCAAAATGAGTACTAAAAAACTCTACACAAACAGTTTCGTCTTCTGTTACTACTATCTGAGTATTAAAACAGAATATTAAGTAAAAAAGAACGAAACGTCAAGATTAAGAAATTTTAAATTCATACCATTGACGATGGACATGTAGATCCAATTTTGTTTGTGCCCTGACCTTTAATTTTACGGACACCTGTAGATCTACTATGGAAATTAGCGGTTCGATGACAATCCAGGTACGTTATGGTTTTATTCTGTCCTACAATCTGCACGCTATTAATATTTTTAGACTCTTCCATGTTACTGGTTGCAATTCCGAACTCTTCCATATTATTATGTATAAATATTATAATTTATAATTAAAATAATAATATATTAAATTATTAAGTATAATACCTGTAATCTATATGATTGAAGAGTATATCACAGAATAAAATAATATCACCACAGCATATAACAATATCACGTTATAATTTCAAATTTGTATAAATGATGATAAGAAATGAGATTTTTACAAATATTGATAAGAAATGTGAACGCTTCTGATTGGTTGCGTAATTTTGCTCCCGAGACGCTCGTCATAGCCCTAATTCCTCCTGATGTCGACTACTTTAGCTCCAAGTAACGATAACGAAAATTTTATCTCATTAAGGGTGAGCCAATGGGAATCATGTACCAAGTTAGGTTCTTATACTCTCTGTAAGGGTGATCAATTGATCCATTACCAAGCAGGCTCCAACTTTTGTGAATTGATGCATTTAACTAACTTTCAGAGCCCTTTGAAAGACTGTGGAATCAAACTCGTGACATTGGATACACCTGTTTCGGCTATCAAAAGCTAACTTCTGGTTGTACTACGCTAAATCAGATTTATGTACGATTACGTGGACAGATCCTCCGCAAACCTCTAGAGTTCTAGAGTTGAGATTCCGGATGTGGGTAGGTGGACCACCTTGCCATCTTGCGAAATTCATACGAAAATCTCTATTCTTGTTCCATCCATTAAAACCAATAGGGATATAAAACTAAATGTCATACCAGAAAATCGAAAATTTTATATAAAACCAATGATAGCGGAAACTCTTTGCTCAGTATTACCACAGAACCCAGAATGTAAAATGATTAAAAGATTTAAATTCTTTAGCCCATAGAGCAATCGAGTCAAGTTAACTTGAGCCTAAAACCTCCCATTATTTATATTTAAAGTAGAATTCCACATTACCATTCTTTACCTAACGTTAACCGTTTCTATTTTTTTGATAAGCGCAATAGCTATAAGATTTTGGAGTAAAGTTGTAAAATTGTGGTTCGGAAAAAACGGACAATCTTTCAAATAATGATTAAAATAAGTAATAACCCTTAAGCTCATATATAAAAAAATATATTGTATCGCATTTAAGTTAAAAGTAGAAATTAAGTTAGTTTAAACTTTGCAGTCACCATGTGACGGTATTGTAACTATGTTTCCCCGTAGTTTAAGGAACTTGTAACTTAGGTCACAGGGACTGCTCCCGTTTAACGCCGGGGATATGTAGTTGTATAGGCATACGTTATATATATATGTATGTATGTATGTATGCGTGTGTTTGTTTGTGTATATAAGTAAGTATGAAAGGCTTGCGTATATTATAAGTTATAATTTATAACGCTGGAATGTGTTGATTTAGGGAAAATGAGTGTGTGAACGTTTACGAGTAGAATTTGAAACAGATACAGTTATCCTAGCAAGACTGCAGCGTATTGTTTAAAACTACAAGTTCAGAATATAACTTATAACCCATTTAGAAGACGTAAGAGATGTTAGAAAATTGTTAACTATTTTAAACATTGTAAATATTTATTGTAAATAAATTACCTATACGTAAAGTAGACGGTACTTAGGCACGCAGTTTTTTATTTTACTTGTACTAACTTAGCTTTATATATTTTATAGTTTTATTATTATATTGTTCTGATTATTAGTAAATTTATGTATTATTATTAAACATTGATTTTTGACTTGTTTTAGGTAACTTATTTTTTTTTTTTTTAATGCAACACTGCATAAACAATATTATGATTTAACTTAATACTAATTTTAAAATAGATTATTTTATTTTATTTATTGGATAAACATTTAGTACTTAACTTATGAGTATATTAACTTAAATCAGGTTATTTTTTTAAAATATATTTCTTACATCGTATGTATGTGTTATGTGCTGAAACGATTTATCTGATTACTTTAACATGAGTCTTAAATTGTGATAGATATTTTTTTATAAAATTCCTTCATAGTTTTGTATTAAGACTATTTTTATTTATGCTTTAGTAACACAAAATGCGATTCATTAATTGCATTAATAAAAAATGCACAAAGAAGCATTTCCTTTACCTTATTAGTATACATATTATGCGTTGGATGTCTGTTATCAATATATTTTTTTATTTGTTGTACATAAATTGGCAAAATCAATTATCTATCAATTTATCGATTGCAAAATTTTCGAAGACTGAACAGTAGAGTCTAATTAATTAATTAATTTAAAACAATATTTAATTAATATCCGTTTTTATATATACCTATTATTAATATGCTTGCTGAATTGACCGCACTATTTTACAAAAATGTATATGAATTGACCTGTCTTATGTATTTTGTCTAAAATTTTTATATATAATATGTGTATACTTGATAAATTTTTTTTTTAAATTTGAGTTTCAATAATTATAATTTGGATTATTTATATTTTACCTTATTTCTTTTTGGTTGATTTCGGATTTCGGATTTTTGTCTTTTATTTATATATATTTTTGTGTTTTTGTTATCAATTTGTTTCTTTAAGTTTTATATTGTGTGTCGATAAAGTAAGTATCAGCACTTTTTTATTTTAACTGTAGTTTTGGGAATCGTATGAAATGTATTAGTTGTTTAAGTACTTGGAAACTAGTGAGTATTTTTGTTAACGTTATATAGTATTATATAGGCGATCTATTGCCGTTCCCATGTGTTATACCAGTATTATTGTTTTCATATATATATAAATGTATAAATAATAAATGTTATGGTTGTAATAATGTAATAATGTGTGATTGTGGCCAATTTTTCATCAGACCACCAATAATTTGGTAATTTTTTAATCCTAATAATTCTAAAATTGAAGTTACTTTTTCTTTTATGGTCGTTGAGACTGATTAGACTGTTTAGAGCATTAAAAACGGCATGTAATCCACTATTTCTATCACTGTATATGTTTTCTTCTACTTTATACTTAGAAAATATACCATTAACTTTTTGTTTTTATACTGTGCATCGTTTATTTTTATTTCATTTTTATTATTACAAATACTATTTTCAAAAAATTGTATAAATGTTATTAATTATTTCAATGCGTTCTTTTGATTCCCAATTTTGTGTTGTTTTCTTCATCTTTATGGTATATTATATGTATTTTAATATTAATATTTTTTAAATTCCTTGTATAATAATTGTTTTATTATAGAGCAATTAAATTTGTGTGGCCCTAGAGCAAGAGAGGACATTGCAATTTTTAATATGTTTAGTTTTATAGCTTCAAGCTTTAGGTTATAAATTGAAGCTTTTAGATCCTCATATTTTAGTTTATGGTAGTGTAATTCTTTTTTTATTAAGTGAAATCTAGATTTATAATTATTGTTTATGGTAGTGCCGTATCCAGGGGGGAGGGCTTTTGGGCTTAACTCCACCCCAAAATCATTTATTTTAAATAGTATGTTTATATATATGTTTTTAAATTATTTCCTATTTTCCTATAGAGTTAAGTATGAACGTTTAAGCCCCCCCCCCACCCCGAAAACAAATTCTGGGTACGGCACTGGTTTATGGATATAGTGTCTCTCACATTTATTTCTTCTAATGCAATTTTTAGTCTAGTGTCACTGTATACTTTGCATATTATACGAGTATAATTTGTGATCCGCTTATTCATTTTGAGATCGGCAGATATACATATTATATAGATCTGCAAGCTATGGCAGTTATCTGGACAATTGAATATGCTACCTTTTAATTGCATAATACTATTAGTATTATTTTTACAATTCAATGCATTTGTGTTATTAATTTTAATTTGAATATTTATATTATTATTATTATTATTATTATATTATAATTATGCTATTTAAAATAATGTTCTTGTTTTTAAAATCAATAAATTATTATTCATTTCCAAGTATAATTAGGTATTACGTTGGATATTTTTTTTACTATGTGGATGTCTATATTGAAGTTCGATATTCAGAATTTTTATTCTAGTTAAATCTATAGGGCATATCAGTTTATTATCAGGTCCTATAGTTTTATTGTACTTGGCATTATTGAATATTCGTTGGGTAGTAGATCTTGTCTAATACAGCATATTATGTTTGTTTCTGTGTCAATAGTTATTGTTGTTTTTTATTATTAAACATGGCATTTATATGCAATGCTTTTGATGTGCATATGTGTTTGATTTGGTTTTTTTTAATTGAGTCTGCTGTAGTAAATGTTGGAATATTAACTGAATGTAATGTATTTTTTACTTATTTTATTTCATTTTTTTAAAATAAAAATTACAATTTATTAACCGAATGTCCAGATTTGTTACAAATTTGACATACCAAGCATGGATTATCTTTGAAAAAACATTTATAATTAATTTGCTTTCTTCGGGTTATAGAGTAACTGCAGTTAGCTATAAGGTTGATAATCGAATTGGGTTTTAATGTTAAAAGCATCGGGTGTACAATTTATTTTATTTATTATTTGGAGACGCTGTAAATAAAGGTGAATATACCTAATCATCATTTTACATTTAGTTTTTTTAAACTTATTATTAGTTGGACGACAATTTATCGTGGAATGACCAAATGTATTATATAAATGATATATTATGTAAGGTTTGTTTTAAAAGTAATATGAATGTACATCATATGGTTATTCTTTGAGTATATTGATCTTTGTATTATGTGAGATAGATTATAATCTTTATTGTTAATATTATAATTATTGTTATTTGTTAGTATTATCATTATTATATCTAACTTATAAATTATAACGTGCTTGATTGTATGGACATAGGTTATAGTTCCAAATAAAGGTAAAGTAAAGATAATTTCTTGTGAATTCATGTATATTATTAAACATTTTTTTAATGTTGGTTGTCATTGTTTCTCTGATATATATCTATTATAATAAATTGTAGACATTTAATTATATGGACAGAGAACTGAACGTAAATTGAGTAATTTGGGGACAATACTGTTAGAAAAAGGTAACAATAAACATGATACACTATTCGCTATGCCTTATATCTTTCTTACAATGTCACCATTGTTACCATTATGCAACTCTTTGCAGTGATATTAGCCGGCGGCCTGTGGCAGTCCATGTATTAGTAGGTTTAAGACAGTAGTAGGTTTTTGATCTCTAATAACTTAAATATTTATACGCGTTGGTATTACTAATTTATTTGTACACTGCACAATATATACAATAGTCTTCAAATAGTTATTACTCAATTTTTAGTCTTTTTATGTATTCTATTTTAATTGTTGTTGTTCTTATTATTCGTGTTTATATTTTTCTATTCACATAAAAAAAAAAACAAAGACATTAAAGTTTAACTAAAACAATATACTTGTAATTAGTACCTGTACAAAATATGATTAAACTAGCTTGTTTAATTTTGTGAAATTTAGTAAAAAGAAAAACTTCAACAAAACCATTTTCCAAAGTAGGTACTTATTACGTATATGATCGCCAATGATCACTGTAAATTATTGTACCAATTTCAACTTTATACTAATATTAATATATCATTTCAAACATTTTTAAAGTTGTTCACTTTATAATTTATTTATTTTTTTGTTAATCGTTTAAAATATTACCTCATTAATACGAGTTCACTATAAATAATATGGTACACAATGTATACAATATGTATTGATTGAACAACATTAGTAAATTAGTTTAATTAGTTTTAAAATGTTTCGAATTTTACATAATAAATGGTTTAAAAGTATAATAAAATAGATTATAATTCAAATAATCTAAAAATCACCGAGTACGTTATCTTATACTTTCACAGGTATTATTATTATTATTAGTGCTATACAAAACTTTTTTTAAGCTTATTTCACTCAACAAAACATTTATTGAAAATATAAAAATCTATATTGTTCTTCTATATACTTCTGTATATAAAATAGTTAATAAAAATGAAATTAAAACAATCTGAAAAATGGATTTTTTTTTTTAAAACATTATATTTTAATACGTCATATTGTATTCGTTTTGAAATATAATACACATTAAATTATTAGAACATTCATTTATTTAGTTTATGACAATTTATTCAATTTATTTGACGTTAATATTTGTTTTTTATTAATTTTTATTTCATCAATTTGTTTTGTTAGGTATATATATTTAGTAAAATTAAATTGATGCATAATATTTTTCAAAAAAACAATGTTTAAAAGAATTTAAATGTATATTAATTTTTCATAATTATTTTTTTTTAATTCTTACCAGAAAATAATATAAACTTCAAAATTGAACTTCGAAACAAAATCAAACGAATTTATTAAATTATCACCATGATAAAATATAGTTGAAAAATGTTTGCCCCCAACATAATTTATTAAAATGGGTATAATAAAATAGTATAATAATAATAATAATGAATAATGAACCCTTTTTACTAACACACGATGTTTTCAACCCCTATTGAATGCAATAATATGGTCTGTTATTTTACATATTTTATGAACAACTTTTGCATTTTGTAACAAATAAGTCATGAAAATGTAGTCAATGTTTTTGTACACACAGTATAATAATTACTATAAATTATATATTAAATGTTTATACTTAATGAATATTGATATACTTCCCGCACCAATTGCATTTATTTTTTTTAACACTTATCAAAAATACTCATATTTTATACCCTGATGCAATGTCCAATAAACACGTCATGTTAAATAATTGAAAATGGTTTTACATTTTTATCTTACAAAAAATATCTCACACTCATGTGGGTATTATGACAATCTACACAATACGAAAATTAAGTTATGCATATGTAAATAAATTATAGAATAATTTATGCAGAGTTTAAGAACAAAACAGCATAATATTATTCTTTAAATATTACACTTGACGTTTTTATTTTTTTATAACTTTTGAAAAAGAAATTAAGTTTTAGAAGTTAATCATACAAGATCCAGGACTACATATTACCTACTTTAATATTATTATAAATTTCATTAAGTCCAATGTTACAATATATTATGTTGACATATTTGTGTATTTTATAATATTTTATAGGTAAAAACTAAATTATACTGTATATGTCTTATAACATTTGACATAATATCGCAGTTATGTAAGCACTGTACGAAGTGAGTTATCTTGCAGGTAGTTTATTATATGGAATTTTCTGCATTCTATGGTTAAATTACATATTTTATCAATAGTATCAAAAGGTCTTGTGCAGTGTATAGTTTATATTGAGGTGGGAAATGTCTTTTGTAAGGTCTCCGAGGTTTTTGATTGAATTATTTGTACTCAGTCTATTTTTGTTTTATATGAAGTTTTATATAATAACATTAGTATCATATAATCGATTATATGTATAGGTATTATATTAGTATTGATAGTTTTATTAATAAGGTATACTTAGTTAATATCCTAAAATTTAAGTAATAACTAGTAAATTCTTAATTATTTTATTATTAGTAGTGTAATGATATATACAATATATGTTAAAAGTAATATAGGAAATTGTAGTATTCAGAATAAACATAAATACAAATATTTTAATACAATTATAGTTTATTTTATTCATCATTTTATTTTATTATAAGTATTGATTTTACTGAAAATTAACTTTAACAAATAACATAGGTAGCTCAGAACTTAAAATTCTTAGTATAACATGTTTCTTATTTTACTCGTGTGTTACGATTAGGTAATTTAAATTTAATGTATCATATATTATTGATTAACAAATTCTACAAAGTATACTTTTACAAAGGTAACATGAGACTCGCATTACTTATAATAATTATGGATGAGAAGTTTTAGAAATTCCATATATTTTCCGAGTCTTCAATTTAGCTAGGTCACCTAAAACTGTGTTCTATCTTCTATAACCTATGAGTATTGAGTTCATATTTATAGTTTTTTTTTTTTGTTTTGCTTATTTTGGTATTTTTCTTCAAAAATATCATTTTTGGTAATGATTTTTCGTACATATATATTCATTTTTAGTAAGTAGTATTAAATAGCCGATTCAGAAACCGCAACCCGCCGCAACCGCAACCCGCCGCCGACGCCCGATCGCGTACGTGTGCGACTTGTATTATTGTTATCATATACGTATGCATACAACCAGTTATCATTTGTTATCAGTTATCACATGTTATCAGTTATAATTTGTTATCACATGGTATAATATACGTGCATGATATTTTGTTTAATTACTTACAAGTATCTCTTCTTTTATTCTATTATTTTCTTTAATCTTCCTGCTATAAAAATAAAAATGTATTAGTATATTTATAAATAAATAGAAAGAAACTTTTAATAGTTTCTATAATTTTATACTTACTGTTGATACGCATTGTATCTCTGGGCATATATTTTGTTTGCTTTCGATTCAAATCTTATCAGAGTATTTTTATTCATCGGCATGTCCCATCTAAAACATATTGATCAATAAAGTATTGATAAATTTAATTTATTTTAAATTTAAAAATATAGATAGACTAACGATTTGGCAAACTTCCAGAAATGAACTGAAAGGTATTCAGATTCTGGAATTATTTTCTGTATTTCTGCACGATAATATGTATTCTTCCAATTACAAAAGACTAATTCGCCTAGAAAACAGATAAAAAATAATATTTAACAGTTTATTAATGTATTTGCTAACCATTATACAAAACAATTCAACATAAAATTAGCAAGTATAAATTTTGATCTTATCTATCAAAAAAATATTTTTTTGAACTATAGATAATAAATGTTTAACTGTAAATACTTAGTATTTATATTAGTAATCAGTACCTACGTATTATAATATTATTATGTAGTAGCTTGTTACCTACAAATAAAAATTGTAGTTGAAAAACTATTTCTACTTCCATGGCATAGTAAAAAATGTACAGTATTAAAACTAAAAACAGATTCAAATATGATTTAAACCTAATTAATTGTAAAATTGTATGTAATAAACTATACACGATTTTGTGATTAATGATTAGGGATAAATATACCTAAAAGTCAATTATATTACATGTTAGTATGATTACATAAATAATGATATAATAAAATAATATAATAATATTAATCAATTGAAATTGTATTTACTCCAGAATCATTTCATAGTTTGAGCAGTAGAAACATTTCTGTTAATCATCTCCAAGATAGTACACCAATAAAATAATTTTAATATATTATTTTACATTTTCAACAGTCATAATGCTCACCATTACTATTACCCAACATCATTATTGATAATCATATTATTCATATATATAAATAAAGGTAAGTACAACAAAGATTTTTGATTTTTTTTCACTTATTTTAAATACCAAATAGTTGAAATTTTTTTCAGTAACAAAAAAAAAATATTCTATTATCGTAGAAATATGCTAAAAAGTAAATACCAACAAATTTAATTTTAAAACAAAAGTATACTAAACATATATAATATTATAAATATTATTATAAATGTATTTAGGAAAACAACTTAACTTAAAAGTATTGCAGACAGATAAGAAGCATAGGCAGTACACATTCAGTACCGAAACAATAATTGTTTGAATATACAACTTAAATATTAATTACTAAAAATGTTAACTCTCAAATAACCTATTGCAAATTTTTTATAGCAAATAATGATACCAAATTTAAAAACATATATAATAAAATAGGTAACAACAGAAATAAGCATTTTTTTTTCTTTTCGACAAGTGAATAATACTGTAATCTTTAAGTTTTTAAAAAATCACAATCAATGCAAAAGTTATCCAACCAATTCAATCCTAGCATACTTTCACGTGCAACTTTTGACATTTTTAATAGAATAGAAACAGTATACATCTGTCAATGTATCACAATTAGTTGAATAACTATGCAATGCAATTATTAAATTAAAACAAAAAAAATCAACAGTTAACTTTTGTAAGAAAAAAAAACCAAAACAAAAAACATTTCCTACTGACATACCTAGTCATAAAATAAACATAAGTACTTCCTAAGGTTTCATCGATTGCTACAACCGAAGGCATCGAACCGCTGCGCCTGAACTGCGTCTTAATATACGAAAGGAGTCAGTCGGCACATGACGCCGAACATAGACGATAATGTCACGGAGTGCGTGTGCATAAAGTACGCTCGACTGAAAGAACCTTTGAAGAAGTATTGAACAAACGCTTCGGGCGAACGTTCGACTCGTCCGTGTACACTACCCGCCGGTCGTCAACGCATAACTGAAAATCGCGCCAATGGTGTTGCGCGCGTTTGTATTTCTAGCAGTTAGTTACCTTTTCGAAGTGGAGTCGTATTTTGAGGCGGCGTTTTAGGGAGCTCCATAGGCTTTGGGGTCGTCTTGGTGGTCTGAGCCGTCTTGGCTGTCCGGCCCGTTTTAGTCGTCTCGGCCGTCTTGGTCGGCTTGGCCGTCTAGGTCGTCTTGGCCGTCTTGGCTGTACGAGCTGTCTTGACTGTCCGAGTCGTCTTGGCTGTCCGAGCCGTCTTGGCTGTTCGGCCCGTCTTGGTCGTCTTGGCCGTCTTGGTCGTCTTGGCCGTCATGGCTGTCCGAGCCGTCTTGGCTGTCCGAGCCGTCTTGGCTGTCCGGCCCGTTTTGGTCGTCTTGGCTGTCTTGGCTGTCGGAGCCGTCTTGGCCGTCCAGGCCCGAACGTTCGACTCGTCCGAGTACACTACCCGCCGGTCGTCAACGCATAACTGAGAATCGCACGAACGTTCCGGACCGGACGGCCAAGACGGCCTAGACGACCAAGACGGCCAAGACGACCAAGACGGCCAAGACAACCAAGACGGCCAAGACGACTAAGACGGGCCGGACAGCCAAGACGGCTCAGACCGCCAAGACAGCTCGGACCGCTAAGACTGCTCGGACCACCAAGACGACCCCAAAGCCTCTGGAGCTCCCTAAAATGCCACCTCAAAATCCAACTCCACTTCGAAAAGGTAAGCAACTGCTAGAAATACAAACGCGCGCAACAGAAATTGGCACGATTTTCAGTTATGCGTTGACGACCAGCAGGTAGTGTACTCGGACGAGTCGAACGTTCCGACCCGGATGACCAAGACGGCCAAGACGACCATGACGGCCAAGACGACCAAGACGGCCAAGACGGCCAAGACGACTAAGACGGGCCGGACAGCCAAGACGGCTCAGACCGCCAAGACAGCTCGGACCGCCAAGACTGCTCGGACCACCAAGACGACCCCAAAGCCTCTGGAGCTCCCTAAAATGCCACCTAAAAATCCAACTCCACTTCGAAAAGGTAAGCAACTGCTAGAAATACAAACGCGCGCAACAGAAATTGGCGCGATTTTCAGTTATGCGTTGACGACCGGCGGGTAGTGTACTCGGACGAGTCGAACGTTCCGGCCCGGATGGCCAAGACGGCCAAGACGACCATGACGGACCGGAAAGCCAAGACGTCTCGGACAGCCAAGACGGCCAAGACGACCAAGACGGCCAAGACAACTAAGACGGGCCGGACAGCCAAGACGGCTCAGACCGCCAAGACAGCTCGGACCGCCAAGACTGCTCGGACCACCAAGACGACCCCAAAGCCTCTGGAGCTCCCTAAAATGCCACCTCAAAATCCAACTCCACTTCGAAAAGGTAAGCAACTGCTAGAAATACAAACGCGCGCAACAGAAATTGGCGCGATTTTCAGTTATGCGTTGACGACCAGCGGGTAGTGTACTCGGACGAGTCGAACGTTCCGGCCCGGATGGCCAAGACGGCCAAGACGACCAAGACAGGCCGAACAGCCAAGTCGGCTCGGACAGCCAAGACGGCTCGAACAGCCAAGACGTCCAAGACGACCAAGACGGCCAAGACGACTAAGACGGGCCGGACAGCCAAGACGGCTCAGACCGCCAAGACAGCTCGGACCGCCAAGACTGCTCGGACCACCAAGACGACCCCAAAGCCTCTGGAGCTCCCTAAAATGCCACCTCAAAATCCAACTCCACTTCCAAAAGGTATGCAACTGCTAGAAATACAAACGCGTGCAACAGAAATTGGCGCGATTTTCAGTTATGCGTTGACGACCGGCGGGTAGTGTACTCGGATGAGTCGAACGTTCCGGCCCGGACGGCCAAGACAGCCAAGACGACCAAGACAGCCATGACGACCAAGACGACCAAGACGACCAAGACAGCCAAGACGACTAAGATGGGCCGGACAGCCAAGACGGCTCCGACCGCCAAGACGGCTCAGACCGCCAAGACAGCTCGGACCGCCAAGACTGCTCGGACCACCAAGACGACCCCAAAGCCTCTGGAGCTCCCTAAAATGCCACCTCAAAATCCAACTTCACTTCGAAAAGATAACCAACTGCTGGAAACACAAACGCGCGCAACAGCATTGGCGCGATTTTCAGTTATGCGTTAATGACCGGCGGGTAGTGTACTCGGACGAGTCGAACGTTCCGGCCCGGATGGCCAAGACGGCCAAGACGACCATGACGGACCGGAAAGCCAAGACGTCTCGGACAGCCAAGACGGCCAAGACGACCAAGACGGCCAAGACAACTAAGACGGGCCGGACAGCCAAGACGGCTCAGACCGCAAAGACAGCTCGGACCGCCAAGACTATTTCTAGTATTTCTAGTAGTTGATTACCTTTTCGAAGTGGAGTCGGATTTTGAGGCGGCGTTTTAGGGAGCTCCATAGGATTTGGGGTCGTCTTGGTGGCACGAGCAGTCTTGGCGGTCCGCGCTGTCTTGGCGGTCTGAGCCGTCTTGGCTGTCCGGCCCGTCTTAGTCGTCTTGGCCGTCTTGATCGGCTTGGCCGTCTAGGTCGTTTTGGCCGTCTTGGCTGTTCGGCCCGTCTTGGTCGTCTTGGCTGTCTTGGCCGTCCGTGCCGGAACGTTCGACTCATCCGAGTACACTACCGCCGGTCGTCAACGCATAACTGAAAATCGCGCCAATGCTGTAGCGCGAGTTTGTATTTCTAGCAGTTGATTACCTTTGCGAAGCGGAGTCGGATTTTGAGGTGGCATTTTAGGGAGCTCCAGAACCTTTGGGGTCGTCTTGATGGTCCGAGCAGTCTTGGCGGTCCGAGCTGTCTTGGCGGTCTGAGCCGTCTTGACTGTCCGGACCGTCTTAGTCGTCTTGGCCGTCTTGGTCGTCTTGGCCGTCTTGGCTGTCCGAGCCGTCTTGGCTGTCCGGCCCGTTTTGGTCGTCTTGGCTGTCTTGGCTGTCGGAGCCGTCTTGGTCGTCCAGGCCCGAACGTTCGACTCGTCCGAGTACACTACCCGCCGGGCGTCGACGCATAACTGAGAATCGCACGAACGTTCCGGACCGGACGGCCAAGATGGCCTAGACGACCAAGACGGCCAAGACGACCAAGACGGCCAAGACGACTAAGACGGGCCGGACAGCCAAGACGGCTCAGACCGCCAAGACAGCTCGGACCGCCAAGACTGCTCGGACCACCAAGACGACCCCAAAGCCTCTGGAGCTCCCTAAAATGCCACCTCAAAATCCAACTCCACTTCGAAAAGGTAACCAACTGCTGGAAACACAAACGCGCGCAACAGCATTGGCGCGATTTTCAGTTATGCGTTAATGACCGGCGGGTAGTGTACTCGGACGAGTCGAACGTTCCGGCCCGGATGGCCAAGACGGCCAAGACGACCATGACGGACGGGAAAGCCAAGACGACCAAGACGGCCAAGACAACTAAGACGGGCCGGACAGCCAAGACGGCTCAGACCGCAAAGACAGCTCGGACCGCCAAGACTATTTCTAGTATTTCTAGTAGTTGATTACCTTTTCGAAGTGGAGTCGGATTTTGAGGCGGCGTTTTAGGGAGCTCCATAGGATTTGGGGTCGTCTTGGTGTCACGAGCAGTCTTGGCGGTCCACGCTGTCTTGGCGGTCTGAGCCGTCTTGGCTGTCCGGCCCGTGTTAGTCGTCTTGGCCGTCTTGATCGGCTTGGCCGTCTAGGTCGTTTTGGCCGTCTGGGCTGTTCGGCCCGTCTTGGTCGTCTTGGCTGTCTTGGCCGTCCGGGCCGGAACGTTCGACTCAACCGAGTACACTACCGCCGGTCGTCAACGCATAACTGAAAATCGCGCCAATGCTGTAGCGCGAGTTTGTATTTCTAGCAGTTGGTTACCTTTGCGAAGCGGAGTCAGATTTTGAGGTGGCATTTTAGGGAGCTCCAGAACCTTTGGGGTCGTCTTGATGGTCCGAGCAGTCTTGGCGGTCCGAGCTGTCTTGGCGGTCTGAGCCGTCTTGACTGTCCGGCCCGTCTTAGTCGTCTTGGCCGTCTTGGTCGTCTTGGCCGTCTTGGCTGTCCGAGCCGTCTTGGCTGTCCGAGCCGTCTTGGCTGTCCGGCCCGTTTTGGTCGTCTTGGCTGTCTTGGCTGTCGGAGCCGTCTTGGTCGTCCAGGCCCGAACGTTCGACTCGTCCGAGTACACTACCCGCCGGTCGTCGACGCATAACTGAGAATCGCACGAACGTTCCGGACCGGACGGCCAAGATGGCCTAGATGACCAAGACGGCCAAGACGACCAAGACGGCCAAGACGACCAAGACGGCCAAGACGACTAAGACGGGCCGGACAGCCAAGACGGCTCAGACCGCCAAGACAGCTCGGACCGCCAAGACTGCTCGGACCACCAAGACGACCCCAAAGCCTCTGGAGCTCCCTAAAATGCCACCTCAAAATCCAACTCCACTTCGAAAAGGTAACCAACTGCTGGAAACACAAACGCGCGCAACAGCATTGGCGCGATTTTCAGTTATGCGTTAATGACCGGCGGGTAGTGTATTCGGACGAGTCGAACGTTCCGGCCCGGATGGCCAAGACGGCCAAGACGACCATGACGGACCGGAAAGCCAAGACGTCTCGGACAGCCAAGACGGCCAAGACGACCAAGACGGCCAAGACAACTAAGACGGGCCGGACAGCCAAGACGGCTCAGACCGCAAAGACAGCTCGGACCGCCAAGACTATTTCTAGTATTTCTAGTAGTTGATTACCTTTTCGAAGTGGAGTCGGATTTTGAGGCGGCGTTTTAGGGAGCTCCATAGGATTTGGGGTCGTCTTGGTGGCACAAGCAGTCTTTGCGGTCCACGCTGTCTTGGCGGTCTGAGCCGTCTTGGCTGTCCGGCCCGTCTTAGTCGTCTTGGCCGTCTTGATCGGCTTGGCCGTCTAGGTCGTTTTGGCCGTCTTGGCTGTTCGGCCCGTCTTGGTCGTCTTGGCTGTCTTGGCCGTCCGGGCCGGAACGTTCGACTCATCCGAGTACACTACCGCCGGTCGTCAACGAATAACTGAAAATCGCGCCAATGCTGTAGCACGAGTTTGTATTTCTAGCAGTTGGTTACCTTTGCGAAGCGGAGTCGGATTTTGAGGTGGCATTTTAGGGAGCTCCAGAACCTTTGGGGTCGTCTTGATGGTCCGAGCAGTCTTGGCGGTCCGAGCTGTCTTGGCGGTCTGAGCCGTCTTGACTGTCCGGCCCGTCTTAGTCGTCTTGGCCGTCTTGGTCGTCTTGGCCGTCTTGGCTGTCCGAGCCGTCTTGGCTGTCCGAGCCGTCTTAGCTGTCCGGCCCGTTTTGGTCGTCTTGGCTGTCTTGGCCGTCGGAGCCGTCTTGGTCGTCCAGGTCCGAACGTTCGACTCGTCCGAGTACACTACCCGCCGGTCGTCGACGCATAACTGAGAATCGCACGAACGTTCCGGACCGGACGGCCAAGATGGCCTAGACGACCAAGACAGCCAAGACGACCAAGACGGCCAAGACGACCAAGACGGCCAAGACGACTAAGACGGGCCGGACAGCCAAGACGGCTCAGACCGCCAAGACAGCTCGGACCGCCAAGACTGCTCGGACCACCAAGACGACCCCAAAGCCTCTGGAGCTCCCTAAAATGCCACCTCAAAATCCAACTCCACTTCGAAAAGGTAAGCAACTGCTAGAAATACAAACGCGCGCAACAGAAATTGGCGCGATTTTCAGTTATGCGTTGACGACCAGCGGGTAGTGTACTCGGACGAGTCGAACGTTCCGGCCCGGATGGCCAAGACGGCCAAGACGACCAAGACAGGCTGGACAGCCAAGTCGGCTCGGACAGCCAAGTCGGCTCGAACAGCCAAGACGTCCAAGACGACCAAGACGGCCAAGACGACTAAGACGGGCCGGACAGCCAAGACGGCTCAGACCGCCAAGACAGCTCGGACCGCCAAGACTGCTCGGACCACCAAGACGACCCCAAAGCCTCTGGAGCTCCCTAAAATGCCACCTCAAAATCCAACTCCACTTCGAAAAGGTAACCAACTGCTGGAAACACAAACGCGCGCAACAGCATTGGCGCGATTTTCAGTTATGCGTTAATGACCGGCGGGTAGTGTACTCGGACGAGTCGAACGTTCCGGCCCGGATGGCCAAGACGGCCAAGACGACCATGACGGACCGGAATGCCAAGACGTCTCGGACAGCCAAGACGGCCAAGACGACCAAGACGGCCAAGACAACTAAGACGGGCCGGACAGCCAAGACGGCTCAGACCGCAAAGACAGCTCGGACCGCCAAGACTATTTCTAGTATTTCTAGTAGTTGATTACCTTTTCGAAGTGGAGTCGGATTTTGAGGCGGCGTTTTAGGGAGCTCCATAGGATTTGGGGTCGTCTTGGTGGCACAAGCAGTCTTGGCGGTCCACGCTGTCTTGGCGGTCTGAGCCGTCTTGGCTGTCCGGCCCGTCTTAGTCGTCTTGGCCGTCTTGATCGGCTTGGCCGTCTAGGTCGTTTTGGCCGTCTTGGCTGTTCGGCCCGTCTTGGTCGTCTTGGCTGTCTTGGCCGTCTGGGCCGGAACGTTCGACTCATCCGAGTACACTACCGCCGGTCGTCAACGCATAACTGAAAATCGCGCCAATGCTGTAGCGCGAGTTTGTATTTCTAGCAGTTGGTTACCTTTGCGAAGCGGAGTCGGATTTTGAGGTGGCATTTTAGGGAGCTCCAGAACCTTTGGGGTCGTCTTGATGGTCCGAGCAGTGTTGGCGGTCTGAGCCGTCTTGACTGTCCGGCCCGTCTTAGTCGTCTTGGCCGTCTTGGTCGTCTTGGCCGTCTTGGTCGTCTTGGCCGTCTTGGCTGTCCGAGCCGTCTTGGCTGTCCGAGCCGTCTTGGCTGTCCGGCCCGTTTTGGTCGACTTATCTGTCTTGGCTGTCGGAGCCGTCTTGGTCGTCCAGGCCCGAACGTTCGACTCGTCCGAGTACACTACCCGCCGGTCGTCGACGCATAACTGAGAATCGCACGAACTTTCCGGACCGGACGGCCAAGACGGCCAAGACGACTAAGACGGGCCGGACAGCCAAGACGGCTCAGACCGCCAAGACAGCTCGGACCGCCAAGACTGCTCGGACCACCAAGACGACCCCAAAGCCTCTGGAGCTCCCTAAAATGCCACCTCAAAATCCAACTCCACTTCGAAAAGGTAAGCAACTGCTAGAAATACAAACGCGCGCAACAGAAATTGGCGCGATTTTCAGTTATACGTTGACGACCAGCGGGTAGTGTACTCGGACGAGTCGAACGTTCCGGCCCGGATGGCCAAGACGGCCAAGACGACCAATACAGGCTGGACAGCCAAGTCGGCTCGGACAGCCAAGTCGGCTCGAACAGCCAAGACGTCCAAGACGACCAAGACGGCCAAGACGACTAAGACGGGCCGGACAGCCAAGACGGCTCAGACCGCCAAGACAGCTCGGACCGCCAAGACTGCTCGGACTACCAAGACGACCCCAAAGCCTCTGGAGCTCCCTAAAATGCCACCTCAAAATCCAACTCCACTTCCAAAAGGAAAGCAACTGCTAGAAATACAAACGCGCGCAACAGAAATTGGCGCGATTATCAGTTATGCGTTGACGACCGGCGGGTAGTGTACTCGGATGAGTCGAACGTTCCGGCCCGGACGGCCAAGACAGCCAAGACGACCAAGACAGCCATGACGACCAAGACGGCCAAGACGACCAAGACGGCCAAGACGACCAAGACGGCCAAGACGACTAAGATGGGCCGGACAGCCAAGACGGCTCCGACCGCCAAGACGGGCCGGACAGCCAAGACAGCTCGGACCGCCAAGACTGCTCGGACCACCAAGACTATTTCTAGTATTTCTAGTAGTTGATTACCTTTTCGAAGTTGAGTCGGATTTTGAGGCGGCGTTTTAGGGAGCTCCATAGGATTTGGGGTCGTCTTGGTGGCACGAGCAGTCTTGGCGGTCCGCGCTGTCTTGGCGGTCTGAGCCGTCTTGGCTGTCCGGCCCGTCTTAGTCGTCTTGGCCGTCTTGATCGGCTTGGCCGTCTAGGTCGTTTTGGCCGTCTTGGCTGTTCGGCCCGTCTTGGTCGTCTTGGCCGTCTTAGCTGTCCGGGCCGGAACGTTCGACTCGTCCGAGTACACTAACCGCCGGTCGTCAACGCATTACTGAAAATCGCGCCAAAGCTGTTGCGCGAGTTTGTATTTCTAGCAGTTGGTTACCTTTGCGAAGCGGAGTCGGATTTTGAGGTGGCATTTTAGGTAGCTCCAGAACCTTTGGGGTCGTCTTGATGGTCCGAGCAGTCTTGGCGGTCCGAGCTGTCTTGGCGGTCTGAGCCGTCTTGGCTGTCCGGCCCGTCTTAGTCGTCTTGGCCGTCTTGGTCGTCTTGGCCGTCTTGGCTGTCCGAGCCGTCTTGGCTGTCCGAGCCGTCTTGGCTGTCCGGCCCGTCTTGGTCGTCTTGGCTGAAAAGGCTGTCCAGGCCCGAACGTTCGACTCGTCCGAGTACACTACCCGCCGGTCGTCGACGCATAACTGAAAATCGCGCCAATGCTGTAGCGCGAGTTTGTATTTCTAGCAGTTGGTTACCTTTGCGAAGCGGAGTCGGATTTTGAGGTGGCATTTTAGGGAGCTCCAGAACCTTTGGGGTCGTCTTGATGGTCCGAGCAGTCTTGGCGGTCCGAGCTGTCTTGGCGGTCTGAGCCGTCTTGACTGTCCGGCCCGTCTTAGTCGTCTTGGCCGTCTTGGTCGTCTTGGCCGTCTTGGTCGTCCAGGCCCGAACGTTCGACTCGTCCGAGTACACTACCCGCCGGTCGTCGACGCATAACTGAGAATCGCACGAACGTTCCGGACCGGACGGCCAAGATGGCCTAGACGACCAAGACGGCCAAGACGACCAAGACGGCCAAGACGACCAAGACGGCCAAGACGACTAAGATGGGCCGGACAGCCAAGACGGCTCCGACCGCCAAGACGGGCCGGACAGCCAAGACAGCTCGGACCGCCAAGGCTGCTCGGACCACCAAGACTATTTCTAGTATTTCTAGTAGTTGATTACCTTTTCGAAGTTGAGTCGGATTTTGAGGCGGCGTTTTAGGGAGCTCCATAGGATTTGGGGTCGTCTTGGTGGCACGAGCAGTCTTGGCTGTCCGCGCTGTCTTGGCGGTCTGAGCCGTCTTGGCTGTCCGGCCCGTCTTAGTCGTCTTGGCCTTCTTGATCGGCTTGGCCGTCTAGGTCGTTTTGGCCGTCTTGGCTGTTCGGCCCGTCTTGGTCGTCTTCGCCGTCTTAGCTGTCCGGGTTGGAACGTTCGACTCGTCCGAGTACACTAACCGCCGGTCGTCAACGCATTACTGAAAATCGCGCCAATGCTGTTGCGCGAGTTTGTATTTCTAGCAGTTGGTTACCTTTGCGAAGCGGAGTCGGATTTTGAGGTGGCATTTTAGGTAGCTCCAGAACCTTTGGGGTCGTCTTGATGGTCCGAGCAGTCATGGCGGTCCGAGCTGTCTTGGCGGTCTGAGCCGTCTTGGCTGTCCGGCCCGTCTTAGTCGTCTTGGCCGTCTTGGTCGTCTTGGCTGTCTTGGCTGTCCGAGCCGTCTTGGCTGTCCGAGCCGTCTTGGCTGTCCGGCCCGTCTTGGTCGTCTTGGCTGAAAAGGCTGTCCAGGCCCGAACGTTCGACTCGTCCGAGTACACTACCCGCCGGTCGTCGACGCATAACTGAAAATCGCGCCAATGCTGTAGCGCGAGTTTGTATTTTTAGCAGTTGGTTACCTTTGCGAAGCGGAGTCGGATTTTGAGGTGGCATTTTAGGGAGCTCCAGAACCTTTGGGGTCGTCTTGATGGTCCGAGCAGTCTTGGCGGTCCGAGCTGTCTTGGCGGTCTGAGCCGTCTTGACTGTCCGGCCCGTCTTAGTCGTCTTGGCCGTCTTGGTCGTCTTGGCCGTCTTAGCTGTCCGAGCCGTCTTGGCTGTCCGAGCCGTCTTGGCTGTCCGGCCCATTTTGGTCGACTTGGCTGTCTTGGCTGTCGGAGCCGTCTTGGTCGTCCAGGCCCGAACGTTCGACTCGTCCGAGTACACTACCCGCCGGTCGTCGACGCATAACTGAGAATCGCACGAACGTTCCGGACCGGACGGCCAAGATGGCCTAGACGACCAAGACGGCCAAGACGACCAAGACGGCCAAGACGACCAAGACGGCCAAGACGACTAAGATGGGCCGGACAGCCAAGACGGCTCCGACCGCCAAGACGGGCCGGACAGCCAAGACAGCTCGGACCGCCAAGACTGCTCGGACCACCAAGACTATTTCTAGTATTTCTAGTAGTTGATTACCTTTTCGAAGTTGAGTCGGATTTTGAGGCGGCGTTTTAGGGAGCTCCATAGGATTTGGGGTCGTCTTGGTGGCACGAGCAGTCTTGGCGGTCCGCGCTGTCTTGGCGGTCTGAGCCGTCTTGGCTGTCCGGCCCGTCTTAGTCGTCTTGGCCTTTTTGATCGGCTTGGCCGTCTAGGTCGTTTTGGCCGTCTTGGCTGTTCGGCCCGTCTTGGTCGTCTTCGCCGTCTTAGCTGTCCGGGCCGGAACGTTCGACTCGTCCGAGTACACTAACCGCCGGTCGTCAACGCATTACTGAAAATCGCGCCAATGCTGTTGCGCGAGTTTGTATTTCTAGCAGTTGGTTACCTTTGCGAAGCAGAGTCGGATTTTGAGGTGGCATTTTAGGTAGCTCCAGAACCTTTGGGGTCGTCTTGATGGTCCGAGCAGTCTTGGCGGTCCGAGCTGTCTTGGCGGTCTGAGCCGTCTTGGCTGTCCGGCCCGTCTTAGTCGTCTTGGCCGTCTTGGTCGTCTTGGCCGTCTTGGCTGTCCGAGCCGTCTTGGCTGTCCGAGCCGTCTTGGCTGTCCGGCCCGTCTTGGTCGTCTTGGCTGAAAAGGCTGTCCAGGCCCCAACGTTCGACTCGTCCGAGTACACTACCCGCCGGTCGTCGACGCATAACTGAATATCGCGCCAATGCTGTAGCGCGAGTTTTTATTTCTAGCAGTTGGTTACCTTTGCGAAGCGGAGTCGGATTTTGAGGTGGCATTTTAGGGAGCTCCAGAACCTTTGGGGTCGTCTTGATGGTCCGAGCAGTCTTGGCGGTCCGAGCTGTCTTGGCGGTCTGAGCCGTCTTGACTGTCCGGCCCGTCTTAGTCGTCTTGGCCGTCTTGGTCGTCTTGGCCGTCTTGGTCGTCTTGGCCGTCTTAGCTGTCCGAGCCGTCTTGGCTGTCCGAGCCGTCTTGGCTGTCCGGCCCGTTTTGGTCGACTTGGCTGTCTTGGCTGTCGGAGCCGTCTTGGTCGTCCAGGCCCGAACGTTCGACTCGTCCGAGTACACTACCCGCCGGTCGTCGACGCATAACTGAGAATCGCACGAACGTTCCGGCCTGGACGGCCAAGACAGCCAAGACGACCAAGACAGCCATGACGACCAAGACGGCCAAGACGACCAAGACGGCCAAGACGACTAAGATGGGCCGGACAGCCAAGACGGCTCCGACCGCCAAGACGGGCCGGACAGCCAAGACAGCTCGGACCGCCAAGACTGCTCGGACCACCAAGACTATTTCTAGTATTTCTAGTAGTTGATTACCTTTTCGAAGTTGAGTCGGATTTTGAGGCGGCGTTTTAGGGAGCTCCATAGGATTTGGGGTCGTCTTGGTGGCACGAGCAGTCTTGGCGGTCCGCGCTGTCTTGGCGGTCTGAGCCGTCTTGGCTGTCCGGCCCGTCTTAGTCGTCTTGGCCTTCTTGATCGGCTTGGCCGTCTAGGTCGTTTTGGCCGTCTTGGCTGTTCGGCCCGTCTTGGTCGTCTTCGCCGTCTTAGCTGTCCGGGCCGGAACGTTCGACTCGTCCGAGTACACTAACCGCCGGTCGTCAACGCATTACTGAAAATCGCGCCAATGCTGTTGCGCGAGTTTGTATTTCTAGCAGTTGGTTACCTTTGCGAAGCGGAGTCGGATTTTGAGGTGGCATTTTAGGTAGCTCCAGAACCTTTGGGGTCGTCTTGATGGTCCGAGCAGTCTTGGCGGTCCGAGCTGTCTTGGCGGTCTGAGCCGTCTTGGCTGTCCGGCCCGTCTTAGTCGTCTTGGCCGTCTTGGTCGTCTTGGCCGTCTTGGCTGTCCGAGCCGTCTTGGCTGTCCGAGCCGTCTTGGCTGTCCGGCCCGTCTTGGTCGTCTTGGCTGAAAAGGCTGTCCAGGCCCGAACGTTCGACTCGTCCGAGTACACTACCCGCCGGTCGTCGACGCATAACTGAAAATCGCGCCATTGCTGTAGCGCGAGTTTGTATTTCTAGCAGTTGGTTACCTTTGCGAAGCGGAGTCGGATTTTGAGGTGGCATTTTAGGGAGCTCCAGAACCTTTGGGGTCGTCTTGATGGTCCGAGCAGTCTTGGCGGTCCGAGCTGTCTTGGCGGTCTGAGCCGTCTTGACTGTCCGGCCCGTCTTAGTCGTCTTGGCCGTCTTGGTCGTCTTGGCCGTCTTAGCTGTCCGAGCCGTCTTGGCTGTCCGAGCCGTCTTGGCTGTCCGGCCCATTTTGGTCGACTTGGCTGTCTTGGCTGTCGGAGCCGTCTTGGTCGTCCAGGCCCGAACGTTCGACTCGTCCGAGTACACTACCCGCCGGTCGTCGACGCATAACTGAGAATCGCACGAACGTTCCGCACCGGACGGCCAAGATGGCCTAGACGACCAAGACGGCCAAGACGACCAAGACGGCCAAGACGACCAAGACGGCCAAGACGACTAAGATGGGCCGGACAGCCAAGACGGCTCCGACCGCCAAGACGGGCCGGACAGCCAAGACAGCTCGGACCGCCAAGACTGCTCGGACCACCAAGACTATTTCTAGTATTTCTAGTAGTTGATTACCTTTTCGAAGTTGAGTCGGATTTTGAGGCGGCGTTTTAGGGAGCTCCATAGGATTTGGGGTCGTCTTGGTGGCACGAGCAGTCTTGGCGGTCCGCGCTGTCTTGGCGGTCTGAGCCGTCTTGGCTGTCCGGCCCGTCTTAGTCGTCTTGGCCTTCTTGATCGGCTTGGCCGTCTAGGTCGTTTTGGCCGTCTTGGCTGTTCGGCCCGTCTTGGTCGTCTTCGCCGTCTTAGCTGTCCGGGTTGGAACGTTCGACTCGTCCGAGTACACTAACCGCCGGTCGTCAACGCATTACTGAAAATCGCGCCAATGCTGTTGCGCGAGTTTGTATTTCTAGCAGTTGGTTACCTTTGCGAAGCGGAGTCGGATTTTGAGGTGGCATTTTAGGTAGCTCCAGAACCTTTGGGGTCGTCTTGATGGTCCGAGCAGTCTTGGCGGTCCGAGCTGTCTTGGCGGTCTGAGCCGTCTTGGCTGTCCGGCCCGTCTTAGTCGTCTTGGCCGTCTTGGTCGTCTTGGCCGTCTTGGCTGTCCGAGCCGTCTTGGCTGTCCGAGCCGTCTTGGCTGTCCGGCCTGTCTTGGTCGTCTTGGCTGAAAAGGCTGTCCAGGCCCGAACGTTCGACTCGTCCGAGTACACTACCCGCCGGTCGTCGACGCATAACTGAAAATCGCGCCAATGCTGTAGCGCGAGTTTGTATTTCTAGCAGTTGGTTACCTTTGCGAAGCGGAGTCGGATTTTGAGGTGGCATTTTAGGGAGCTCCAGAACCTTTGGGGTCGTCTTGATGGTCCGAGCAGTCTTGGCGGTCCGAGCTGTCTTGGCGGTCTGAGCCGTCTTGACTGTCCGGCCCGTCTTAGTCGTCTTGGCCGTCTTGGTCGTCTTGGCCGTCTTAGCTGTCCGAGCCGTCTTGGCTGTCCGAGCCGTCTTGGCTGTCCGGCCCATTTTGGTCGACTTGGCTGTCTTGGCTGTCGGAGCCGTCTTGGTCGTCCAGGCCCGAACGTTCGACTCGTCCGAGTACACTACCCGCCGGTCGTCGACGCATAACTGAGAATCGCACGAACGTTCCGGCCCGGATGGCCAAGACGGCCAAGACGACCATGACGGCCAAGACGACCAAGACGGCCAAGACGACCAAGACGGCCAAGACGACTAAGACGGGCCGGACAGCCAAGACGGCTCAGACCACCAAGACAGCTCGGACCGCCAAGACTGCTCGGACCACCAAGACGACCCCAAAGCCTCTGGAGCTCCCTAAAATGCCACCTCAAAATCCAACTCCACTTCCAAAAGGAAAGCAACTGCTAGAAATACAAACGCGCGCAACAGAAATTGGCGCGATTTTCAGTTATGCGTTGACGACCGGCGGGTAGTGTACTCGGATGAGTCGAACGTTCCGGCCCGGACGGCCAAGACAGCCAAGACGACCAAGACAGCCATGACGACCAAGACGGCCAAGACGACCAAGACGGCCAAGACGACTAAGATGGGCCGGACAGCCAAGACGGCTCCGACCGCCAAGACGGGCCGGACAGCCAAGACAGCTCGGACCGCCAAGACTGCTCGGACCACCAAGACTATTTCTAGTATTTCTAGTAGTTGATTACCTTTTCGAAGTTGAGTCGGATTTTGAGGCGGCGTTTTAGGGAGCTCCATAGGATTTGGGGTCGTCTTGGTGGCACGAGCAGTCTTGGCGGTCCGCGCTGTCTTGGCGGTCTGAGCCGTCTTGGCTGTCCGGCCCGTCTTAGTCGTCTTGGCCGTCTTGGTCGTCTTGGCCGTCTTGGCTGTCCGAGCCGTCTTGGCTGTCCGGCCCGTCTTGGTCGTCTTGGCTGAAAAGGCCGTCCAGGCCCGAACGTTCGACTCGTCCGAGTACACTACCCGCCGGTCGTCGACGCATAACTGAAAATCGCGCCAATGCTGTAGCGCGAGTTTGTATTTCTAGCAGTTGGTTACCTTTGCGAAGCGGAGTCGGATTTTGAGGTGGCATTTTAGGGAGCTCCAGAACCTTTGGGGTCGTCTTGATGGTCCGAGCAGTCTTGGCGGTCCGAGCTGTCTTGGCGGTCTGAGCCGTCTTGACTGTCCGGCCCGTCTTAGTCGTCTTGGCCGTCTTGGTCGTCTTGGCCGTCTTGGTCGTCTTGGCCGTCTTGGCTGTTCGGCCTGTCTTGGTCGTCTTGGCTGTCTTGGCCGTCCGGGCCGGAACGTTCGACTCATCCGAGTACACTACCGCCGGTCGTCAACGCATAACTGAAAATCGCGCCAATGCTGTAGCGCGAGTTTGTATTTCTAGCAGTTGGTTACCTTTGCGAAGCGGAGTCGGATTTTGAGGTGGCATTTTAGGGAGCTCCAGAACCTTTGGGGTCGTCTTGATGGTCCGAGCAGTCTTGGCGGTCCGAGCTGTCTTGGCGGTCTGAGCCGTCTTGACTGTCCGGCCCGTCTTAGTCGTCTTGGCCGTCTTGGTCGTCTTGGCCGTCTTGGTCGTCTTGGCCGTCTTGGCTGTCCGAGCCGTCTTGGCTGTCCGAGCCGTCTTGGCTGTCCGGCCCGTTTTGGTCGACTTGGCTGTCTTGGCTGTCGGAGCCGTCTTGGTCGTCCAGGCCCGAACGTTCGACTCGTCCGAGTACACTACCCGCCGGTCGTCGACGCATAACTGAGAATCGCACGAACGTTCCGGACCGGACGGCCAAGACGGCCAAGACGACTAAGACCGCCAAGACAGCTCGGACCGCCAAGACTGCTCGGACCACCAAGACGACCCGAAAGCCTCTGGAGCTCCCTAAAATGCCACCTCAAAATCCCACTCCACTTCGAAAAGGTAACCAACTGCTGGAAACACAAACGCGCGCAACAGCATTGGCGCGATTTTCAGTTATGCGTTAACGACCGGCGGGTAGTGTAATCGGACGAGTCGAACGTTCCGGCCCGGATGGCCAAGACGGCCAAGACGACCAAGACAGGCTGGACAGCCAAGTCGGCTCGGACAGCCAAGTCGGCTCGAACAGCCAAGACGTCCAAGACGACCAAGACGGCCAAGACGACTAAGACGGGCCGGACAGCCAAGACGGCTCAGACCGCCAAGACAGCTCGGACCGCCAAGACTGCTCGGACCACCAAGACGACGGTCAAAGCCTCTGGAGCTCCCTAAAATGCCACCTCAAAATCCAACTCCACTTCGAAAAGGTAACCAACTGCTGGAAACACAAACGCGCGCAACAGCATTGGCGCGATTTTCAGTTATGCGTTAATGACCGGCGGGTTGTGTACTCGGACGAGTCGAACATTCCGGCCCGGATGGCCAAGACGGCCAAGACGACCATGACGGACCGGAAAGCCAAGACGTCTTGGACAGCCAAGACGGCCAAGACGACCAAGACGGCCAAGACAACTAAGACGGGCCGGACAGCCAAGACGGCTCAGACCGCCAAGACAGCTCAGACCGCCAAGACTGCTCGGACCACCAAGACGACCCCAAAGCCTCTGGAGCTCCCTAAAATGCCACCTCAAAATCCAACTCCACTTCGAAAAGGTAAGCAACTGCTAGAAATACAAACGCGCGCAACAGAAATTGGCGCGATTTTCAGTTATGCGTTAACGACCAGCGGGTAGTGTACTCGGACGAGTCGAACGTTCCGGCCCGGATGGCCAAGACGGCCAAGACGACCAATACAGGCTGGACAGCCAAGTCGGCTCGGACAGCCAAGTCGGCTCGAACAGCCAAGACGTCCAAGACGACCAAGACGGCCAAGACGACTAAGACGGGCCGGACAGCCAAGACGGCTCAGACCGCCAAGACAGCTCGGACCGCCAAGACTGCTCGGACCACCAAGACGACCCCAAAGCCTCTGGAGCTCTCTAAAATGCCACCTCAAAATCCAACTCCACTTCCAAAAGGAAAGCAACTGCTAGAAATACAAACGCGCGCAACAGAAATTGGCGCGATTTTCAGTTATGCGTTGACGACCGGCGGGTAGTGTACTCGGATGAGTCGAACGTTCCGGCCCGGACGGCCAAGACAGCCAAGACGACCAAGACAGCCATGACGACCAAGACGGCCAAGACGACCATGACGGCCAAGACGACCAAGACGGCCAAGACGACCAAGACGGCCAAGACGACTAAGACGACCAAGACAACTAAGACGGGCCGGACAGCCAAGACGGCTCAGACCGCAAAGACAGCTCGGACCGCCAAGACTATTTCTAGTATTTCTAGTAGTTGATTACCTTTTCAAAGTGGAGTCGGATTTTGAGGCGGCGTTTTAGGGAGCTCCATAGGATTTGGGGTCGTCTTGGTGGCACGAGCAGTCTTGGCGGTCCGCGCTGTCTTGGCGGTCTGAGCCGTCTTGGCTGTCCGGCCCGTCTTAGTCGTCTTGGCCGTCTTGATCGGCTTGGCCGTCTAGGTCGTTTTGGCCGTCTTGGCTGTTCGGCCCGACTTGGTCGTCTTGGCTGTCTTGGCCGTCCGGGCCGGAACGTTCGACTCATCCGAGTACACTACCCGCCGGTCATCAACGCATAACTGAAAATCGCGCGAATGCTGTAGCGCGAGTTTGTATTTCTAGCAGTTGGTTACCTTTGCGAAGCGGAATCGGATTTTGAGGTGGCATTTTAGGGAGCTCCAGAACCTTTGGGGTCGTCTTGATGGTCCGAGCAGTCTTGGCGGTCCGAGCTGTCTTGGCGGTCTGAGCCGTCTTGGCTGTCCGGCCCGTCTTAGTCGTCTTGGCCGTCTTGGTCGTCTTGGCCGTCTTGGCTGTCCGAGCCGTCTTGGCTGTCCGAGCCGTCTTGGCTGTCCGGCCCGTCTTGGTCGTCTTGGCTGAAAAGGCTGTCCAGGCCCGAACGTTCGACTCGTCCGAGTACACTACCCGCCGGTCGTCGACGCATAACTGAAAATCGCGCCATTGCTGTAGCGCGAGTTTGTATTTCTAGCAGTTGGTTACCTTTGCGAAGCGGAGTCGGATTTTGAGGTGGCATTTTAGGGAGCTCCAGAACCTTTGGGGTCGTCTTGATGGTCCGAGCAGTCTTGGCGGTCCGAGCTGTCTTGGCGGTCTGAGCCGTCTTGACTGTCCGGCCCGTCTTAGTCGTCTTGGCCGTCTTGGTCGTCTTGGCCGTCTTGGTCGTCTTGGCCGTCTTGGCTGTCCGAGCCGTCTTGGCTGTCCGAGCCGTCTTGGCTGTCCGGCCCGTTTTGGTCGACTTGGCTGTCTTGGCTGTCGGAGCCGTCTTGGTCGTCCAGGCCCGAACGTTCGACTCGTCCGAGTACACTACCCGCCGGTCGTCGACGCATAACTGAGAATCGCACGAACGTTCCGGACCGGACGGCCAAGACGGCCAAGACGACTAAGACCGCCAAGACAGCTCGGACCGCCAAGACTGCTCGGACCACCAAGACGACCCGAAAGCCTCTGGAGCTCCCTAAAATGCCACCTCAAAATCCCACTCCACTTCGAAAAGGTAACCAACTGCTGGAAACACAAACGCGCGCAACAGCATTGGCGCGATTTTCAGTTATGCGTTAACGACCGGCGGGTAGTGTAATCGGACGAGTCGAACGTTCCGGCCCGGATGGCCAAGACGGCCAAGACGACCAAGACAGGCTGGACAGCCAAGTCGGCTCGGACAGCCAAGTCGGCTCGAACAGCCAAGACGTCCAAGACGACCAAGACGGCCAAGACGACTAAGACGGGCCGGACAGCCAAGACGGCTCAGACCGCCAAGACAGCTCGGACCGCCAAGACTGCTCGGACCACCAAGACGACGGTCAAAGCCTCTGGAGCTCCCTAAAATGCCACCTCAAAATCCAACTCCACTTCGAAAAGGTAACCAACTGCTGGAAACACAAACGCGCGCAACAGCATTGGCGCGATTTTCAGTTATGCGTTAATGACCGGCGGGTTGTGTACTCGGACGAGTCGAACATTCCGGCCCGGATGGCCAAGACGGCCAAGACGACCATGACGGACCGGAAAGCCAAGACGTCTTGGACAGCCAAGACGGCCAAGACGACCAAGACGGCCAAGACAACTAAGACGGGCCGGACAGCCAAGACGGCTCAGACCGCCAAGACAGCTCAGACCGCCAAGACTGCTCGGACCACCAAGACGACCCCAAAGCCTCTGGAGCTCCCTAAAATGCCACCTCAAAATCCAACTCCACTTCGAAAAGGTAAGCAACTGCTAGAAATACAAACGCGCGCAACAGAAATTGGCGCGATTTTCAGTTATGCGTTAACGACCAGCGGGTAGTGTACTCGGACGAGTCGAACGTTCCGGCCGGGATGGCCAAGACGGCCAAGACGACCAATACAGGCTGGACAGCCAAGTCGGCTCGGACAGCCAAGTCGGCTCGAACAGCCAAGACGTCCAAGACGACCAAGACGGCCAAGACGACTAAGACGGGCCGGACAGCCAAGACGGCTCAGACCGCCAAGACAGCTCGGACCGCCAAGACTGCTCGGACCACCAAGACGACCCCAAAGCCTCTGGAGCTCTCTAAAATGCCACCTCAAAATCCAACTCCACTTCCAAAAGGAAAGCAACTGCTAGAAATACAAACGCGCGCAACAGAAATTGGCGCGATTTTCAGTTATGCGTTGACGACCGGCGGGTAGTGTACTCGGATGAGTCGAACGTTCCGGCCCGGACGGCCAAGACAGCCAAGACGACCAAGACAGCCATGACGACCAAGACGGCCAAGACGACCATGACGGCCAAGACGACCAAGACGGCCAAGACGACCAAGACGGCCAAGACGACTAAGACGACCAAGACAACTAAGACGGGCCGGACAGCCAAGACGGCTCAGACCGCAAAGACAGCTCGGACCGCCAAGACTATTTCTAGTATTTCTAGTAGTTGATTACCTTTTCAAAGTGGAGTCGGATTTTGAGGCGGCGTTTTAGGGAGCTCCATAGGATTTGGGGTCGTCTTGGTGGCACGAGCAGTCTTGGCGGTCCGCGCTGTCTTGGCGGTCTGAGCCGTCTTGGCTGTCCGGCCCGTCTTAGTCGTCTTGGCCGTCTTGATCGGCTTGGCCGTCTAGGTCGTTTTGGCCGTCTTGGCTGTTCGGCCCGACTTGGTCGTCTTGGCTGTCTTGGCCGTCCGGGCCGGAACGTTCGACTCATCCGAGTACACTACCCGCCGGTCATCAACGCATAACTGAAAATCGCGCGAATGCTGTAGCGCGAGTTTGTATTTCTAGCAGTTGGTTACCTTTGCGAAGCGGAATCGGATTTTGAGGTGGCATTTTAGGGAGCTCCAGAACCTTTGGGGTCGTCTTGATGGTCCGAGCAGTCTTGGCGGTCCGAGCTGTCTTGGCGGTCTGAGCCGTCTTGGCTGTCCGGCCCGTCTTAGTCGTCTTGGCCGTCTTGGTCGTCTTGGCCGTCTTGGCTGTCCGAGCCGTCTTGGCTGTCCGAGCCGTCTTGGCTGTCCGAGCCGTCTTGGCTGTCCGGCCCGTTTTGGTCGTTTTGGCTGTCTTGGCTGTCGGAGCCGTCTTGGCCGACCAGGCCCGAACGTTCGACTCGTCCGAGTACACTACCCGCCGGTCGTCAACGCATAACTGAGAATCGCACGAACGTTCCGGACCGGACGGCCAAGACGGCCAAGACGGCCAAGACGACCAAGACGGCCAAGACGACCAAGACGGCCAAGACGACTAAGACGGGCCGGACAGCCAAGACGGCTCAGACCGCCAAGACAGCTCGGACCGCCAAGACTGCTCGGACCACCAAGACGACCCCAAAGCCTCTGGAGCTCCCTAAAATGCCACCTCAAAATCCAACTCCACTTCGAAAAGGTAACCAACTGCTGGAAACACAAACGCGCGCAACAGCATTGGCGCGATTTTCAGTTATGCGTTAATGACCGGCGGGTTGTGTACTCGGACGAGTCGAACATTCCGGCCCGGATGGCCAAGACGGCCAAGACGACCATGACGGACCGGAAAGCCAAGACGGCCAAGACGACCAAGACGGCCAAGACAACTAAGACGGGCCGGACAGCCAAGACGGCTCAGACCGCCAAGACAGCTCGGACCGCCAAGACTGCTCGGACCACCAAGACGACCCCAAAGCCTCTGGAGCTTCCTAAAATGCCACCTCAAAATCCAACTCCACTTCGAAAAGGTAAGCAACTGCTAGAAATACAAACGCGCGCAACAGAAATTGGCGCGATTTTCAGTTATGCGTTGACGACCAGCGGGTAGTGTACTCGGACGAGTCGAACGTTCCGGCCCGGATGGCCAAGACGGCCAAGACGACCAATACAGGCTGGACAGCCAAGTCGGCTCGGACAGCCAAGTCGGCTCGAACAGCCAAGACGTCCAAGACGACCAAGACGGCCAAGACGACTAAGACGGGCCGGACAGCCAAGACGGCTCAGACCGCCAAGACAGCTCGGACCGCCAAGACTGCTCGGACCACCAAGACGACCCCAAAGCCTCTGGAGCTCCCTAAAATGCCACCTCAAAATCCAACTCCACTTCGAAAAGGTAACCAACTGCTGGAAACACAAACGCGCGCAACAGCATTGGCGCGATTTTCAGTTATGCGTTAATGACCGGCGGGTTGTGTACTCGGACGAGTCGAACATTCCGGCCCGGATGGCCAAGACGGCCAAGACGACCATGACGGACCGGAAAGCCAAGACGTCTTGGACAGCCAAGACGGCCAAGACGACCAAGACGGCCAAGACAACTAAGACGGGCCGGACAGCCAAGACGGCTCAGACCGCCAAGACAGCTCAGACCGCCAAGACTGCTCGGACCACCAAGACGACCCCAAAGCCTCTGGAGCTCCCTAAAATGCCACCTCAAAATCCAACTCCACTTCGAAAAGGTAAGCAACTGCTAGAAATACAAACGCGCGCAACAGAAATTGGCGCGATTTTCAGTTATGCGTTAACGACCAGCGGGTAGTGTACTCGGACGAGTCGAACGTTCCGGCCCGGATGGCCAAGACGGCCAAGACGACCAATACAGGCTGGACAGCCAAGTCGGCTCGGACAGCCAAGTCGGCTCGAACAGCCAAGACGTCCAAGACGACCAAGACGGCCAAGACGACTAAGACGGGCCGGACAGCCAAGACGGCTCAGACCGCCAAGACAGCTCGGACCGCCAAGACTGCTCGGACCACCAAGACGACCCCAAAGCCTCTGGAGCTCCCTAAAATGCCACCTCAAAATCCAACTCCACTTCGAAAAGGTAACCAACTGCTGGAAACACAAACGCGCGCAACAGCATTGGCGCGATTTTCAGTTATGCGTTAATGACCGGCGGGTTGTGTACTCGGACGAGTCGAACATTCCGGCCCGGATGGCCAAGACGGCCAAGACGACCATGACGGACCGGAAAGCCAAGACGTCTTGGACAGCCAAGACGGCCAAGACGACCAAGACGGCCAAGACAACTAAGACGGGCCGGACAGCCAAGACGGCTCAGACCGCCAAGACAGCTCAGACCGCCAAGACTGCTCGGACCACCAAGACGACCCCAAAGCCTCTGGAGCTCCCTAAAATGCCACCTCAAAATCCAACTCCACTTCGAAAAGGTAAGCAACTGCTAGAAATACAAACGCGCGCAACAGAAATTGGCGCGATTTTCAGTTATGCGTTAACGACCAGCGGGTAGTGTACTCGGACGAGTCGAACGTTCCGGCCCGGATGGCCAAGACGGCCAAGACGACCAATACAGGCTGGACAGCCAAGTCGGCTCGGACAGCCAAGTCGGCTCGAACAGCCAAGACGTCCAAGACGACCAAGACGGCCAAGACGACTAAGACGGGCCGGACAGCCAAGACGGCTCAGACCGCCAAGACAGCTCGGACCGCCAAGACTGCTCGGACCACCAAGACGACCCCAAAGCCTCTGGAGCTCTCTAAAATGCCACCTCAAAATCCAACTCCACTTCCAAAAGGAAAGCAACTGCTAGAAATACAAACGCGCGCAACAGAAATTGGCGCGATTTTCAGTTATGCGTTGACGACCGGCGGGTAGTGTACTCGGATGAGTCGAACGTTCCGGCCCGGACGGCCAAGACAGCCAAGACGACCAAGACAGCCATGACGACCAAGACGGCCAAGACGACCATGACGGCCAAGACGACCAAGACGGCCAAGACGACCAAGACGGCCAAGACGACTAAGACGACCAAGACAACTAAGACGGGCCGGACAGCCAAGACGGCTCAAACCGCAAAGACAGCTCGGACCGCCAAGACTATTTCTAGTATTTCTAGTAGTTGATTACCTTTTCAAAGTGGAGTCGGATTTTGAGGCGGCGTTTTAGGGAGCTCCATAGGATTTGGGGTCGTCTTGGTGGCACGAGCAGTCTTGGCGGTCCGCGCTGTCTTGGCGGTCTGAGCCGTCTTGGCTGTCCGGCCCGTCTTAGTCGTCTTGGCCGTCTTGATCGGCTTGGCCGTCTAGGTCGTTTTGGCCGTCTTGGCTGTTCGGCCCGACTTGGTCGTCTTGGCTGTCTTGGCCGTCCGGGCCGGAACGTTCGACTCATCCGAGTACACTACCCGCCGGTCGTCAACGCATAACTGAAAATCGCGCGAATGCTGTAGCGCGAGTTTGTATTTCTAGCAGTTGGTTACCTTTGCGAAGCGGAATCGGATTTTGAGGTGGCATTTTAGGGAGCTCCAGAACCTTTGGGGTCGTCTTGATGGTCCGAGCAGTCTTTGCGGTCCGAGCTGTCTTGGCGGTCTGAGCCGTCTTGGCTGTCCGGCCCGTCTTAGTCGTCTTGGCCGTCTTGGTCGTCTTGGCCGTCTTGGCTGTCCGAGCCGTCTTGGCTGTCCGAGCCGTCTTGGCTGTCCGAGCCGTCTTGGCTGTCCGGCCCGTTTTGGTCGTTTTGGCTGTCTTGGCTGTCGGAGCCGTCTTGGCCGACCAGGCCCGAACGTTCGACTCGTCCGAGTACACTACCCGCCGGTCGTCAACGCATAACTGAGAATCGCACGAACGTTCCGGACCGGACGGCCAAGACGGCCAAGACGGCCAAGACGACCAAGACGGCCAAGACGACCAAGACGGCCAAGACGACTAAGACGGGCCGGACAGCCAAGACGGCTCAGACCGCCAAGACAGCTCGGACCGCCAAGACTGCTCGGACCACCAAGACGACCCCAAAGCCTCTGGAGCTCCCTAAAATGCCACCTCAAAATCCAACTCCACTTCGAAAAGGTAACCAACTGCTGGAAACACAAACGCGCGCAACAGCATTGGCGCGATTTTCAGTTATGCGTTAATGACCGGCGGGTTGTGTACTCGGACGAGTCGAACATTCCGGCCCGGATGGCCAAGACGGCCAAGACGACCATGACGGACCGGAAAGCCAAGACGTCTTGGACAGCCAAGACGGCCAAGACGACCAAGACGGCCAAGACAACTAAGACGGGCCGGACAGCCAAGACGGCTCAGACCGCCAAGACAGCTCGGACCGCCAAGACTGCTCGGACCACCAAGACGACCCCAAAGCCTCTGGAGCTTCCTAAAATGCCACCTCAAAATCCAACTCCACTTCGAAAAGGTAAGCAACTGCTAGAAATACAAACGCGCGCAACAGAAATTGGCGCGATTTTCAGTTATGCGTTGACGACCAGCGGGTAGTGTACTCGGACGAGTCGAACGTTCCGGCCCGGATGGCCAAGACGGCCAAGACGACCAATACAGGCTGGACAGCCAAGTCGGCTCGGACAGCCAAGTCGGCTCGAACAGCCAAGACGTCCAAGACGACCAAGACGGCCAAGACGACTAAGACGGGCCGGACAGCCAAGACGGCTCAGACCGCCAAGACAGCTCGGACCGCCAAGACTGCTCGGACCACCAAGACGACCCCAAAGCCTCTGGAGCTCCCTAAAATGCCACCTCAAAATCCAACTCCACTTCGAAAAGGTAACCAACTGCTGGAAACACAAACGCGCGCAACAGCATTGGCGCGATTTTCAGTTATGCGTTAATGACCGGCGGGTTGTGTACTCGGACGAGTCGAACATTCCGGCCCGGATGGCCAAGACGGCCAAGACGACCATGACGGCCAAGACGACCAAGACGGCCAAGACGACCAAGACGGCCAAGACGACTAAGACGACCAAGACAACTAAGACGGGCCGGACAGCCAAGACGGCTCAGACCGCAAAGACAGCTCGGACCGCCAAGACTATTTCTAGTATTTCTAGTAGTTGATTACCTTTTCAAAGTGGAGTCGGATTTTGAGGCGGCGTTTTAGGGAGCTCCATAGGATTTGGGGTCGTCTTGGTGGCACGAGCAGTCTTGGCGGTCCGCGCTGTCTTGGCGGTCTGAGCCGTCTTGGCTGTCCGGCCCGTCTTAGTCGTCTTGGCCGTCTTGATCGGCTTGGCCGTCTAGGTCGTTTTGGCCGTCTTGGCTGTTCGGCCCGTCTTGGTCGTCTTGGCCGTCTTAGCTGTCCGGGCCGGAACGTTCGACTCGTCCGAGTACACTAACCGCCGGTCGTCAACGCATTACTGAAAATCGCGCCAATGCTGTTGCGCGAGTTTGTATTTCTAGCAGTTGGTTACCTTTGCGAAGCGGAGTCGGATTTTGAGGTGGCATTTTAGGGAGCTCCAGAACCTTTGGGGTCGTCTTGATGGTCCGAGCAGTCTTGGCGGTCCGAGCTGTCTTGGCGGTCTGAGCCGTCTTGGCTGTCCGGCCCGTCTTAGTTGTCTTGGCCGTCTTGGTCGTCTTGGCCGTCTTGGCTGTCCGAGCCGTCTTGGCTGTCCGAGCCGTCTTGGCTGTCCGGCCCGTTTTGGTCGTCTTGGCTGTCTTGGCTGTCGGAGCCGTCTTGGCCGTCTAGGCCCGAACGTTCGACTCGTCCGAGGACACTACCCGCCGATCGTCAACGCTATAAGCTATAATATATATAGACACAATATAATAATTACTATAAATTATATATTAAATGTTTATACTTAATGAATATTGATATACTTCCCGCACCAATTGCATTTATTAATTTTTTTTTAACACTTATCAAAAATACTCATATTTTATACCCTGATGCAATGTCCAATAAACACGTCATGTTAAATAATTGAAAATGGTTTTACAGTTTTATCTTACAAAAAATATCTCACACTCATGTGGGTATTATGACAATCTACACAATACGAAAATTATGTTATGGATATGTAAATAAATTATAGAATAATTTATTCAGAGTTTAAGAACAAAACAGCATAATATTATTCTTTAAATATTACACTTGACGTTTTTATTTTTTTTTAACTTTTGAAAAAGAAATTAAGTTTTAGAAGTTAATCATACAAGATATTTATATGTATTCAATTAAAGAAAATACCCTACCATTAGGATTATTCGATATACTAATAGCTTCCATCTTAATCAATGAACTAAATAACACTATCGTTACCTTTATATTTTTCGCTGATAGATCATTTAAACATTAAGAGACAATGATATGTATTCAATTAAATATTCACACACCACCTGGACATTAGTTATTCGCTATAATAATCTATTACTTAATTATATTTTAATATACACTAATAATACAAGTATCTACCACAAGAAGCATTAGTTCTTCATAGCGTATATTTACATTAGTATCCCTGATTCAAACACAATAGCGTTTTGTCCAATATCGATATGCCCAAACACAACCAGTTAGGTTAATGTGTTGAAATTTAAAGAATGTATTGATACTTAAAAGCATAGACACATATCATGTCATTAGCAAACGACACACATCCGCCAACACGGCCGGGCGTATAAATGTATTCATACTTCTTAATTTGTTTGTAATATCCCGGATGGTTATTGAGATATACATTATGGAATGTACACATTAATGCTAAAGTCTAGCATTTATACCACCGAAAATGTAAAGAATGTATTATATTTAATGTATTGATACTTAATAGCATGAATATTATATATAATGCACCAATTTAAGAGTCTGACCGAAAGAGCCGACAGCTCTTCAGTGTTTCTCCAGCCTTATAGCTCTTCGAACCACAACCGTTCTTGCGCTCCGTGTTTAAAACGTTTTTATTCAGTGTTCTTCATTTCTCGTATACTTTTAATCATGGCCGGTTCAATCGCTAACATGAAAAAACACTACAATCAGAAAAGTTTTACATATGTTCCACCAACACCGCCTGCAGAGCTCATCGACTGTAGCAATTTCATTCTCAACTTCACCGAGCGTAAATTTTTGAATGTAGGACTTGATCCTGCAGATAAATTTAACACCATAGTACAAGTCATCACTCCTTCGAGATATGTAAATATATCATCTGATTTTCTAAGACGTATATACTCACTTATGGGGAACATTCTATCTTTTATACTCGACCTACCTCAAAAATACAAGCGACATTTATTTCTGGAAACAGAAATTATTTCACTATCTAGTATGGTGTATAAAGGGGAAAATATGCTTGTCATCGAATCAAAAACACAAGCTGGATGTCGAGTATTGCTAAATCGTGCTGATTTAATGAAATAACAATATATGGAGGAGAGTATTTTCGAAACGTTCGCACGAAAGTCAGCCATCATACGTCCAGTTGTATTAAGGCAATTTGAAATTATTGCTCATACCAAATGCATGCACTTATACCAGGGTTTGACATGTGGGCGATTCAGACTGATTCCATCAAAATTTAATTTTGCATATAATGGCATATTTGGATGGTTAGAGAATATTTTTTCATAAGTGCATATAATGTATATATTTTTCTTAGCAATGGCACTTACCGTACCGCGTAAATCTTTCAACTTAAAACAAAAGGTGAACATTATTCATTGTAAAGAGTCTAACGATTTGTCTATTCGTAAACATGTTAATAAATATTAAAATTAAAGTTATAATTTAAAGTATACGTAAAATATACGTAATAAATTTTCATTTTCCCTTTAACAGATATGTTACTAATTTTAGTTATAAAACACTGAAACCTATAACGGACACCATTTATAAGGAACATTTATTTTGGTCCAGTGACTGTCCGTTATATACAGATTTCACTATATTACATTAATAAAGAAATATAAATTTTAATGAGAAAAAAATTAAATAACCATACACTTCACATTGAATTTAAACTAAAAATTAATTTGTTTACTAAAATAATCTTATTTCACATTTGATTTTCTACTATTTCTACCAATTCTATTTTGTTTAATTACTTACAAGTATCTCTTCTTTTATTCTATTATTTTCTTTAATCTTCCTGCTATAAAAATAAAAATGTATTAGTATATTTATAAATAAATAGAAAGAAACTTTTAATAGTTTCTATAATTTTATACTTACTGTTGATACGCATTGTATCTCTGGGCATATATTTTGTTTGCTTTCGATTCAAATCTTATCAGAGTATTTTTATTCATCGGCATGTCCCATCTAAAACATATTGATAAATTTAATTTATTTTAAATTTAAAAATATAGATGGACTAACGATTTGGCAAACTTCCAGAAATGAACTGAAAGGTATTCAGATTCTGGAATTATTTTCTGTATTTCTGCACGATAATATGTATTCTTCCAATTACAAAAGACTAATTCGCCTAGAAAACAGATAAAAATAATATTTAACAGTTTATTAATGTATTTGCTAACCATTATTTGTAATGTAATTCCATTGTATTGGAAGAATACATATTATCGTGCAGAAATACAGAAAATAATTCCAGAATCTGAATACCTTTCAGTTCATTTCTGGAAGTTTGCCAAATCGTTAGTCCATCTATATTTTTAAATTTAAAATAAATTAAATTTATCAATATGTTTTAGATGGGACATGCCGATGAATAAAAATACTCTGATAAGATTTGAATCGAAAGCAAACAAAATATATGCCCAGAGATACAATGCGTATCAACAGTAAGTATAAAATTATAGAAACTATTAAAAGTTTCTTTCTATTTATTTATAAATATACTAATACATTTTTATTTTTATAGCAGGAAGATTAAAGAAAATAATAGAATAAAAGAAGAGATACTTGTAAGTAATTAAACAAAATAGAATTGGTAGAAATAGTAGAAAATCAAAT
The DNA here is from genome assembly GCF_020882245.1 of Rhopalosiphum padi. NCBI lineage: Eukaryota > Metazoa > Arthropoda > Insecta > Hemiptera > Aphididae > Rhopalosiphum > Rhopalosiphum padi. The sequence continues at coordinate 51,847,882 of NC_083599.1, forward strand.
GTGAAATAAGATTATTTTAGTAAACAAATTAATTTTTAGTTTAAATTCAATGTGAAGTGTATGGTTATTTAATTTTTTTCTCATTAAAATTTATATTTCTTTATTAATGTAATATAGTGAAATCTGTATATAACGGACAGTCACTGGACCAAAATAAATGTTCCTTATAAATGGTGTCCGTTATAGGTTTCAGTGTTTTATAACTAAAATTAGTAACATATCTGTTAAAGGGAAAATGAAAATTTATTACGTATATTTTACGTATACTTTAAATTATAACTTTAATTTTAATATTTATTAACATGTTTACGAATAGACAAATCGTTAGACTCTTTACAATGAATAATGTTCACCTTTTGTTTTAAGTTGAAAGATTTACGCGGTACGGTAAGTGCCATTGCTAAGAAAAATATATACATTATATGCACTTATGAAAAAATATTCTCTAACCATCCAAATATGCCATTATATGCAAAATTAAATTTTGATGGAATCAGTCTGAATCGCCCACATGTCAAACCCTGGTATAAGTGCATGCATTTGGTATGAGCAATAATTTCAAATTGCCTTAATACAACTGGACGTATGATGGCTGACTTTCGTGCGAACGTTTCGAAAATACTCTCCTCCATATATTGTTATTTCATTAAATCAGCACGATTTAGCAATACTCGACATCCAGCTTGTGTTTTTGATTCGATGACAAGCATATTTTCCCCTTTATACACCATACTAGATAGTGAAATAATTTCTGTTTCCAGAAATAAATGTCGCTTGTATTTTTGAGGTAGGTCGAGTATAAAAGATAGAATGTTCCCCATAAGTGAGTATATACGTCTTAGAAAATCAGATGATATATTTACATATCTCGAAGGAGTGATGACTTGTACTATGGTGTTAAATTTATCTGCAGGATCAAGTCCTACATTCAAAAATTTACGCTCGGTGAAGTTGAGAATGAAATTGCTACAGTCGATGAGCTCTGCAGGCGGTGTTGGTGGAACATATGTAAAACTTTTCTGATTGTAGTGTTTTTTCATGTTAGCGATTGAACCGGCCATGATTAAAAGTATACGAGAAATGAAGAACACTGAATAAAAACGTTTTAAACACGGAGCGCAAGAACGGTTGTGGTTCGAAGAGCTATAAGGCTGGAGAAACACTGAAGAGCTGTCGGCTCTTTCGGTCAGACTCTTAAATTGGTGCATTATATATAATATTCATGCTATTAAGTATCAATACATTAAATATAATACATTCTTTACATTTTCGGTGGTATAAATGCTAGACTTTAGCATTAATGTGTACATTCCATAATGTATATCTCAATAACCATCCGGGATATTACAAACAAATTAAGAAGTATGAATACATTTATACGCCCGGCCGTGTTGGCGGATGTGTGTCGTTTGCTAATGACATGATATGTGTCTATGCTTTTAAGTATCAATACATTCTTTAAATTTCAACACATTAACCTAACTGGTTGTGTTTGGGCATATCGATATTGGACAAAACGCTATTGTGTTTGAATCAGGGATACTAATGTAAATATACGCTATGAAGAACTAATGCTTCTTGTGGTAGATACTTGTATTATTAGTGTATATTAAAATATAATTAAGTAATAGATTATTATAGCGAATAACTAATGTCCAGGTGGTGTGTGAATATTTAATTGAATACATATCATTGTCTCTTAATGTTTAAATGATCTATCAGCGAAAAATATAAAGGTAACGATAGTGTTATTTAGTTCATTGATTAAGATGGAAGCTATTAGTATATCGAATAATCCTAATGGTAGGGTATTTTCTTTAATTGAATACATATAAATATCTTGTATGATTAACTTCTAAAACTTAATTTCTTTTTCAAAAGTTAAAAAAAAATAAAAACGTCAAGTGTAATATTTAAAGAATAATATTATGCTGTTTTGTTCTTAAACTCTGAATAAATTATTCTATAATTTATTTACATATCCATAACATAATTTTCGTATTGTGTAGATTGTCATAATACCCACATGAGTGTGAGATATTTTTTGTAAGATAAAACTGTAAAACCATTTTCAATTATTTAACATGACGTGTTTATTGGACATTGCATCAGGGTATAAAATATGAGTATTTTTGATAAGTGTTAAAAAAAAAATAATAAATGCAATTGGTGCGGGAAGTATATCAATATTCATTAAGTATAAACATTTAATATATAATTTATAGTAATTATTATATTGTGTGTGTACAAAAACATTGACTACATTTTCATGACTTATTTGTTGCGGTTGCGTTTGCGGTGGCGGCGGGTTGCGGTTTCTGAATCGGCTATTTAATACTACTTTAGTAAATTTGTGTTTATTTTTAATTTATCTCATAAAACAATAATTGAATACAAAAACTTGTAGGTTTATGTGTGGTCAATTGTTACAATGAAACAAAAAGCTGCGTGTAATTTGGAGTTATGAAAAAAAATAATAATTAAATGTGAGTATCACGATATTTGCAAAAATAAATATATTTTTTAGATTTATACAAGTTTTCAACGTTGTAAAAATATTTATTCGGACAATCGTCGTAATTTAGGCAATTAAAATGTTCAAATGTTCAATGCAACAAATTTAATTTATTTAACTACATATATGTATTTATTTTTTTGGTTGTAAGATAATTTAATAAATTATAATCATTGTAATTAAATAAAAATAATAAATATTTTATATTATAATAATATAAAACAAATTTTCACCTATGCATATTTTTGTTTTTTTTTTTTGTGAATATTTTGCCAATTTTATCTCCTATAACTTCTCATCCATAATAATAATATTTAAATATAATAATAGTAGGTAGGCTACTACAATATAATTTTTGAGCATAATTGCATTGATCATCTGTTGTATCCATATTGCGCTAGATCTAAAATAAAAATAAAATGTTCCATTATTGTTATATAATTCTAATTACAATAGTTTATTATAAATTTATAAATAAAAAAAATAAAATTACAAATAAATATAAATATTATTACTTTTATACTAAATTAAAAGCCATTCTCTTTTTATAACTTATATAAAACTTTAGAACAAACAACAATGTATGGTATTTTTTAACAATTTTGATGTTCTATAAATTATATTATATATTAGCTATATTTTACCTTTAAGATACTGTTCTTTCCTCAAGAGTTGTTGTACCCAAGTTATCGGATCAAATTCTAAATTGCCACCATAATATGTTGGCAAAATATTTGGTGCTATATATTTATGTAAGGAATTGAAATTATTTCCGTGAAAATGAACCTTTAAAAAAACTTTCAATATTATAAAGAATAAAAATACGAGGGAAAAAAACTAACCCGACAGCGTAATTTTTCTTTCAAAAATGGTTTAATGATTGAATATACAGTGTATAAGTATAATGGTTCATTGATAAAATGAAATCCTTGAAACCTTAATGGGAAGCTATCCTTAAAAAATGAATCAATCTTAATATTAATAAATATTATATGACAGACAAAAAAATGTTTTTGAGGTGACTTGCAACAACTTAGTAAATAGGACATTGGTAGGAAAAATTAGGGCTATAATAGCTTTATTATTTTGAGTGAATTACACAGTGTCTTTATAATATTAAGAGAGTAGTTATTAAATACTTAATAATTGCTTTATTTCTAAGTATTCATTTTCGATATTCATCCACCAACCAAAAATATATTAAAAATATTTAATAAATTGTATTTTCCAAATAAAACTAATTGTATATGGGATTTTAGAGCGCTCTACCGTTCCAATTAGTTGTCTCTTAAGACAAGTTTAGAGTATTCCAAGTCTATAATTATTCCATTACCGTATCAAGAAAAGGATTCTACATTGTTAACAGCAAAATCTGGTTTTAAGCTACCATCACCGTCAAAAATAATTAATTAGACATATTTTTCTCCTATAGATTATTATACTTACTTCATCATGACTATATATAAATAAATAATTCAAAATAGATTTCAAAATTTAATAAAGTACAAGTTAGTCGGTGGTTTGGACTAAATACTCTAAAAGCTAAAGTACAATATCACTAAAGAAAGTAATATAAAAAATAATAATAGTAATATAATATGAACTGTTTCTTACTTGCACAACTTCAGCAGACTTTTTAGCATAATAAGGTGATAAATATTGATAATGTTTCAGCCACTTAAATCCTGTAAAATCAGCAATTGCAACCATACCAGCAAGTTGAGTTTTTGGATGTTCAGATATGACTTCCAAAATCATCAAGTTTATCTTAAAAACATCTTCTATGCTCATTCCAGACAAAACCTTTTCTAAATAATAATACTATGATATTATAATCATTGTACTATATTATTATATTTATAATATGCGTTACATATACGTTACATATGCACATTAGTATACAATTATTAATTGGTTCCAGAATTATATACATTAAATATGTAATAAATATGCATACATTATGCACTTATTATTATTAAAATTTACAAAATATGCAAAAAAAAGTGTTAATGTTTATTAAATAAAAACAATAAATTCTAAAAATATATCAAACAAATGAACTGTACATTAAACTTGTATAACCAACCCATTGGTTCATTATAATTTATAATATTTCAAGTATTCATCGTTATCAAAAACACATTTTTAAATAATAAGTACATTTTTATAGTATTTGTTATGTATCACATAAAAAGTTACAGTTAACTACTAAAGATATTATGTATATACAGATTCGAATAAAAACTCATGCCGGTTTTCGGAAAATATGTTCTTGAATCAAGAAAAACTTATAATTCTAGATTATCCATCGAAAAGTTGAAGCTATCAAATCAGACTTAAAGTATACTAAGCCACTACATAGATTTCTAGGTAGTTTTTCGTTATTGAAATTACATTCAACGTAATAATTGTGTTATCTAGAGCTAAATATATTTTGGTTAAGCTAGGTCTATCAATAAGAAAGTATTGATCGACTATTAAATAGATATCGAACTATTGACAATAATAAGCCAAAAGGTAAACGAGTCGATATACGAGAATAAATAAATTTAAAAATATTTTAAATGTGTAAATAATATTATGCCAAGTTAGTTAAAAGACAATATTATAAGACTTTATTTTTAAACTAATATGGCTAATATAATGTCTTACTTAAAATACATTAACATTTAACAATATATATAAATATTTAATTTACTATAATAATGCAGTTTATTTTAAAAATTAACTTCACTAATATTATAAATATAACCTACCCATTCTAAAAACATATATTTCTCGTCCGTGCTGATCCCTGTGAGGTAACATAAAAACTGTCCCGCTTTCCAAAAAAAGAATATAATTGGATGGAACAGTTAAATTGAATAATTTCGGATTCTTTTCTTTTGCTTCAAAATAATTTTGAACCTATTGTTTTTCATAAAAAATATAGCAATTTATTTACATTTTAATATTTCCGCAAACAAAACATTTAAAATATTTTCATTTTATAATTGATAATTTAGTTAAAAATCAGAATTGTTGTCATACGATAACTATTAATAAAGAAATATTAGAAAGTATCTTAAATAAAATTTCATAAAATCTCATATTATATAGACATACAGTCAATATGTACAATGTACATATATTTAAATGATAAGTAAATATTATAGAACCAATATCATGTACTGGTATGTCACTAAAATACAACTTTAATATTATAAATAAGATAAAATATAAATATTTTCATCAAAGATCAAAGAATCATGTTTAACTGTAAATAATCGTGTTTTTCGCATGGATACCTAGGTATATAACCAATGAATTTTAATAAAATGTATTTAAAAAAATATGTATTATATTATATGTACTATAATTTTTAGAATATTATGAATCATAATATAATTTATGATTAATATAATAACTTACCAATTTAAATGCTTTGTTTACTTGAAATTTTCTAGCTCTTAAAAATTTAAGCATAAATGCATCATCCATTCTTGATTTCAATAAAATATCACCTTTCAAAATTAAACAGGCTATATTAACAATCATATAATAATGCTATGTAATGTATACCTACATGTACTTATATTGCATACATTCAACTATTTGTATAAGTAATAAATACTATCTAATACTTAAATTTCAATAAAGTATAATATCTATTATTATATTTTATTGAAAGCAATGTAAACATTGTGGTACATATTATATTGTGTTTCATACCAAACAATACATAAACATAAATACCGAAGTAGGTACTTTAACTATATAAGTTAGTATCTGCGACTAATTTCGGTTTCATGTTTAAATTTCATATGTACCGTTTATATTTTCTATTAAAAGACTAATATTTTAACTTTAACACAACCTCAGTATAGATATCAATCTGTCAATCATAATAGCATTTGAGCACTATGGAAAATCAAGCCAATAAAATAATGATTGCAGTAAAGTAGATTTAATACTTAATACCTTATTTGACATTATAAAATGTTTTTAATTATTAAAAGTTACCTTGTTTTGACTGACTAAATCATTTCAATCAAGTAAGTTATAAATTTATTTTCAAAAAACTGCCTATTTAAAATCGCAATAATAAGACCATGTCACATTTGATTATTCAATATTAAAATAAACTCTTGACGACTCTGTTACTTTTAGAATACTCAAAAATATCAAATTATTAGTATTAAAATATGATTAATATTTAATAATTACTTTTTGTTTTTATTTTATACCTATAACAACAGGATATTTATGATATAGATGTTATTAATATCATTTTTCCTTATATTCAACTTATTGTTATAAATAAACAATTTTGCAAAACACCTTATTACATACCTATCTACTTATATAATAAATATCTAATTTATTTATTTTTAAATTTATTTTATATAAAAGGCGAAATAACAAAATTATTATTGTTATTTCAATAACCACAATAAAATTATAATTTACCACTTTTTTGAATTATTAGGTAATGCAACCAATAAAAATGTAATATATATTTATTAACATCTTTAATTATTATATAGGTTTTGCATACCTTTAATTAATGTACGTAATTCATCAATGGCTAAATTTGGATCTGACGGCTCATTAAGTTCTTTTAGTAATTTAAATTTAATTTCGGATGAATTAATTTGGTTTTCTGACATTTTGTAGGTATTTAATAAAAGTAAATAAGTTTCACAATTGTATGAATTTTCAAAAACTCACTAAATACAGCGCAAAATGAATGAAAAAATATGTAAAAGAAAATATATTCAATAATATTATAAACTGATCTTCAATCAAACATTTTTGCAAAAATATAACACCGGAAATTGATATGTATCTGTACGTCCCGTAGGTACCAATTAAAATAAATACACGAGTATTATGTTTTTTTTTCTAAAGCTATTTTTTGATGCATGAAGATTAAAAAATAGTCCATAATTAGTCCATAACAATTATTATTGTAAATTTATTGAAACACACTACAATGCAATGTATATTATTATAAATGCACATTGAAAATATTAATATAACAGTAATAATAAGCAATAAAATATTTTATAGAATTTTCGTATTTTTTGTAATTATTCTTTTTATTAAAAATAAATAGAAATAATTTTCGTATTTGTGACCCATGTTATTGTATTATACTATTATACAACATATTTTTTGATGAAATTATTATTAAAATAAAGAATAAAACATTATAAATATCATGATTGGTGTATTTAGGATTGAACAGTTAGGGCCCCCTCTTAAAAATAAAACATACTCTAAAAAAAACGTGTTAATAAATATTTGTAACGATTAAAAACATAAATTCTAAAATGTTATGTTGGTGGGTTACGTGAAAAATGGTCCTGTATCGAACGGATACACTGTAATATAATAAAATAATATAACGTTGTATCACGCATAACCCTCATCCTTAATTTGTATGTGTAGCGCTCTATTTTCACCACAGCTGGTATAGAGTCTGAAACATAATTGATTATAAATACAGGAGAGTTAACATTGTGTCGAATAAATATATTCTTGATTTTTTTTTCGGAAAAAAAACGAAAAGAGTAAAAAAAAAGTTTTTAAATTAGGTACAATGATTTATTATTTCTTTTAAATTTAAAAACAGCCTTCTTTGCGACCCATCTGTCTACCAAAGTATCCGCAATGTTAGATTTTATAGAATATTTTATTGGTTTATTTTTTATATTCAACTAATGTCCATGCATGATATAAAATACATAAACAGTTTCTTGTTCAGTAAATTGACTATTGATGAAATACAAAAACATCTTTGACAATTTTTAAATAAAAACTGGTCAAAAGAGGAAGATGTAGGGATTGATTTGAATAGTACTGAAAAAATCGAATGGCTTCATAATTTTATTAATAATATTTTATTACTCTTAAAATTATTTTCAAATAGTTATTCATTAGTGGTAAGTACATAGATACGTATTACTTGAACGCAATACATGTGACATACGTGTATTATAATTAACCAAGTTGATGTCTATAGGCTGTTACAATCACGAAGTTAAATTTTGTAATATTGTTTTTTCCTCGAAAATACATAGAAAATATAATTGGATTTTTTAAAATCTTTACAAATATTTTGAATTATTTTGTATGTACTCATAAATAATCTTGTATTCTTGTCTTTATGCTGGGATTGGACTAGCTGTATAAAACACCATTGAAAATATTTATTTTAGCAACCTAAATGAATATATTATAAGCTAAATTATATTTTACCAAACATTTGTTTTCATCCGTACCTACTTCCAAAAAGTGATAAAAGGTATATTTGAATAGATTCTTTAAGTAATTTATAGCTATACCTTATAACAATATGTAAATATTTGTCCAAGTCCTATATACGTAAATATAACTATTAAAATCTAGATTTAATATAAGTATTAGGTATATAAGTACTAGGTACACTATACTATTATATTCATTCGTACTGCAGTGAATACAATTTGTTGTGTAAAAGACGATTTCAATTTAGGAGTTCACTTGTGTCATATGACGTTCTAACTCGTATAGATTAAATACACCGTTTAACGCCCTCCCTCCTCCTTATTTGGACGAGACCACTTAATTGACCCTTTCAGAGCAAACCGATTCCGCTCTACTACCAACAACCATCGTGTACATCGTTAGTCGTCGTCGTGCTCGTTCTATTAATGTAATATTAGCGACTACCGGTAGGTAGGTATATTCTCCCGGCGCTCGATCGATTTATACAAACGTGTACGTAATTCTATAATATACATGGCCCTTATTTTTGTCGTCTAATCGTCTATTCACGTCTGGACACCGTGCGAACGCTGACCGCGGTCTTTTGCGAGGATATATTTATACATATTTAATATATATATATGACACGCTTGAGTTTAAGTATATCAGATACCCGGTGGCCGGTGGAGTGTTGTATCTAGACATTTATTGTAATAATGTGCCAAACGACGTCGTGTTTGAACGCCGCTGTTCTGCTTGCGTTCCTGTGGGTAACGATCCCGTCGAAACCGTGTCTATGCTACAACACTGATTGCGATTTTACCGAGAGGTAGGTACATTTTTAAAAAACGGTGGCGCATTTTAAGCGTTACAAGGGTGTCAGCTATAAAAGGAGCTTTGTTTTATGGCGAAATATGCCTTATTTTATTCGTTATAGTAAAGTGAGGACATATTTTGGGCATATCGAAAGAATAAGCACTGGGTGGTGGGTATGATGTGCTTCCAACAAATGGGCTTTACACTCCCGAAGCCTAGAAAAAAACAAAGTTGCGCTACTCCACATAAATAATATACGATATTAACGAAGCAAAATCCAGTTATGACAGTTATGTATATTATGTGTTTAAAGTTACGATGAGGTCATCACAGTCAGCATCAATGAACCTGTGCAAGTTACTAAGTATAAATGGTGCTTGGACATACCACCCAGATGTCCAGACAATAAGCGAGAGTTTAGGACCGTACTCAGAAATATTGTTAGTAACCGGTAAACGGCGTTTTTGCATTTTAATTCCGTATTAAATTTCGTATTTATTTTTTTAGACAGTGCCTAAAATGCGTAAAGTGAAGAGATGTTGCAAGGATCAAATTCAGTTATACGACAGTTGTGTTTCGAAATGTGCTGAATACCAGTGTCCGAATATTCAATGTACACCAGGCACTGACAGATGTAAATGCAAATCAGGATACACGGGTCATTTATGCAAACAAAGTTAGTATATTTAATATTAGTAACAATTTCCAGTGGTCTTAATTTACTGTTACGAGTCCATGGCTATGCAGTATAGAAACTCTTATGTAAATATTATATTATTTGGAGACACATATTCCGTTTTATAAAATTAATAACACAAGCGTGTGAAGATCAGGACGAATAGAAAACGGTATATACCTACTGTTTAATTCGAACATTTGGAGATGTTCACACGTCGCTCATTTCTTAGAAAAGTCGAAACTCGTGAAGACAAATATCGATACGAACGACGAGGAAGTTAATACTGATACGATAGGCACCTTGTGTCAACGGAGTCACCATCACCATAACCATCACTATATTGCAAGTCGACTGTATATAAGGGTGATCAGCGCTCTCCAACACCTTATTTTTACATATATTTGTATTTTTGTATCAAGTTAAACGTATTATAAAGATTTTACTAACACTTATACATCAAGTTTTCATTCCTACGTTGATGTGTGAATTGACCTAAGTCGGGAAGTAACAATACTAAAAAAACAATAATGCATGCCGGTATTTTTTGAAATGTAAGAATGTACTTGATTATTTTGTAAGAACATTTCTAAAAATTTCCACACACAAATAATAATTTAAAATATTCATCATAACAATATAAAATACCTTTATATAATTATTTTTTTGTTTAGTTATAAACTATAATTTTAATTTATACTATTCAAATATTTTTTTTAATATAGGTAGGTATAATTAATATTGCATAAGGATATGATATATAGGTAGCACTATTAATATAATACTGCTATAATTAATATTATATTTGTTATTATTTTTTAACTTACTGTGCAACGTACTTTGCACTTTGTACAATTTAATTAGAATTTGGAACAATAATTTATTACAGCCTGTGGTTAGGCATTAATTACACTCTTAAAATCAATATATTAATCAAGACATTTATGAACAAAGTACATATTATGTATATTATTTAAGTATAAAAACAAAATAATTTTAATTAATATAATGTCTTATTAACATGCCTATTACAGCTCAGAAACGCTCAGCTTTATTTAAACAATATTAAAATGATTGTCTTAACATGTTAAAGTACAATTTAAAGTGATCCTTTAGATTTAGACATTATCTCATATCTGTGTTATAACATTAATTTTTAAAACATATTATGTATAATGTATATACATATATTATAATAGTATTCTTTTATGATATTTTGATTCAATCTCACACAAAATATACAATAAATATTTGACTAAAAAAAATATATTTATACAATAGTCATAAGACTAAAATGTATTATTAACAATTCTGGTGTTTTTTTAAAATTTAAAAACATAAAATAAATAAAAACAATTGTATTTTATACAAAAATTATCAAGATAGGTGAAAAAAAAACAACTTTCAATCTTTAAGTTCAAATATTAATAAAATATTATATATTAGAGATATCATAAAGTACACTGTTATAATATATGTTTAATAAAAAACTTCTTTTTTGGGAAATGTGTGCATTTTAATGCCTAAGTTATAGCTAAGTCTACTAAACGCCGTATTTATTGGCTTTAAAACTTTTGGTACTATTGTCTATCGTAATTTAATATAGTACATTCATATTTATATGAATATTTGTATGGTACTGCTTAAAAATAAATCGAAAGATAAAATATAATAGATATGGAAAAACTAAATATCAGCAATGAAATAATAATATGTTATCACAGAGCAAAACCGTCGAAACCGTTTGGTCAAAATTGAACCATATTTTTAACGAACTCGGTGAAATTGTCTAGGGATGCAGTTAAAAATATTATTTTAAAAATGAATATCAACATAAATATATTATACATTTATAAAAATGTTCACAGTTACTTTATATATAGTAAGCTGCAATTTTATAGTTGTAAGTATAATAAAATTATAAAATTAATAAAATTTATTTTTAGGATTTTAATTTTTCTAGCTAAGTGCCGCAGTTAACTTAAAAAAAAAATTGATGAACATCTAATATGCATTATATATAAATAATTATCATAAATCATTTAAATTGTAATCAACTGTACGTGTACACTTTAAAATACATGAAATGATTAAAACCCACGGAATCTGCCAATTCGCGTGTTTCAGTGTGCGACGTCGGACGCTGGGGCCTGGGCTGTGCGAACTATTGTGACAAGACCTGTCCGGATTGCGACCACCGCACCGGATGCTGCAAGACTGCCGCCACTGGGTCAATTTTCTGCGGCGGCGGCAGTGGCACCGGTCGGTTGCCCGTCCGGCAAACGGCTGCTGTCGGCGGCCGCAACGGAACCGTACGCAAAACCGACGAGCCGACGCCGGCGGTGGACCGTTCCGCGCGATTCCGGATGCTGAGCACTACCATACGACTCCAGACGGCCACGTGGGAACCCGCGGCCGTGGACGAGGCCAACGGGACGATGATCGAAAGCGGCACCGTGGACGCGGGGACGCGGAAACCGGCGGCGGTGACGTCGGCGGCCCAAAACCGATCGGCGGCGGCGGCGGCTGAGACGGCGTGGACCCCTCTGGAGGCGACGGCGCTCAAGTACGACGAGCTGGTGACGAGGCTCATATGGATATTCGCCATGACGTTGGTGGCCATCGCCATGGTGTTCGTCATCATGTTCGTCGTGTTCTTCAACTGCTACGGGACGACGTCCAAACCGCGAGACGCTGACTCCGGGGCCGCCCGAAACCCGTGGCCGCAGCAGAGCACCGGCAAAGTTCACGGTATGCGCAATAGCCACACAGCCACAGCAGTGATAAGCGCGGCGGCAAAGATAATATTGTGTGCATAGAGGCGTTGATGATTTTTTTTTTCATATATTGTTTTTAGCGTGCGGATTGGTCAAAGCTTTAACAGTCTGCATTGTTTGCAATACCGTTTATTATATTATATATGATATTTTACACGGTGTTACCATTTACCACATAACACGAATGAAAATCCTATTCAATATTATATATTATAGTGATGAGCAACGGCAAATTATAAATTTATAAAAAAAACACCACGATACGTGTAGCCTCTACTATAGGTACCCATCTCCTTATTTACCAATTCATAGGTCAAGTAAAATTTACATTTTTGAGCCCCAAATTATCCATTTCTATTTTCTTCAATACCAAAATAAAATTTAAGCATAATATATTATTTTTAGATTAATTTTAAATGTTATTAGTTACTTATAAATGTATTAATATAAAATATTTGTAATAAATAAATATTACTAACATAATAAATACAATGTTTTCCACTAAAATTAAAATCAATCTACTGTAATACCTACTAATAATACAATTAATTACTTTAATAACAATATCAAAAAACATAATTTCGTGAAATATATTTATAATTAAATAAGCTACCTCTTACTTACCTTTTTTTTAACTTGCTTATCTATGTACGAGTAGAGTGACTGTATAAACGGCAACACCATCAATGGCGTTTCGCTCTCACTTACAATAGGTACTATCAGTCATATATTTTTTGTCTTTAAATAGAATGCTATTCAAATATCAATGAAACATTCTCGAGTATAAATGCAAAAATATCTGAAAACATTTTACTCATTGAAAACATGCTGCAGCCCTCCCTCTATGACTGCTGTAAGTTTTTCGTTTTACATTCTAAGTCAAGTTTTAAATTATTATTCGTTTTCATTAATCATTCCTGTTTAAATAGCGCTCGCTGTTACAGCATCGTTTTGCGTTTTCTCGGGATTCTTTTTCTGTTATCTCTGTTGTGCACCACCGTGTACATTATTACTTAATATTATTTAATTAATTTATTATTACCCTGTCTGGTTTTTCTTTTAAGCGTGTCAACTTTAGTCTTCTGCTCCAATATCGTTGATTATACTTTAAAAGTTGAAACACATTAATTTTCTTCTATACTATCTTTCTCCTTTATCGTTACCTCATTAAACAATCTCTATGTCTTCGATAACTATACCTATATACGCCCTTTGTTCGATTTTCCTCTTCGCTGCACAACGTTCGTAAAATATTATTATGTTCATTATTTTGTATTATCCTTAAAGATACCGGTTATCATAACATTTTAATTTATATATTTTACAGAGACATGTATCACAACACAAAACCTATGTCATGTGCCACCAGTTAGATATACAAAAACTCCTACACTATATACATGTAAGTAATAATTATTTAATATAATAAATATATCTTAAACCTAATACATGCAAGGGCGGAGTGACCCATCTGGAAATCTGGAATTTTCCAGATGGGCCGGTACTGACGAATATTATATGGGCCGGGCCCACGACATTAAAAAAAATCTATTTATATCATTAAATAGGTAACAAAATTAGTATATATTTTAATGAGCTTTATTACAAATAAATATTAGTCTTAAAATGAAGTGTACGTGATATTATCGTATCAATTTAAAATTATGAATTATGATTTATGAAATATCGAATGTCGATAATTATTGTCATCTATATGGTACCTATTTCCACTTCTTCATAAATACGATTATAGAATTATTATTATTATTTTATTTATTTACTAAATATTATTTTTTGATTCATTTTAGCTACCAATGTTGATTTACCAACTCATCCAGAAATATTTTGTCCAGTTTTTTCAGCTCCTCATTACACAGGTAATAATATTTAACTTTTAATTTAATAAATGGTACCGACCCACCATATTTGATGTTATAAGTGGTATTATACAAAAATGTCCGAGGAAAAAATGTCCGAAACCAATAATGTCCTTGGTAAAAATGTCCGAAACCAAGAATGTCCATGGTAAAATTTAGTTAAAATTGGGCAAAGAGATATAGGACAACCTCCGGCAAAAAAAATGTATATTAATATGCAAGAAAAATTTAAAAAAAATTGCGAAGAGTATAATAATAAAGAAAGAAGTATAGAAAACTTTTTAAAATGTATATCGTTGACATTAATAAATTTTAATTAGGCAATAATTATCTGGGTTTTTTTTTTGGACATTTTTATAATCAATTTTTTTATTTATTTTTATATTCAATAACGAAAGAATTATTAATTATTTTTTTAAATATTATAATCAATGTTGTATAAATACACTTTTCATATCTGACTACCGCAATAATGAAATAATCGTTTATTTTTTTTTTTTTAATATTATTATAATTAATGTTGTAAATATTTTTAACGAGGTCTTTTACTTAGTTTATTTTGGACAATTTTACCGTGGAAATTTTTTCTTCGGATATTTTTACCTAGATTCGTTATAAGTATAAAAAAAATAATGTTTTAAAGAATCGAAACGGAACTAACTTTTTTTCAAGAATTTGTCTTTAAGTCCTAAACATTTTTAAAATAAGATATAAGTTAGACAATTTAAACAAAATACGTATCTGTAACCGTTGATAGTTTATAATTCATAACAAAAAATTATATAGGTTTATTTTAATAAAAAAATATTTATTTTAAATAATTTTAATCTCGGACTTTTTTTTACCGTTTACCATAATCTATTGGTACTTAAAATTCATAATAATTTAATTAAATCTTTGTTTAATGTTTTTAGGTGGATCGTCACTATATGATTCTCCACAACCATTGTACGAAATTTTATACTGATCAATAACTAAAAAAATAGATACCTATGATTTATAATTAATTTCTAAGAATTATGTATAAGTAAGTAAGTAGTTTTCTATAATAGTGCAATAAAAAATCAAAATATTACATTAAAGATTTGTTGATATATATAAATTCAAATTTTAAAATTATTACCTTCCTAAATACCTAATACAATAGGAAAAATGTAATACTGTTTAAAAAAAAGTATGCTGCAACTTATAATGTATTGTTACTATATGACATACATATGACCTAATTATTTTTTTTAAAACATTATAATATAATGGTAAAAATGTGTTTAATATATATTAAATGGAAAGAATTGAAATTATTTTCATTTTCAAACCTACACTATAGGGTACCTATTTACAAGATTAAAGTTATCAATATAATATAATGTATAAGTATGAGTATAAAACTAACAGTTTTGTTCAAAAAATTATTACTTTTTAAATGTATGATGTAATATAAAGTTAATCAATATAACTTTTTATATAAATGTCCTAATGTATAATATTATGAACCATTAATTCATGATACATGTACAATATACATTTTATATATTTATAATAAAATATCTATGTTCTATATATTATATTATATAAATGTGAAAATGGAAATCTTTTTAAGGCATGTTCTCTGAAACATTCATTCAAATATCTTGATTTTTTTTTATAAAAAAGTGCATCGCGGAGCAGGTTTAACCCTATTTGTGATTCTATAAAATAATGAAAAATCGAGTTATTAATTTTTTAAATAATCGGAAAATACGGACATAAAGATTTTTTTCTTTCGTGTTACCAATTATTAGTTATTATTATAAAAAAATTAACATTTTAGTAAATAGTTTATGTAGTATAATAATACAAAAGTTTTTCGTTGTTTTTAGTTCAAATTATTGAAATTTCATAAGTTGTTGGTTTTAGTCCAAAATAAAAAGGAAATCAAATTTGAGTTATTCGAAAAAAAAAATAATTTAAAAAAATGCTGTTGGTAAATGGTAAAAAAGCAAACGTTGTACGGTATAAATAAACCGGGAAATATATTTTACAATATAAGATTTAATTTAATAACTCAACATTTTAGATCATGAATCGTGATTGCAGTATGAGACAAGAGTTAAGTGACACAGACACAGTAAAGCATAACCTATACACTCTGAAATACACTATGAATCAAAACTAAACTAAACTGTTTTAGACGTTCATTATAATCATTTAGAATTAGCAAAAACTTTTAAATTTTTAAATAACCTTTAACTTTTCAAAATTTTAATTTTTTAAAAAACCTCAGCGTCTTGCCCCCCCCCCCTCTCCCGAAATATTGTCATCTTTTAATTTTATAATAGGTACTCTAGAACCAAAATTGAGTGAGTTCTACTCGGGTATGGACCAATTGCGTCTAACACAAAATGTACTAAAGCAGCTCTGTTGACTGTTAGTAACAACACCACATTTTTAAGATGATAAGACAGGCCAACATTTTGGACAATCCATGGACCATAGGGCACAAAAAACTATAATATTTTAGAAGATTGTGTGAATAGACCTTGAAGCGTGATTTGGCATGTATTCGTTGTCAACCTAGAAAAATGTTTAATATGTCACCGGACGTTAATTTATGTCGGTCAATCCAATTTATCTTGACGATGGACGGATCCTTTAAGTCTTATAGTTGACAGTTAAACATATGTGTACAGACCGCACAGTGTGTTCAAGTGTGCCCTTAGTCTATTATTATTACACGTTAAAAAAAAATAAAAAAATATATATTTAATAAATATAAATTGTAATACTATACGTCTATACAGCAGTCAGTCGTACAGATTTAGACAGGTACACAATTCGATAAATTTAGTTCTAAATTCGAAATAAGTGAAAAAATAGGCGTTTTTATTAAATATAATTATTAATATAATTACATTATACTTTTTATTTAAAGTAATTGCATATTATGTCGTTACTTTTTTTATACATCATACATGCAAAAACACTCGTACCTTAGTATACTATATAGGTGGTATTCACTATCACTAAAATATTTAATGAATAAAATATAACGAGCTTAATATAATGGTTCTTAAAACATGATTTAGCCGCTTATGTTGGGCACTTTCTGTGCGCAGTAATATTTTTATCAATCTGATATTAAAGTTTTAAAAAATACAACAGATGGATGTTTTTTTAATAAAAAAAAGGACAAGTAGGTAATCTTAACATCTTAACATCATTCAGACATTGTCGAGTCCTACCTACCCCGATTATTGTCATTTAGATGCCTATGTGCCCGCGACCCATACGAGTCATCAAATAACGTTAAACGTAACGCTCTTAGAATGATTATACATTTTAAAAGTATGATACCATTGGAATCGCGTCGATCGAAATAAAATTTACGTAAACGTAATGAAATCAATAGGTGCCTGCAATTATCACCTTTTAAAATGTATAATTGTGTTCAATAGGTACGTGTATTTTAATTAATAACTGGCGACGCGGGTTACTACGCTCTATTGGGGCAGTGCTCTCTATGACTCGTGATCCGTACCAGCCGTACGATAGGCGCCCGCACTATATATTGTCGAGAGCCGCGGTCATGTCGTCGCGGAAATCGATCGGAACGGCGGCCAGGCGGTCATCATAGCCGCCGCCGTTGGAACACCGTCTCGTAGTCGGCAGTATTATAGTTACCTACCTCTACCTCAACCGACTATCCCGTTTGATATTATATATTTTTATATTTTAATACGTTCGTCAGTTGTACTACTCAGTAATAATCGAAAACCGAAGTCGTACGACAGTGACAACAATAATAATAAATAATACATATATCGTAGGTATAGGTACCCGTTTATACTTATATATATGAACCGCCGCACCGACTCGCCGACCGACAGACAAGCGTCGCGCTTCATTTACTAAGTAAATTATAATATTACATCGGTATTTCAGTAGTAATCCTAACGGAGCGTATACATATTTCATAAAATCGTATAGTTCTGCGGTACTTACGACGTGGTAACAATAAGCATTTTACGTAGGCATATAAGACGTTAATATATTGTTATTCACCGCGAGTACTTGTGTACATAATATAGCTAAGGTGGTGATCGAGGGCATACACCTATAATATCTACCGCATAAAACATCATATCCGCCTATTTAAAGCAATAAAATAATTTAACCGCAAATAATAGGTGTACATACATATATTTCGTATTCGGGTGACCTAGCTCGGGGCAGGATAATTTAATATAAATAATATAGTCACGTGCGGCTTTCGTCTTAATATAATATTTATACGTCATTATTATACCTACTACACGACATTATTATTATTATTATTGTTACTGCCGTCGATTTAATGTAATATATTACCGACGGTCTACAGTGTCTATACACGCATGCGAATAATACTGTGGACCGACGAAACGAAATCGTAGAAAACTGTACGTTGAAATAATATATTATTTTAAGGTACCTATAATATTTACTACACTCTGCGACAGTATAGGTACACCTACTATATCTATCCATCTACAGCGCAGCAGTCATGTGGCGGTAAGTAAAATATTTATAAACATTTTTTTGTCCCTCTCCCTGCTATATAGTTAAATAGGACACACGGGTATTAACTATATACGTTCGTATAATATATTAAACGATATATTATAACTCTGTCTGTGCCGTTCGTCACCAACACAGATTTCTATACCATATAATAACGTGACGTACTTGGCGTACAAGTGAACAGTGTATGTTATTCGGTATAGTGTGAGAAGAAATTCTGTGGTCGGAAGCAGGCGTCATCAACTACTGTCCGATTATTAATATTATAATAATAATAATAATTATTATATATTATTCGTCGTTCACGAGGTCGCGTCTCGGCCATTACCTATCGTACACATATTAATATATTATAATGATATTATAATTATTTATTAAAATTCGACCACGAACTACGGCATACTCTAAGCACACCTATAATATTATAATATATTATACATTTTATTTTATTATATACCTAACAACACAATATTATAATATTATACATATTTTGTACCATATTACCTACATATATTGCTTTGATGATAATAATAATAATATTATATACCTAAACGCTAACTAAATAATACTATACTCGGCTAGGAATGACTTATTGACGTCGTATACTACACCGAAGCAGCTTGCATGATAATACATTATTATATGTATATATATATATTTATGCATTATGACAATAATAAATTATTATCCGTGTCCATCCCACTCCCGCGTGTGCGGTGTGCGCGTGCGTGCGTGCTGCGTTCGCGTGTAATTGATAGTGTGCAGTACGTTTGTTTGAAAATCATTATCACCGAGTCGATCCGTGATACCAGTCGAGCCGTATTTTTATTTTTTAACAATGTTATTATTATTTACCGTTTTACTGTTTTCCGCTGTCGTTCGTGCCTGAAGATTCGTCGTCATCATCGCCGTCGTAGTAGTATTATCGCAACGTCGACGATTGGAACACACGTCTCCTTTGTCATTGCTAACCCGCCGCACTTTTGTGCGGACATTGGTGTACCGTCCCAAGACCTCCACTGTCGTTTTCCAACACTTCGCCATGTATTGTCTCTAGACTTCTAGTCACTACGATATAATCATAATATAAGGTGTATATATAAATATATATATATATATTGTTGCCCAGTCGCCGCTATACCACATCGTCCTTACACACCTTACAAGTGAGTACAATGAACGATACACATTATTTGGTACCTCTTGTATTATACACTTTTCCTCTCGTAACCATAAACTTCATACACACGCCATGCTATTCCTGTTTTTACTCGGTACGCTGTTTCATTTCAGTTGTTGTCGATTTATTGTTCCACTGACATCAGTGTATTCATCTCGCTTATTTCATCCCAATTTTGCCAATGACTTGTCATCGTTCGTGTTTATACATTTTCCATTTGATAATTATTTTACTGGCGAGAGAGTATTATATTTTAGTATCTTATTCATTTTTCAATAATAAGAAAAATGTCACCAAGCATTATAGATATGTTGTTGTCACTATGATATTCATGTTTCATATACTTAGTAAATTATGTTAAACCAACTATTTATTACAACCAAACTTATCCAATGGTTTATTATGTAGGTAAATCCAACCATGCCCATGCATTGGAATACTCATTCATAGAAATATTGATACCCATGTTAGATATTGTAGTTTATATTTAATTTTATAATTAAACCTATTTGTCAATAATGTTAAATTTTAATATTAATATCATATTATTCATGATAATCCAAAACATTAAAAATGAAAGTTTCATACTTAAATTCTGTACCTAGTATATGAATAAAATGTTTTAATTGGAAAGTATTATCACTCTAAAAAAAATATTTCTTGCATCAAAGTCCATGCTTTAATAATTATCATAGGTACTGTTATTTTTAAAACATCAAATTATGCAGGTACCACACAATAAATAATGATTTTAACTATTTTTTAAATTTACCTAAAAAATTGTATTGTTTTGTAATTACTAAATATTTATCAGTTTAGTGTCTTTGTACTTTGAAAAGTGTTTACCTATTTTTTCTTTAAAAATTAATAAAATAACACTAAATATTAAACAAAGTCAAACATTGATTTATAATTATAGTATTTCTACTTCTAAATAAATATAATTAGGTAGGTTACCGAATCATTTTTATGATTGGTCTTTCATAATGATATGAAGGTTAAAGTGAATAATAGTAGCCGATACATCATTAAAATAATAATAATAATAATTAATTGTTTGGTAGTTACCTAATTAATAAACATTTTTTTTTTGTAAAGTTGTTAATCATTTAATATATTATTTATAAAAATATATAAATAAAATCAACAAGTAATTATAATTAATAATACCAAGTAGCTTATACTTATACATAAAAATAAAAATGATCATTAATTTTTTTATTTAAAGTGCCTAAAATATTAAATTATTTGTTCTAAGCCTATATTAAATTGGCAAATAATTTGTTGGTATAGCTAATAAATAAATATATTATAGTTATGTACTAGATAAAGATAAATAAATAAATCTATTACCATCATATAAATTAATTTGTTAAGTTTTATTTTTTGTGTTTTATCAAAATACGCCTCCAAAGGTTCATAGTCTAATTATTGTGTTACTGATTTTTAGTATTATGATAATAACATTAAATGATATATAATATATTAATTTTTATGTTAGCTTTTTTCTACGCATTTAGTACATAGTGTACATTCTGCACATATATAAATTTAGTTAAATATAATTAAATTATATTATATGTATATTATATAAAAGCAGGTAAAGCTACTTATATATAGGTTTTATAAAACATTTATAATGCATTATTGTATTATATAAGTTTAAATTGTCAGTACCTAATATAAAATTAATTATTTATTTTGCATTATATTTTTAGTTATTTTAAATTACTATTACTAAAAACTGCATCATAACAGTTTTTTTTTTAGAATTTTTGGTATTAATAAACCTAATCATTAAAATGACTTATTCATACGATAAAATAATTTTTTACTTAATTACCTATCATTTTTTTTAGTACCTAACTTAATTTTTAAAAAGATTTAATTTAGATTTAAATAACACCTAAAAAAAAAAGAAAAAAAGTATATTAGGTATATCAAATGTTTTTTTTAATAATTGAATAAATATCTTGGAATGAAGCGTATTTTTGTGTTTTAAGTTCTTTAATATAATATATTGAATTAATATTTTTTTCAGTATGGAAAATGCTTATTTATTGTCTGCTTTCAAGACAATATCCTTTATATATGATGTCATAACATATCCTGTATATTTAATATTACAACATCCATGGAATAAGAAGCATAAGTCCAAGCAAATGAAAGTATGTTTATCTTTTAAAATATATTAATATTAATATTTGTAATTTATTTTAATTATTGTAATATTAAGTGTATTTATTTACTAATATTTAATCATATTTGTAAGTATACACGGTTTACTACTCACGACCCTTCAAATTTAATATTATAATATCACTTATAATTATTTAACCTCCCTTAGTTACGGCCTTGCCTACTGAACACTGATGAATAAAATTGTAATAGTCAAATCAATTCAGTAATTATATTTTAACATTTATAAATCAATGACAATTTTAACTGTAGCCATCCAAATATTTTTATATTTATAGATACATTAAAGAATATTCAAACAGAAGTTAACATAAAATTACTATGTATACATAAATCAAATAGTTGCTTAGTAAAAAATTTAAAAAACGACAATAATTATTAAATTAGCTAATACAAAATTATAAAGAACAAAAATAACTATATTTCATTCATTTTTTCATAAATTACTACATTTCATAATTATCACGTTATTACTCAATAAAAAAATGATCATCATGATGTAACCAATAATAATAATTTTAATAAAACTAGCATGACAAAATATTTTTTATACATATATATTATTTATTATCAATTAAAAATACAGATATTTTCGAAGAGCCTTTACATGGTTGTCCTCTAGGTTAAGCAAAACGGTACTAATTTTTTTTATAAAATGTTTTTTGGGGAATTAACATGAATGTAATATGGAAGCAAAATTATTTTAGGTAAAATTACTATATCATTTTTTAGAGGTTTACATTTGCCCTTCATACTATCATAAATATATAAACATATTAAATATGATTATTAGTTTAGTTTTTACATTAAGTAAATTTAATAGAATTTTAAAGTAATATTCATTTTTAATATAAAATTATTTTCATTTTTTTCAGTCTGATATTACCAAATTTGATGATCACACAATAATCATTAAAACCTTAAGTAAACCTACATCCAATCATCTTACTCTAGTTAAAGATAAGATAGATACATTACAAAAAGTATTTCAGTATGCTGTACATAAATATAGTGATTCATATTGCCTTGGAACTAGAGATGTACTTGCTGAAGAAGATGAAGTGCAAAGAAATGGAAGAATTTTCAAAAAAGTTAGAATTTACTTATATTATGATTATGATTATGTAATTTTTAATTTCGTAAAAAATAAATTTAATTAAAATAAAATGGTTCTATTACCGTATTAAGTATACCTAATACGATTAGTTCATAAAAAATCTAATTGATAATTGTCTTCACAAATTTCTCAAAGGGAATAAATAATAAAATGATAAATAAATTTTAAATTTTTAAGTACAAATATTCAATTTTTTTGATAGAATATGTTAATAACCTATTTGTTTTTTATTACTTATTTAAAATTGTATACTTAATTTTATTTTTCTTAGAAACTCATTTTGTATAAAATATATTCTTTAGTCCATACCTATGTTATATATCAAACTAGCTTTAATCATGCTATTGCTCAATCAATATTTTTTCAATTTAAAATCATACTTGATGTTTCTTATATTATATTATAGACTCGAAAGCTTAGCTTATTTTAAACATTTTGGTTTTGCAAAATGTTGTTTTCTTTTATAATTATTAATTATCATATCAGCGTTGTAGAATCAAATTATCAAATAGAATTTTTTTTTTATTATTATTATTTTTGTAATTATAATAATAATAAAAAAATTTTTTTTAAATATTTAATTATGATAATATATGGTTACTTTGTATATAATATGCAAAACTAAAATTTTTATTATAGTTTATTTTTTTAATATAATCGAAATTTAAGATTTAACTTAAAAAGTACCTTTAATTTTTTTTTTTTAGTATGTCATGGGAGATTATAGATGGATGACATTTACAGAAGTAGATGAAGCATCTGATAATTTTGGAAATGCTTTAATTTCCTTAGGTCAAAAACCTAAAGAAAACATAGCAATATTCGCTGAAACAAGAGCAGAATGGATGATATCTGTCCAAGGTTGTTTCAAACAAAACATACCTGGTAAGTTATATATTTTAGCTAACAAAATTCTCGTTAATAATAATTTTAAGATATGTGAATATAAATAGGTTAGATTATATTATAAGACTATTTATTTTCTATTATTTTAAATATAGTAAATAATATCAGTTATCACCATACTTATAACACAAATCATTTTTACATTATTATTCTCAGTGTAATGGTTTTTGTAAAATCTGTACAGCCAAAATAGCAAATAATTTTTGTAGTAACTTTATATTTTATTTAAGTCTTAGATTCCATCTATATAACATGTGTTGTAAAAATGTAGTATCTAATATATAATTAATATAATAATATATATTTTATAATTATTATAGTTGTAACATTATATGCCACCCTCGGAGAAGAAGCAATAGCACATGGTTTAAACGAAACTGAAGTAACTATTGTTATTACGTCACATGATCTGTTACCAAAATTTAAAAAAATTTTACAACTTACTCCTCGAATTAAAACTTTAATCTACATGGAAGATCAATTAGCTATGACAAATACCAGTGGCTACAAAGAAGGAGTTGAAATATTATCATTTAAATCTATTTTGAAAAAGGGGTCAGAGTATACTGTTACAGGTAAATATTTTAATATATTTTTAATTTAAATAGGTATTGACTTTTTAATTTTTATTATAGAAAACCATTTACCAATAAAAAGTGATATTGCAATTGTTATGTATACTAGTGGATCAACTGGCGCTCCTAAAGGTGTTAATTTATCACATACAAATCTTATATCAACGCTCAAAGCTTTTACTGATGCTATTGTAATTGATTATAAAAAAGATGTATTCATGGGATATTTACCATTGGCACATGTTTTTGAATTACTTGGAGGTAATAAAAACTAAACAATTAATTAGTGTTTTTTTATGTATATTCTTAATACTTATGTGTACTCTGGTGCCAGGTTACATGATCAATCACTTAATATCACTTAATATATTTTAATAAATCAATAGTATGCTAATACTTTATCCCTTAAACATGATTTAGTGACCCATAATTGGTCCGTTAAATTTTATTAAATCATTAAATGCATTAATTTGTCATGCAGTTTGGTATAAAAATTGCATGTAAAAGAAAATTAATATTTTCAACATATCAAAAATACCAAATAATTCACTTTTTGTCGATTGTATATTAATACTATGTATTTTCATTTACATAACTATGTATTATTTTAATTGTTTTATAGAACTTGCTTGTTTATTATGTGGAATTAGAATTGGATACTCTACACCGTTAACCATGATTGATACGTCTAGTAAAATCAAACGTGGTACAAAAGGTGATGCAGCTGTATTACGACCAACCGTCATGACTGCAGTGCCCGTATGTATTTTATTTTTCAAAAAAAGGTTTGTAATTTTAAAACTGTTATTTTTGTGTTAATTTGTTTGTATAGCTTATATTAGATCGTATCTACAAAGGCATTAATGAAAAAGTTTCCAGTGGAACGACATTACAAAAGACATTATTCAAATTCGCATTTGATTACAAAAGAAAATGGATGGAATGTGGATTTCAAACTCCACTTTTAAACATGTATAAAATACTGTTACTAACATAACATTTTCATTTATTATCATTTATCGTGTATTATTTTAATTTATCGTTGTTATTGAAGGTTTGTATTTAAAAAAACAAGTGCATTGTTGGGAGGTCGTATACGTTTCATTCTATGTGGAGGAGCTCCTCTGTCACCAGAAACTCATACTCTTATCAAAATTTGTCTATGTGAAGTTGTTCAACAAGGTTATGGATTAACTGAAACAAGTTCATGTGGATCTGCAATGAGCCGTTAGTACAATAATTAATGTTGTAAAATGAAACACTTTTAAGATATTCAAATTCATAAATAATTATAATAGGAGATGATATGACAACGGGTCGTGTAGGAGCTCCACTAACAGTTAATGATTTCATGTTAGTTAGTTGGGAAGAAGGTAGCTATAGGATAACAGATAAACCATATCCAAGAGGCGAACTTATCATTGGTCAGCTAATAAATTCATAGTACTAATTATAATTGAAAATATTTAATAACTTAGATTTTTCTTAGGCGGAGACAACATATCACCTGGATATTATAAAAATCCTGAAAAAACAAAAGAAGAATTTTTTGAAAAAGATGGCAAGTGGTGGTTTAAAACAGGTGACATTGGTCAGCTGGAAGCAGACGGTGCTATTAAAATAATTGGCAAGTATTATTGTTGAACTGTTACTCTAAGTCATTGTTACTCAACCAGTGTGTCACGAAGTATATTAAATGACACAAAATATACTAACATTTTTGTTACGATTTACAAAAATTAATAGTCATTTTATATAATTTCTATGATTAAAAATAAGTTATCTATTATCGACAAATTTTATTTTACCAATTCAAATTAAATATTACCCATTATTCTTATTTTTTTTTTTATTATGTGTCACAAAGTATGAAATATTTTAATGGTTTTTCACCTTGATACAAAGGTTGAAAAACACTGCTCTAAAATCTAAGTAAATATAAATAATTTTTATATCATGTTTGTATGTTACAGATCGTAAAAAAGATTTAGTAAAATTGCAAGGTGGCGAGTATGTGTCTCTTGGTAAGGTTGAATCACAACTTAAAACCTGTCCAGTTGTTGATAATATATGTGTTTATGGAAATCCATTTCATATGTATACGATTGCGTTAGTTGTTCCCAACAGACATCACTTGAAAGATATGGCTAAAAAATTGAATATTGAAAATGTAAATGAAATTAGTATTGAAGAGTTGTTTGTGAATAAGATATTGAAGAAAGCAGTTGTCGATGAGTTAGCTGCCCATGGTAGAAAAAGTATGTAATCGTTGATTTTATCAGTTTTAAATACTTGTGATTTTATTATATGAATTTAATCTATTTCAGATAAACTTGAAAGGTTTGAAATACCTACAGAAATTATAATATGTGATGATGTATGGACACCGGACAATAATCTAGTGACAGCTGCGTTCAAAATCAAAAGAAGAGAAATATATGATAAATATAAAACCCAAATTGATAATTTGTATCAATATTGATAACATTTATTCAAAAAAAAAAAGGAAGACCAAAACTACTAAATTTTATATTACTTTTAGAGTATATTTATTTTACCAAAAGCAATTAACTAATTTTATATTAATAGTATTTTAGGTGTATACATTAATAAATATATTGTTATTAATTCTTGCAAATTTAACTTTAGTTTGATATTTCATCCCTGTACAATGTTGACATAACTTTTTGTGTAATGTTGTCATTCACAACTTAATTGTTGTCATTTATGGCTACTGATTTGTTTGTGTTGATAATGCCATTGCATTGTTGTTTTGTTTGCTCTATTTGTTCAAATTGTTTGTGGTTACGTAAAATACAATTTTTTCTACGTTCTAAAAAACAATGATTGATTATAATTTTGTTTTTAAATATTTTACATAATATGTATTTGAAATTAGTTACTAATAATTTATTACTATAATATTGTTAAGTGATAAAGAACAAATTTGTACATTAAGTATTAAAATGTATTTGTATTTTTAATTACTGAATTTTATTAGTAAAAAAATAAGTATTAATTATACCCAATGACAGGTAAGAACATGCTATTTTAAACTCAATATATAAGTTATAATTTTTAACTTATAAGTAATATTTTATGTTACATAAAATTATGTCTTACACATTTATGTAAATGTGTATATTTTAATGAAAAATGATTGACTAAGTTAAATTACTAAGACGACCAGAGCCAACAGGCAGTGCCGTAGCCAGGGGAGGCTTCCGGGCTCAAGCCCCACTCCCAAAAATGTTATACGTGACAATTGTTTTATTAATTTTATTATCCTTTGTGGTGATAAAGCAACGCCGCTCTTATCACACTTACTTGATCTGAATTTGATAATATGTATAATTATATGAACTATATTGTTAAAAATACAGTGCAAACTTAATTTAATGTCATAAATGGCCATCAAAAGTTAAGCCTCACCCCTCAAAAAAAAAAATCCTGGCTACGGCATTGCCAACAGTAGCCTCGCTATAGCATATATTTAAGGATCAACATTTAGGTAATTTCTAATCTTTTCGTCACAGTCCGGGATTTATATGTTGATCGTTAGTCGTAAACGAATATTAGTATGCGTGGGGTTCATGCGGGTACCGCTCAAGGTTTATTTTAGATAATACAGGTTGCCTCTTAGTCGTGTAAATAAATCGATCACCCCACACCATTCCTAATGGCATCACCCAAGTACAAAATTTACGGCGGCGCATTGAGAAATGCTGTCAATTGTTCATGTGAAAAGCACTGTACGAAGATCTACGCCAACGTAC
The DNA here is from genome assembly GCF_020882245.1 of Rhopalosiphum padi. Lineage (NCBI taxonomy): Eukaryota > Metazoa > Arthropoda > Insecta > Hemiptera > Aphididae > Rhopalosiphum > Rhopalosiphum padi. The sequence continues at coordinate 51,877,066 of NC_083599.1, forward strand.
TTGAATGTTTGGCTATATATTTGTATAGATTAATACGAATATTGGGTATACATGTTGTCGGTGTACGTGCGATAAACTCGGAACAATATTATTCATATCAAACATAATACAATTTGACGAACAAAAAGGTCAGGTTGCAGATAGCTGTAAACCCGCGGGCCGCCGTGTCGCACAATATATGTATATAATATAGGTAAAATTGTTAGTGTATCGTAGTGGATCGGGCGGCGGAGGCGGGGTTGTGACGTACGTGATGGTCAGGGTCAGGGTCAGGTGTCTGAATCCCCCTTTTCATACTACTTTGGGTGTAATATGAAAAAGATAAATCATAAATCTTAGCTAGGTATAAGCGGAGGAAAGTGTTGCCTCCGTCGATTCTTACTGATGTTGTTTATAGGCGCGCAGTACCGTTCCACAAGGCTCAGTGGACCATCTGGCACGAGTTCACAAATGTAGGGAAACTTCTTCGAACAGTCTTCTGTTTCCCAATACCTGTTGCCCGTGAGAACCACGCACTCTTTCTTCGGTCTACCAGATTTTGGATGACCTGGCGCCCATGCCCTAAACGGCAAACAACTCAACGGTTCCCCTTGACCACCGCGTGAAATTTGAATACGTTATTAATATTAATATTATTATTAGTATAAATATGGTTTTTTTAATAACAAAACTATAAACATATTTATGAAAGTGGTGCGTGATCTTATTTTTTTTTTTTAAACTAAAGAAATTAAAATATTAATGATCAACATTTATCAATTTTGAAATTATTAAACGATACTGATACTCTTGTAGTGTGCCAATCAGCATTTAATGTGCAGTGGTGGTGAAGCTATGGTTAAATAAATAGAATGGTGCAAATATTTTCAAAGTTTTAAATTTATTGATACATTTTTAAAGTGTGATTAACAGTAAATTATTCTGAGTGTAATTTAATTAGAAAAATAGACTAAGTCACAGGGATTGATATCTGTGCTGTCAACTGACGTGAAAGTGCTCGTGCTGGCTCTGGTGGATCACGTCTGTCGGAGTTATCTCCAGGGCCCCCTTCCTACTCCTCTTCGATTCATTCTGGTCAACGGCTGTGAGTCATTTGTTATATAACAGGTTGTTTACAAGGTTTAGGATTCACGCGAACGTGCGATGACCTAATTAGATTGTGGCAGAATGTAGCCCTTTCCCTGCATGTCCAATGTCCATATATGGTATTCTCTGTTATATTACTACTGCGAAGATCTAATATGAATTAAGCGTATTCGTTGTTGCCACTTTGCCAGTGCATGTGCGTTTCCAGTCCGTTTCCGTCGTGCGAAACTAAACCGTTCTTATTATACCTATATATTAATAAGTCAGTCTTGTTTTTTATTTGAGTATACACGTCCAGTAATCTTATTTTACCTATATCATCTCATTACATCATCGAAGTGCATACATATATACGTATATTCCAGTGAACCAGGTAAGGTGCATGTTGATATATCGTATTATAGTAATATTATAAATTAGACATATAGGTTGTATACAGTGTACAATAACTAAAATCCTCCGACAATCAGGAGGAAGGTAATAACGTAAAAAATTCATATCAATAAATGGTTAAACCACATATAATATATAACATATTATGTTTAAAGTAAGAATAAATATCATATCTTTATTATACATCGATTTTTTACGTTATTTACAGTACCTATACCAGCTAGGTTTCTAAAGTTGAATAAATGTGTAGTATTTTCACAAATTATGTTTATAGTAAATGCATTACTTTTTTCGGGTTGATTTTTTAAGTGCTAAGACGGATCTATAATATTAAGTTACGTTTTGTATGTTTAACTAGCCAGTCATAAAACAGTGACGTGGATACTAAAAAAGCAATAGAGGGAGGCAGTTTTCTTGGAGGTTAACATTCTTTTGAAACTTTTAGCATTGTTATAGGAACAAAATGTATTATTTAAATATAATTTTAGAGGTAAAATAAATATTCTGCATCTAGGTGCTTTTTAGTAGCTATGCCACTGTCATAAAATTGTGTTACACCTTACACGTTGAGTATATTAAACTCTACACAGCACGGTATATAATGAAAACCATAAACATTATAATATTAACTATAGTAACCTAGGTACCTGTGATGGTGACAAAGTCGTTTTCAAAAAATAATCCAATAAACGCTTTGCGGTTGTTAATAGTTTTGTTCTTCAAATCTGACGATACCAACGCGGACAAAAATGAAGTTCGAGAATCGGATACGACGTTTGCAAGATGGCCGCCGACGTCCTCACACGCAACCATTGCGTTAGAAAAGTTCAAATGATTCGTCACCAATTCGAATACACCAAGGCCAGGTGCACAAGTATAGTTTTCACTAGCTGTATTTTAAATTATAATTTAATAAGCATAAAACTGTTTAAAACTAAATATTAGAGGCTAACACAGTATTGCTTATGCAATAATCAGCAACCATTCAAAATAAAAATTTAGATTACCAGCTCTAAACATTATTTTTACTGCATAAGCCTTTAGGTATATTTCTGTATTATACTTTAATTTTGAAATAAAAACACAATCAATTATGCATGAAAAAATAAAGTGCACCATCCGATGCATTCAGGGCTGGTCCAATGCATTAGCAAAATAGACAGCCACTTAGGGTGGCACTAGTTAAGGGGCGGCAAACTTTGAATAAACTGAATGAATTTAATTATTACATCAAAACCGCATTTAGCGAACACATATAAATAGCAGACATTTTGTTAAAAGCCTAATTATAACATATCACAGTCGTCAGAAAAATCCGACGTTCCAAGTGCAAGATCCAAGTAGATAATGAACACTTGTATAACTGGTGTAGTGAGTAAGATAATACATAAACATGGAGTTTAACACACCCAATAATGGTAATAATATGGTAATAAAGTTGTCAGACATTTTTAATATTTATCTTTAATGATAGAGATATTTAATTCACTAAGTGAGACCCTTTTAGTTTAGCAGTCATGAACTATGAAAATATAATTTTTATCACATTTATATTTCAATTTTAATAATTTGAAAATATGCTTTTTGAATATAATCGTACTTATATGTAAAAAATGAATAGTGAAAACAATTTTAAAAATAATGGATTTTTGTTTTAATTAATAATAATAAAAATATACACATAAACAATATGGGCGTAAAAACATCTATATTTAATACCTAATATTATTAATAATGTTCATTACAGTTATAGGTACTCACGCAAGGGTTTTGAGTACATGCTATAATAGTCGTACACCGATGCATTAGCAGTGAGTAGAAACGGGTGGAACTCTGGGCAATCAAAAACATTGCAAGTGGAACTCAATATGGATACTGTACCTATATATTAATAAATAAAAACAAAACAATTGTGCATCATATTACTATACAACAGTTATGAAATCAAATAGGTTTTAAACGCGTGTGTGGTTTTAATGAAATGGTTATGGAATACAATGGTTATGCAGATCCTACTTGAACAGTTGGCAATAAATAATAATCACAAATAAAGAAAAGTTGATTTATTTAAAACTTGGAAAAAATCACAATTTAGTGAAAAAAGTTTGCTTTTACAAGTGAGAAAATTCTCCACTCATTCAGCAGCGCTGTTTATTATTGATTTATATTTATTGCATTATTTGTGAATAATTAACAAATAATTCTAGTTATATAAAAACAACAATGAAAACTAATGAAAAAAAGACGAATCTCATATCAAGAATATTAATGAAGAATAAATATAAAATCCGGTCAACATCAAAGATGGCTAAGAAGGGGGTTAATGTGCCCCGGCACCAGACCCTGCCTTTTCAAAAGCCCCGCGTTTTTACCCAACTAAAATTACACAAAAAACGCCATAGTATGATATGATCATAATAGAAGCGATGTACTTTCATTTACATACTGTGATATAACTTATACACAAATTATTAAATTCATAAACGAATAAGCAATAGGGATAAGGCTACTTATATGTTATGACCGATAAAAAATAAATATTATTTCTTTCTCATTTGATAAAAAACTATCAATTTTTGATTTCTTATGAAAATAAAATTTCTAATTGTAATTGTGAAAATATACAAATAATTGTAAAATGTATCAAAAATATTGTAATCAAGTTTAATATCTTGTATTATACTTTATTGTAATTCAACTACTTTGAAATAGAATTTGAAAGATTTCTATAAAAATAAGTTTATAGGTTAAAAAAAATATTAGTCAAACTTCCCGGGTGATAAGTGATAGTTTTTATTATAAACCAATCAGTATAATTAGGAATTTTAAAATATTTTATTTTTTTACTTTCTAGGTTTTGTTATTTTACAGTGTGTTATAGTTTTAATAAATTTAACTAAAGAGAATTGACGTAAATTTTTCAATACTATATAATATTTTCGTTTAGTAAATTTATTACGAACTCAATAATATTGTCATAAGTTATAACTAAACTAGCAAACTATTACTATCCCTTACCACAAGTATTACGTGTATAGAAACATGTTGTATAAATTATGAGCACTTGAAATTGTTTATACTATATTATACTAAGAAACATAATAGACACAAAATAGATGATGCGACATAAATCAATAAAATAACACCGATGGCCCCTACACGTGATTACCATTGTCACCAAACGAGTCCAAATATACCATTGTACAATTATAGTTGCCTCCGAACCTTCGGTGAAGTTAGCGTACGTGAATGCGAAAGCGTTTTTCGTCGCAGCCAATCGAGCGCAAGACTCCAATTCCGTCGCATTCGACGATGCAACCGTCCGCATATTGGAAGTGGTGCATTCCTTTGTCAGGTGGTATTCGTGTCGCGGCCGATGCAAATGCCGCGAGCAGAACGACGACCGGTCGGTGCCGGTCTGTTGAACACAAGCGACAGTGATCAAGACGGACAATAACGTCTCGTTATTCATTTCGCAGTTTGGAAACACAACGTATACCGCCCACCCGCCGAAAATATAAATTATTGTAGCTAACGAACAGCCCAGATTATTATTATGTAAAAACCATTTAAATTGTAAGCATCGCCGTAGAGTACACTGGTTATGGGTATACTGCGGGAGCTTGTATGCATCAGTACGATCTCATACTACTAGATAGACATCACTGCGATAAAACAATAACACACGCGAAATCCTACGTTGGGTCGAATGCACGGACCGTCGACTCTGTCTATACGGCACTGTGCAGTCCCGCCCGAGTGCGCCCGATAATGCACGCTATTCAATTTTTCAATAACACAATGAAAGTTATTGCTGTGCACGCGCCATTACAATATGGTAATATAATCGTTAAAGGAAACAACGTTAATTAGGTATAGTACCAATATGTGGACAATTAGGTGTATGCGAACCTATTGTGTATAAAAGATTTGTAAAATAAAATTATGATTTCGTGTAGGTACAGTAGAAACTTGTATACCCAGCAATCATCGAAACATATATGACTATATGAGACATATATTATATTTCATCGTAATATGTTGTTGATATCTATTTGATGTCTAAATGTATTTAACAGAGATGTCTTGAATAGGTCAATGTACAACGCTTTTTTGGGTCTACAAATAATTGATATTGAACGTCAAAGAGTTGACAACTACTAACACCATATATTACTAAAAAGACAAAGAAGAGATATATGTTATAACAATATAATAAAATTCTAATAAATTGCATCGCAATATTATGTTTTTAATTTCTATTTGATGTCTAAATGTTTATTTTAGATTCTGAGCGGTGTGATGAATGTATTGATTTTAAAATGATGTGTTTTTTTTTCTTAATTTTTTTTTTTTGTCAGTAATCACTTTTTGGAGCAGTAATAATGCTTCGATTTTTAACTTCAGCCCCTCTTTGAAAAAGAAAATTCATCTAGTTGGTACTTCGGGGGGGGGGGGGTCAAAAGTAAAAAATTTCCAAAAGTTTTCAAAAGGGTCGGGAAAACCCAGAAAAAATTACAAGAGATAAGACATCCTTGATAAATTCACAAATTGGTGTAATACACGTTTAATTTATCTCAGACTATGTAGCATATAAACGATGATTTGCATGACGATGACACTGATGAGAAACGTTAGTGATTTTCTAACGGCAACAAGAAATATGTGCTACGTGATAGATACGAGAAGCCAAATAAATACTGTCTGAATAAAGATATTACAAAAATAAATCAAATGTTTTAATACTTAAACCGAGTAAACACGTAGAAATTATAAACATTACAATATGGTAAAAACCAAAAATAAACATAAAAATAATGAAAAACCTCGGCAAAGGCTGTGAGTGTTATATAATATGGTGTTGGTGGTGACGGCTGACCGTTCGAGGTCATCTATCACTTGTGCCGACTGTAGTGGTGTGGTGGTGTGGTCGAGACACATTAAGATTCCAATTGGAATCGAGCGGTATGGGTGACGCGGCGATAGCCTTTTCCACGGACTTTTCGTCTTTGAAAAATAAAAACGCGTAGTTGTGCAACATTTTGGCGCCGGTCTGCTTGTTGTAGCCTTCGTATACTTTCACGTATGTGACTTCACCAAACTGCTCAAACAACAACTTGAGCTGCCCGTACTTGACGTGTAACGGCACGCATCCGATGAACAACTGACGGGGATTGACCTTGCTAGAAGTGACGTTTTGCTGCGGTTGGCTGCCGCTACCAACGCCGGCCCCGGCACCACTAGCACAAGGAGAACAAATCGCGGCAAACCGGATGCCAAGTGTGTTGGTCGTAAAACGTGACCGGAGAGCGGTCAATTCGCTCTGGCCAGCTCTGCTATCAGCGCCGTTTTCATCCGAAACGCCGGCGAACATGTTCGGCAAGCGGCCATCGATTTTATTCGACAGCGGTGAATCCGAACACAGAGATGTAGACGGATAAAAAAACGAAAACAGTGGATTTGATGACGTGAAAGTGGTGTACGAAAACGGGAGTGGCGGCTGCTGTGACGGTGACTTAGACAACGAAGATGTCGACGACGGCGGTGGCGGCAAGGATGTCGACGACGTAGCATACGACGATGAAGTCGCATACGATGACGACGACAATGACGATGACGATGACGTTGAAGAAGTCGTCGGCGTATGCCGGCGTGGTTCAAAGCATAGCACGTCGTTTAGGATCTTATGCGTGCGCGCGTCAATGACGAACAGTTGAACAAACTCGCGGTACGCGGACGCGTGCCCCGCCTTCGGCACGACGCCCACGGTCAGAGTCACCGTCGTGCCGGAAATGCTGCCGCTGTACCCGGACCAACAAGTCTCCACGGCCCGCAGCCTCACGTAACGGTTGTCCATGGCCAGCCGGCCGTACTGCTTGCTGATGGCCTGGGGACCGGTGTACACGCGTCCACCGCCGCTTCCATCCGGTCTGGTGTACGAAAATCGTGCGGCGCGGTCGTACAACCGGCGGTCGGCCGGATATCCTGGCGGCGCCGTGTAGTGGTCGCGGACCACAGTCAGACCGGTGCACAACGCTGTCTGGAAACGAACCAAAGAACTGCGGTTCTGCCGCCCCGCCCAGCCTTCGAAACGGCTGTGGAACGACGACTCGACATGGAGCTCGCCGTCCTCGTGCTCGCCGTCAAACGCGGTGTTCAGGTAAAAGTGGTTGGACACGACAGCCCGGCGGCCGGCCACCAGCCAGTGAACGATCAGTATCTGTCGCTGGTGTCCGTCCTCGGCGGCCAGCACGACGATCAACCCGTCGGAGCGTGTAAGCTGACAGGTCACAACCGGCCACCCGCAGCCGCTCGACGCGTTCAGCAAGGCCAACCGGTCGGCGATTTTTTGTGCGCCAATCACAGGCTCCGTCCACCGGCCGTCGCCGGTCGTCTCGACCAACACCGACAGCCGGTCGTAGTACTTGGCCATGTGGTCGACTGGCGCGCTACGGTACGCCGACAGAAAGTCTTCACACCACATCCTCTGCGCTGCAAGTTTCGTTTAAGAATATTTTCGTTGACTGCAAATCCTTTGGTTCGTGACGGATAAGAATTGGTGTACATAGAACGCGGTTATAATCACGTAACGATAAAATGAATAATTGTAATCGCCGGCACTGTACTTCGATGTTTTTTATTTCGGTTGTTACGTGATTCAGCGAACCACGGTAACGAGAGCAGCACTAGAAAATATTGGCTAGTATAGGTTTAAAAGAAAAATAAATTCCATATGATGATGTAGGTACCTAGTTCACATCGGAAATTAATATGCACGCAAAGGTAGACTTGATAGTCAAAACCTTTTGTCTTAGTAATTTAATAAACTCGTAGAGTGAAATAACACGAACAATTAAATCAAAACCTATTTTAGTACAACTGGGCATTAACATATTATGATATGATGATATTATTGATCAATTCCCGGTATTAATAAAGTAAAAAGTTTATTTTTAATACAGTTTTATATTGTACCTATTACTATACTTTATAATTATTGTCTTATTTTGTTAATATAATTATTTATTAAATTAAGTTAGATGATTACATGAGATGTTGAGTTATTAATTTATTTACTTATTCATTTTGTTGTAAGTGCAAGATACTGTATTTTTTAAGACTATTTGTGCACATTTGATTTTCAAAGTGAGTTATAGGGTAATTAACTGTTATAATAATAGTGTACTCAATATAATATCTCTAACCCAAGATTTATGCACACTGAGCACGGGCGACCGTATACCCACCCAAGAACCGTTGGATAAATCACGCAACACACACACACTACCCCTTTATACCACACAAAATGCCACGGGCCTCATACAGGCAGCCCAAGGTATAATACAAGAGGTGCGGCAGTCGGCGGAAAAAAAGAACAAATATGTTTTTACCGACGGCCTCCTGCGAATAAATTTGCGCAATAACACACCCGTCATTATACCACGACAAAAAATGCAGAACGTGATTTGGACATACCACGATCACGTCCTAGCAAACCACCCGGGCTGTAAAGAAACTTACAGTGCGATAAAACAACGCTTTTACTAGAAAGGTCAAAAGAACGACATCCGACTGTACGTCAAGTCATGTCACATATGCGCGTGCACCGAACCACTAAATGCGCGCGCCGATGACCCAATGACCGCCAGAACACCCCGCCACCCCTGGGAGGTAATCAGCATAGACCTCATGGGCCCCTACCCGCGCACGAGTAGGGGAAAACAATATTTACTGGCCGCAGAACTGCTGGAACGCACCCAGCAGTTACTGCAGGTAGCTAACGCGGAGGCAGCCGCCCACGCGACTACGGCAGCACGGGTGCGCCGGATGTCCACGGCAGAGCTACGCCGGAACCCGGTACTGTGGGCAGCCTACACCCACGGGTGGACGACCGCACGTCGGTCTTCTGCAAGGCGACCAACGTGGGTCCGACACCCGCGGCGACCGACAGGTCCCGGAGCCCAAGACGGCACGTACAGCCGGCTGGCACACCGCGACCGCCCCCCGATGCCGCAGTCCGCACGGCTGAGCAGCCAGCCATCGACTCCCCAAAACCGGTCAATATGGAAATATCACCGGATGAGGAAGCGGAGCTGCTGTGCGACATGGATGTCGGTCCACCAGACGACGTGGACATGGAAACCGTGTTTCAAAACATAAACCCCGCCCCCACGACACCACCACAACATGGCTAGACAGGCCGGAGTGAGACCGCTGCACCCACCCGGAATACCCCTCCTCCGGAATCTATCTACGCCAGCCACCCAACTACCCACACAGCCACCGGAAGCGGCCGGACAACCGCCGTCACTGGTGGTTTGGGGGAGGAGTATGACGCGGCCCCGCGCAAAGACCGTTTGAATTCAAACCAAAATAGTCGACAGGAATACGCACACACGCGCCGTGGACCGTGGACCATACTGAACGTTGCTGGTTTCCATTTTCAAAAAGTGAAGCAGCCAAGACATCTGTCAGTTTTAGTAGTCAACAGATTTACAAAATGATTCTGAAACGTTCTTTACCTAATAATATTGATGGTTGTTGGTATACCGTAAGCCGGGGTAACTTTAACCTGGGTGGTAACTTTGGCCCACCGTTGGAATTTCACATACTTTTGTATGCTGTGATACAACGTGTGACTATTATCAATATATTGTGATGGTTTCCAATAGTCGACAACACTGGTAACCCATATATATGATATTTCCATATTGACCGGTTTTGGGGAGTCGATGGCTGGCTGCTCAGCCGTGCGGACTGCGGCATCGGGGGGCGGTCGCGGTGTGCCAGCCGGCTGTACGTGCCGTCTTGGGCTCCGGGACCTGTCGGTCGCCGCGGGTGTCGGACCCACGTTGGTCGCCTTGCAGAAGACCGACGTGCGGTCGTCCACCCGTGGGTGTAGGCTGCCCACAGTACCGGGTTCCGGCGTAGCTCTGCCGTGGACATCCGGCGCACCCGTGCTGCCGTAGTCGCGTGGGCGGCTGCCTCCGCGTTAGCTACCTGCAGTAACTGCTGGGTGCGTTCCAGAAGTTCTGCGGCCAGTATCACTTGACTTATTATCAAAAAAAATGTCGTTGGTCGTAACGTTTTGTCGACGCCAAAAAACACGTGTTATAACTTTGATCTAGTGCTGTACGAAAAAATTGTCGCTGAACTCTGTAAGTCTGATACGTTTTCACAAATAAAGTACTTATAAAATATTTATTATCCAATTGAAAAAAAACATAAATGTGTTGTTGTTAATTTACATTTTTGAGTTCGGGGTAACTTTGTCCCACTATTATTTGATAGTGATAACTAAAATCTGAGTATAAAAATTTTTTTTTTTATATATTTTGACTTTATTTTGTTATATTATTGTTTCAAATGGTCTTTTGAGGTATTTAAGGAATTATCCTATCTACTTTTTTTACGGTCCTTCATTTTTCTTGTCCTTTTTGTTTAGCAATCAACAATGCCGCGTAAAACAACTCGACAACCGTGTACGAGGCGGTACGTAAATTACAAGCCGGAGGTATTAGAGGCATGTTTGAGAGCCATTAAAACTAAATCAATGACCCAACGCGCAGCCTCAGCATACTATAAAAAACCTAGAGCGACTATAAAAAATAAATTGAAAAAAGTACACGGTAAGAATATTGGACGTCCGACAACTTTTAGTGCGGCCGAGGAAATTAGCTTTGCACAGCATTGTACCAAACTTGCAGATTTCGGGTTCACTTTAATCCCCGCAGACTTGAAGTTGTCCATAAAATCTTATCTAGACAGCAAAGGAGTTCGTGTATCATGGTTTAAAAATAATTCACCGGGTGATGATTGGGTGTATGGGTTTTAAAACGACACCCAGATCTATCAGTAAAAGTAAGTGCAAATATAAAAAAAAGTCGCGCAAAAATCACAGCTGACGATATAAATGGGAACATGGACCGTCTCAAAAAAAGTTTAGCTGGTATTCCACACTCTCGTATTTACAATTACGATGAAACCAATCTTACGGACGATCCCGAAACCAAAAAAGTTTTATGTAAAAGAGGGTCAAAATACGTAGAGCAAATTTGTAACACCACCAAGAGCGCTATTTCCTTAATGTTTTGTGTAAATGCGGAGGGGCATTAAATCCCTATTTACGTTGTGAATAAGTCAGAATCATTGCGGACCACATGGAAAGAAGGGGGTTCATCCAATACGAGGTACAACCGTAGCAAAAAAAAATATTTTTCAAAACCAGTTTGAGACAACTTTTCTTTAAAAAGTCAACGGAGTTGGACCTTGTGCATTAATAGGCGACAACTTGGAGTCGCATATAAATGGAAGTGTGCTAGAATTATGTGAAGCTCACGACATCAAGTTCATTTGTTACAACTTGTACATGTCTCACAACCTCTCGAGGGCTGACGTCGCTGAAGTGAGCAGAATGAATCTGCTACGTGGTGCAAACCGGCTTCTCGGCGCGCGACCGCATCGCTGTCATATCCCCCGCACAACAGCCGCCGTGAGTTGCCCAACCACCAAAAAATCGGTCAAATTCGACGACACTACCGCCATCGTACGATGGCTATGTAAAATATGACAACTTTAAAATATTCATAACTCACTTTAAAATGATAAAATCAATAAAAGCATATGACATTGTCTAGATAATATTCTTGCTTTTAAATTCAATAATAGGTCAATTTACTCTAATATTTAAGCCAAGATTTATGCACACTATTTTAAAAGATGAGTTGTGGAAAGGACTAAAAACAAGGAAAACTAATATATTTTCAAAACATAAACCAGCTTGGCGGGCCGGATACGACTAGTGGGCATGACGATGACACTTTTGAAAAACGTTTGTGATTTTCTAACGGCAACAAGAAATATGTGCTACATGATAGGTACGAGTAGTCGAAACCTTTTGTTACAGTGATAAAATAAATTTATGGAGTGAAATAATATGAAAAATTAAATATAAACCTATTTTAGTACAACTGGGCATTAACATATTAGGGCAATATATAACTATACAAGATAATAACATACAGCATTGCATCAATAAATATCGCCGATTACAATTTCAATAAATATTTAGTATATCCTCAACATTAAATTATAGGGCTAAAGCATATTTAAAGTATTGCAATAATGTATTGTATACAGGACTCGTAATACTGTATATGGGCAAAAAAATGAAAAAAAAACTGTGCAAGTAACAAACACGCGTGGATAAAGTGAAACTTCTTTCAGTCAATAATATAATAGATTATCGGTGTAAATATATTACTATTACATAAACAAGCAGTTGCATTTTAATAGCACATTAATCCGATTTGGTTGACAAGGTAACAAGTCTATCAACCAAACCTAAAGTTAATAATAATAATAATCAATATTTTTAATAATATAATACATTTTCCGGTATCATAGTCGTTCGCGGTCCGTTACACGGCGGCCCATGACGGCCGACCGCACCCGACCACCGGTTTTTTTTTTTGTACCCTTTGTAAAGAAGTTTCACTTCAATTATGAATATCATTACTATGTCATAAAGAAAAAATATTGAGACCTATGGGCATATTATATAATAGACGAAAAAAATGTGTCTAATATCATATTCAACATTAAATGTAATTATATTTATGTTAAAACAGTTTTTAATTAATTTAAAATACGTATTGTTTATTCTATATAATTTTGAACTGATTAATGATATTGATAATATACTATGATTTTTAAATTCAATCATTGTGTTTTCACCGAAGATTTTATTTTTTTATTCTTTATTATATATGCGTGTAGTCTTACGGTTTTTTAATCATAACTCAATACCCGGTAAATGTTAACTACACGTTCAGGAGTGGTTAGACGTGCCTATTATGTTTGCCGTTTTATGTTTTATTAAAAAAACCTTTTGAAATGCCTTCTTCAAATTTTAACAATGTCACCAGTCAAATCCCATCTTGAAGGGTAAAATGACTAGATACACTTAATAGTGATCCACTACAGCAGAGGCTGTGCATGCTGTAAATAAATACGACATCGTTGCTACTAAAATATAATTTGCTTACGAGTTTTACACTGCGCCAGGGGCAAATTGATATTATTTTAGTACACGTCAGGCGTACAACCACAAATTATTATAATATGCAGACGCAACAGTCCTGGTCACTTGGAAATGAAGCCAATCGAGCTTGATAACACGAATAGTACACCCCTGGATCCAAGAACAGCGCGAAAGCAAGTGGTTGGTCTCTAAATTATATTTAGAAGGCAACATACACGATGAATGGTAACAAGGCAAAATATCATATAATAGCTACACTGTCTAAAAAAAAATCTGGGTGTATGTAACTTGTATTTACCAAATATAATAATAATCAACTAGAAACTATTTTTTACACAACATTATACATTTTACGCATTGAATTTAAAAACCATTATCAGTCACAAAATTAGATATATTATTATTTAATTGTGAAATCATCTTACATAATTTTTAAATAAATTATTGGATTAATATTAGAAATTTAAATATAAAAATGGATCATTAAAACCTTGAAATTCAAACCGCATTAATTTGATTAAATTAATTTCAAGTTCTATTTTATTTTTTTTATTTTTTTTTATTTTTTTTGAGCACTGGACATCACTAAGAAAAATTTATGTGGAAATCTATACAAGTTTCTAATAATGAGGGCAAGACAAGAATATCGCTGTATAATTTATGTTGAGGAAATAATAAACACGAAGCAACAATTATTTTATAATTAGGATATACTAAATTTGAATATAATTTTATATTTTAATTTTAATATTAAAACAAAAATAATTATAACGGCAATGAAGTATACATATTATTCAAATATAGTTAAAAATAATACCATCGAGATTAAATAAATATAGAAAAGAAATGCCAGGTATACCTTTACCTCCAGAACTTATCATTACAAGGTCGGAAACATTGTTTAAAGCTGCAATTTTTTATATAAATAATTTTGAAATTGTTTAAATTGTGATTAAAAGTTTAAAAGCTAGTGTGGAAAAGCTGAAACAACTTGTGCAATATAATTCAGTCAAATGTGGTTCATTAGCATTCATACAATTACACTTATCTGAATTATCAATTACAAACTTAGAAGAATCGAATAGTGAACTACTTAAATTATGAATAGGTTTAGAAAAAGTGAAGATATTTTAACAAATATTCCTGATTCAAATGGAAAAAAACTAAAGATAAATGTATGTCTATGTAATTGAAAAAATATAATAAAGGATATAAAACTATTAAATCTTACTATGAAGTCACGTCAGGTAAAGCAGATGTTTATTTTCATATAACGCCTAAATTATTGAGTTTTTTTAATAGGTATGCATTAATAACTAGTGTAGTAGAATTAGAATATATTTTTTCTTTGAACATATTTTAAGTAATAATAGATTTTGTATAATTTGTAAATATATTTATTATTAATTTTAATTCAAAAAAGTAATACATTCATTAATTATTTTTTTTAATTAATTTAATTATAATTAAGAATTTAAAGTTTTTTTATATAACTTGTATTTGTGTAGGATCATACTAAACGAATAACCAATACGATAAATAATATTACATAAGTATTATATGATTTATAAAGTGAATGATTAAAATATCGTTGGGACGTGCTGTTTCGTCAATGTTATCTGCCTGGGTCTATTTTTTTTTTTTTTTTTACTTTCTTAAATTCAAAATATTCACTGCTCCGTATTTTTGTTTCACCTGCCATCCTGTAGAGAGTATATATTTTTCAACTATAAAGAAGCACCTTCCACCTCAAAAAAAAAATTAAAGTTAAATTTAACTTTAATACATTTGCAGTGTACCAATACGCAAACGATGTACAGTGGTGGTGTAGACGTGGTTAATAAATAAGAAGAGTGTAATTATTTTAAATTTTAGATTTATAGTCGACACCGTCGACTCTACCCCTATGCACAGAGTGGGACGGAAAGACAAGTAGGACCGAACGTGTACCATCCCACTGACGTCCTCACTCTCTTAAGTGAACCGTCTTATCAACAACGATGACGACGTCTCCGAGTCGTCAGACCTGTGGTGATGTTATAAATATGAATAACTGATGTTAATAAAATAGGGAACGCAGAACAGGACTTTAGGTTAAACAGGCCCAGAAAAATGGACAAAGAATCATAGATAAAAAAAATAAAGATAAAGTTTTTGAAAGATATACATGCCGTTTAATTCCGGACATATAATGCCACGTAAAACCCTTAGTACACCATAGTGACGGTTCGTTATAATAAAAACTAGCTGTCCCCCCCCCCCCTTAGCAAATAGAGGATATTAATATATGGTTGATATCTGGACTAAGTAGATGTTTAGTTATTTAATTAATATATCCTACGTGGATATTAATGCTACGTGGTGCAAACCGGCTTCTCGGCACGCGGCCGCATCGCTGTCATATCCCCCGCACAACAGCCGCCGCGAGTTGCCCAACCACCAAAAAATCGGTCAAATTCGACGACACTACCGCCATCGTACGATGGCTATGTAAAATATAACTACTTTAAAATATTCATAACTCACTTCAAAATGACAATTTCAATAAAAGCATATGACATTGTCTAGATAATATTCTTGCTTTTAAATTCAATAATTGGTCAATTTACTCTAATATTTAAGCTAACATCGCAAAATGTGTTTTGATAAATGAAAATTTGTTATGATCTACATTAGTAAGACAGACACAACGCAAGAAACCCTGCAATAGATACATGTCCTTTTATGACTCCACAAAGGGAAAACACATTTTCATTTCTCAGTATAACTTTATCAAAAAGTTTGGCCATCCCTGGACTCTAAATTAGTAACTAGTAAGACATATTTTTAATATCCTAGAAACCGCTTGGACGAAATAACAATCAAGTATTAAACAATTAAAAAAGACAAATATCTATAGATATATAAAAAACAGATGGCGAACAGAAAACGAGACGCGAACGGGGCTGACGACGCTGACGTGAGCAGAATGAATCTGCTACGTGGTGCAAACCGGCTTCTCGGCGCGCGGCCGCATCGCTGTCATATCCCCCGCACAACAGCCGCCGCGAGTTGCCCAACCGCCAAAACATCAAATTCGACGACACTACGTTGACACTTACTATTATGTAAAATATAACTACTTTAAAATATTCATAACTCACTTTAAAATGATAAAATCAATAAAAGCATATGACATTGTCTAGATAATATTCTTGCTTTTAAATTCAATAATAGGTCAATTTACTCTAATATTTAAGCTAACATCGCAAAATGTGTTTTGATAAATGAAAATTTGTTATGATCTACATTAGTAAGACAGACACAACGCACGAGGGTATAATATCCTCTTAAAATTAATTTTATAATGTGTAAAGCTCATGTCGATCAAACGGTTTTCAAAGCGTATTCGAATAAATACTCGTTTAACAATATAGCAAGATGCAATGGAAAGAAATACATATAAATTTTAGAGGCCTTATTACTTAGAATATGCTATTATATATTTATTAGTTAAATAAAAAATTCCATTCGACCTATCCAATAGATCAGTGTTTCCCAACTGGTGTTCCGCGGAACCTGCATCGCTGTCATATCCCCCGCACAACAGCCGCCGCGAGTTGCCCAACCACCAAAAAATCGGTCAAATTCGACGACACTACCGCCATCGTACGATCGCTATGTAAAATATAACTACTTTAAAATATTCATAACTCACTTCAAAATGACAATTTCAATAAAAGCATATGACATTGTCTAGATAATATTCTTGCTTTTAAATTCAATAATAGGTCAATTTACTCTAATATTTAAGCTAACATCGCAAAATGTGTTTTGATAAATGAAAATTTGTTATGATCTACATTAGTAAGACAGACACAACGCACGAGGGTATAATATCCTCTTAAAATTAATTTTATAATGTGTAAAGCTCATGTCGATCAAACGGTTTTCAAAGCGTATTCGAATAAATACTCGTTTAACAATATAGCAAGATGCAATGGAAAGAAATACATATAAATTTTAGAGGCCTTATTACTTAGAATATGCTATTATATATTTATTAGTTAAATAAAAAATTCCATTCGACCTATCCAATAGATCAGTGTTTCCCAACTGGTGTTCCGCGGAACCTGCATCGCTGTCATATCCCCCGCACAACAGCCGCCGCGAGTTGCCCAACCACCAAAAAATCGGTCAAATTCGACGACACTACCGCCATCGTACGATCGCTATGTAAAATATAACTACTTTAAAATATTCATAACTCACTTCAAAATGACAATTTCAATAAAAGCATATGACATTGTCTAGATAATATTCTTGCTTTTAAATTCAATAATAGGTCAATTTACTCTAATATTTAAGCTAACATCGCAAAATGTGTTTTGATAAATGAAAATTTGTTATGATCTACATTAGTAAGACAGACACAACGCACGAGGGTATAATGACCTTTTAAATGTAATTTTGTCCATTAAGAGATGTGTCGTTAGTCAGGTTTTAATGTATAGTCAATTTCGTAAAATTAATTTCTCAATTTTATTATATTAGGAGAATCAACCAATCACTGATGTATTTTATTAAATAATTTTTGTAACTGTATTTTTGTGTTTCTTCCGGAAACATGAAATTTCCAACAGAAAACATTTGTTAATATTGAAAAAATATACTTCATTTTAATAAAACGATGATAAAATAATATTAATATTTTATATAGTTATTATTTTTAGATATTGTTAATGATATTGTAATATAAATTTATAATGACTAGAAAAATTGACTGTTTTAAAATAATACTTAGACTGACATCACGTGAATATGCATGTTAGGTAGGTAGGTACTTATAATATATAAATATATAATTTTTAATATAGAGTTATTTTTCATAGGGTTATTTATTAGAGAATCACCCTGAATCAGTGTACCAAGTTGTACAAATAATATACGGTGGTCGGTCCCTAAATATTAGCATTAATAAATAATAACATTAACAGTGAAGATATTACCGACAATAAGACGATGAAATAAATGAAACCTGTTCGAGCATATCGGGTTCGCCGAATGAACGGGAAGCGACCGGTAACCTCAGCGCCCATACAATTCCACTGATCCCACTGGCACGGTGGTTGAATGACACATCTAGGCTGACCATAACGACGGGGACAAGTAGAAGAACGTCGATTGAATCAATGATGAAAAATCGAATAACAAACTATTGCGGACGATACGGTAGAAATCAGTTAATCGCGTTACGAAGTCGACCGCGGGTGAAAAATGACGACGTACGACGTGTGCGGCGAAGGATCGTTTCGACAAGAGGTGTTACGGACGGCGAACAGAAAACGAGACGCGAACAGGGCTGACGTGAGCAGAATGAATCTGCTACGTGGTGCAAACCGGCTTCTTGGTGCGCGACCGGAGCGCTGTCATATCCCCCGCACAACAGCCGCCGCCAGTTGTCCCACCACCAAAAAATCTGTCGATTTCGACGACACTACCGCCATCGTACGATGGCTATGTAAAATATAACTACTTTAAAATATTCATAACTCACTTCAAAATGACAATTTCAATAAAAGCATATGACATTGTCTAGATAATATTCTTGCTTTTAAATTCAATAATAGGTCAATTTACTCTAATATTTAAGCTAACATCGCAAAATGTGTTTTGATAAATGAAAATTTGTTATGATCTACATTAGTAAGACAGACACAACGCACGAGGGTATAATGTCCTTTTAAATGTAATTTTGTCCATTAAGAGATGTGTCGTTAGTCAGGTTTTAATGTATAGTCAATTTCGTAAAATTAATTTCTCAATTTTATTATATTTGGAGAATCAACCAATCACTGATGTATTTCATTAAATTATTTTTGTAACTGTATTTTTGTGTTTCTTCCGGAAACATGAAATTTCCAACAGAAAACATTTTTTAATATTGAAAAAATATACTTCATTTTAATAAAACGATGATAAAATAATATTAATATTTTATATAGTTATTATTTTTAGATATTGTTAATGATATTGTAATATAAATTTATAATGACTAGAAAAATTGACTGTTTTAAAATAATACTTAGACTGACATCACGTGAATATGCATGTTAGGTAGGTAGGTACTTATAATATATAAATATATAATTTTTAATATAGAGTTATTTTTCATAGGGTTATTTATTAGAGAATCACCCTGAATCAGTGTACCAAGTTGTACAAATAATATACGGTGGTCGGTCCCTAAATATTAGCATTAATAAATAATAACATTAACAGTGAAGATATTACCGACAATAAGACGATGAAATAAATGAAACCTGTTCGAGCATATCGGGTTCGCCGAATGAACGGGAAGCGACCGGTAACCTCAGCGCCCATACAATTCCACTGATCCCACTGGCACGGCGGTTGAATGACACATCTAGGCTGACCATAACGACGGGGACAAGTAGAAGAACGTCGATTGAATCAATGATGAAAAATCGAATAACAAACTATTGCGGACGATACGGTAGAAATCAGTTGATCGCGTGACGAAGTAGACCGCGGGTGAAAAATGACGACGTACGACGTGTGCGGCGAAGGATCGTTTCGACAAGAGGTGTTACGGACGGCGAACAGAAAACGAGACGCGAACAGGGCTGACGTGAGCAGAATGAATCTGCTACGTGGGGCAAACCGGCTTCTCGGTGCGCGACCGGAGCGCTGTCATATCCCCCGCACAACAGCCGCCGCCAGTTGTCCCACCACCAAAAAATCTGTCGATTTCGACGACACTACCGCCATCGTACGATGGCTATGTAAAATATAACTACTTTAAAATATTCATAACTCACTTTAAAATGATAAAATCAATAAAAGCATATGACATTGTCTAGATAATATTCTTGCTTTTAAATTCAATAATAGGTCAATTTACTCTAATATTTAAGCTAACATCGCAAAATGTGTTTTGATAAATGAAAATTTGTTATGATCTACATTAGTAAGACAGACACAACGCACGAGGGTATAATGTCCTTTTAAATGTAATTTTGTCCATTAAGAGATGTGTCGTTAGTCAGGTTTTAATGTATAGTCAATTTCGTAAAATTAATTTCTCAATTTTATTATATTTGGAGAATCAACCAATCACTGATGTATTTCATTAAATTATTTTTGTAACTGTATTTTTGTGTTTCTTCCGGAAACATGAAATTTCCAACAGAAAACATTTTTTAATATTGAAAAAATATACTTCATTTTAATAAAACGATGATAAAATAATATTAATATTTTATATAGTTATTATTTTTAGATATTGTTAATGATATTGTAATATAAATTTATAATGACTAGAAAAATTGACTGTTTTAAAATAATACTTAGACTGACATCACGTGAATATGCATGTTAGGTAGGTAGGTACTTATAATATATAAATATATAATTTTTAATATAGAGTTATTTTTCATAGGGTTATTTATTAGAGAATCACCCTGAATCAGTGTACCAAGTTGTACAAATAATATACGGTGGTCGGTCCCTAAATATTAGCATTAATAAATAATAACATTAACAGTGAAGATATTACCGACAATAAGACGATGAAATAAATGAAACCTGTTCGAGCATATCGGGTTCGCCGAATGAACGGGAAGCGACCGGTAACCTCAGCGCCCATACAATTCCACTGATCCCACTGGCACGGCGGTTGAATGACACATCTAGGCTGACCATAACGACGGGGACAAGTAGAAGAACGTCGATTGAATCAATGATGAAAAATCGAATAACAAACTATTGCGGACGATACGGTAGAAATCAGTTGATCGCGTGACGAAGTAGACCGCGGGTGAAAAATGACGACGTACGACGTGTGCGGCGAAGGATCGTTTCGACAAGAGGTGTTACGGACGGCGAACAGAAAACGAGACGCGAACAGGGCTGACGTGAGCAGAATGAATCTGCTACGTGGGGCAAACCGGCTTCTCGGTGCGCGACCGGAGCGCTGTCATATCCCCCGCACAACAGCCGCCGCCAGTTGTCCCACCACCAAAAAATCTGTCGATTTCGACGACACTACCGCCATCGTACGATGGCGGGTGTATCGATGACCGTGAACATTGCTTGAAATCTTTGTGAAAATAATACGGATGTCTTATTTTATATACGTTAAATTTTTCTTATACGACTGTGTGTGATTTTCTGTCAATTTAGATATATTATCATGGAAAGTATAAAATTAGTTCATGAAAAATATCATAAAATCAATAATTTAAACAATAATTATAATCAGTAGCGGCTCATGGCGTAGACGACTACTAAAATAAATTAAAACAAGAAAATGTATTTATATTCTTAATTCTATAATTAAAAAAAAATTATTTTGATTAAAACCACAATTTTTAAATATTTGTCGTATGCGAACGTTCAATTTGCTTCGCTCAGGTACCAGGAATGGGTACGCGCACAAACGCGCTTCAGTGTCTGGACGATCGGCAGCGTCGTCCATATAGTAAAATATTAGTGTATCATTATAATTGGTAATATATTTTTAAAATTAACTGCGTACACTCGTCGTTGTCGGTTGCTAATCGCTTTTGTTATTGATTATTATTTTTAAACGTTTTTATTATTTTTAAAAATATGAATATAATATACAAATATAATTATATATTATTATCTATATCATAATAAACAATAAACGAAGATTTATGAATGATAATCGTGTCATTGCGCATGCGTGTACATTTCAACTGCGGTCTTATAAACGCGGTTTTGACCGCTGGTAACGTCGTCCATGACATAATTTATATTATTTCATTTTATTGTTTTCATTATAGGTAATTAATTTGTCAACTTGTTATATCTATGACTAGGAGTATTATATCTAAAGTCGCAACTCCACCACCAGCACCCACGAGCCACCACTGATTATAATACATCAATATGGCTTTTAAAATGTGTATTCTATTACATTAAATATTATTTAATTTTAATTGTATTACACGACGAAGAAAATGCAATAACATAAAATATTTTTAAAATATATTTTTCCTCTACAGTATTTAACAGAAAATAACGTTCATACCATTACCTATCATTTATTCCGTACCCAACCACACCTACGTTGTCGGTCTACCTACCCGGCCACAAAGGAAAATAATTTTAATGCCAGGCGACTTGGCGGCGCCGATTCTGTACATTGATCATTTGCTCGATAATAGCCGTTTTTATTTAAGCCTATACACAATATAGCCATAAGAGACTATATTGTTATTTTCGTTCTATAGACGTTCATATAATGTATTGTCGTTCTCCGACTGAAGAGACATTCCTTAACACGGTCCCGACTTACTGCCGCCTACACCCGTAGCGACGCAGACCCTCATCATCAAGATTAAAAGTGACGGTCGAAAATATATTTACCGGTGTCTGACCTAAAACCATAATACATTTATAAGGGTGTATAATAACACCGACCCGATAATGCAGACAATAAACAACATTTATATTAATAAAGAAAAAGAGAAACCTGAAAACATCTGCCAGTAAACCCGCACATACAGCGTCGGCCATTTGCACGATGACAGGCAAGGATGCGTGAAATATCATTGTGTTGAACGATTTCACTTCGGGTCTTCTACAGAACAATATCACAGCAGTGTCCACAAGTGCGTTTCGGCGTTTTTTTTCCGATTTTTGTGCTCACAATAATATCGTGTACCCACCTTGAAATGTCGTTTGACGGTTTTAAATGCGGCACTGCGATCGTGCCTTTCAATTCAGTTCCAATAGTATTATACGGAACCTTCTCACACAATGTGTATTATGTACATTATATGCTAGCAGATCTCCCAAAAAGCATTACACACGATTTATAATTTTCAAGGAAATTTACACGCCATATGGCTAACCGTGATCACATGACATACCCAGCTTGTGTATTATTATTTGGCTGTATACGAATTGTCTTCCCGATACGAATACGAGTGGCGTCCCGATTATCTAATATAGGTTTATATGATTATCTGAATCAATAACCGATATGAGTATTATGACTATTATCTTTCAAATAATACACTAACTTATAAAATTAAATTAATTTTTACCAAAAATTATATTCACTGGTTTCAAAAAAGCGATTCACTTGGCAATATTATTTGTTTGACCAACCATCCAGTTAAAAAGATTTCGATTAATTTCGACCAGAGTTAACGAAGAAAAATACAAGCTCTATGTTCGAGTAATAAGTACAAGCTAAATTCAAAAATAAATAATTACTTAAAAATATTATTTAGTCTCCTCGTTTAGAATGCTGAAGATTATATTATAATATAGTATATACATTATAGCTCAAAAAAAAAAAGTACAAACATTTATTAATTATATTTTAAATATATATAATATAGCCCCTGATTGCGTTTTTCCTCCTTTATAAATGCATTTGGATTTAATTACACACGGACAACAAATAGTTGTTAAAGGACATTACAACACTAAATTTTTAATTTTAAGTTTATTGATATATTATTGAAGTCAACACAATTAAAAACGTTTTGGTAAAAATCCGAAGTTAAAAAAATGATTATTCAATGGGATAATGAGAGTTGATGTTATAGCCGCGTGACGTCATAGAGCCGACGACCAAGCAGTCGCCTGCAATGTTTTACGTGTAAAAGTAGTTTGATTTACACAATGATTTTAATAACTTAAAATAGTATTTCAGAATTTTTTTTTTCATAATCCTGAGTATATTTATGTGCTTAAGACGATGGTGTGATTTAAAACTGAATATATCTTGTTGTTGCATATACATTACAAATTATAATTTAGTAAAATTATTGAGTTTGCGACTCGCGTTGTATTGCCACGCAAACCAAATTTTACGAAATTGACTATAATAGTTTTATCTACTATAAAAAAAAACTATAAAGTATAAAAAATTATTTTCCCACTAGTGTCATAAACACAACAAAACACTTAAGGTAACAAAAAAAACAATTTTTAAATATTATATTTAACGATTGAAATCGTTGTTAATCTAGACACTTTTACACGTAAAACATACACCGCTGTTCCGACTTCGGCTCTATATGACGTCACACGCATATTTTCAAACGCCTGTATCTCATTGAATAATTAGTGTTTAAGTGTGAGACCCACACCATATTTCTTAGATTATGACATACTTTAAATCTAAGCAAACTTGTTATTAGTCTTGTGATGTTCTATGCCTGTTGTGCTATCCATTCAAAACCTAATTATATATTTTATTTTGCACATCCAAATATTCTAAAAAAATTATTAGTGTACTAAAAACATACAAAAAGATATTTGCATAAAAATTCGTTGCGGTATTATACAACTACATAAAGAAAGTAGAAGTGAAATATACTAAAACAAGAATTTTTTAGAAGACAAATTATTAAATACAAAAACCAAATAACACGTTTTGACAATATTAAAACTGTACCATCAACATTTTTACCTATTTATAAATAATAGTATAATAGGTTTTCCCAAAACATAACCTTAGATTAATAATCGGGGAAATAAAATACGTATTGTGTATACCAAGATAATGAAAGTGACGAAAAAATGAAGAAAAGTAAATGAGTATCTTTATACTCTATAGTAAGGTTCCTTAATTTTTTAAAAGATATTTTACTAATTAAATGTTCAAAACATTTTACTGATTTTTTACGTATATTTTTATTTTTCAAGCATATTTTAAAATTTAATGCATATAAATCCGCGCTTTACTGATTAGGTTATTATATATTTAATATTTTATACTATATATTATGTAGCTTATCCTTGCCAACAATGTATTTTTCATATAACAAAATATTTTTAGTAAAAGAAATAGTTTTTATTTCGCTATATGTATTATTTTGCAATAAAATAAACTTAATTCTCGTTTCACATGGTCGCGTATCATACGCGCACGTTTTTAGTTTACATTGATTGAGTTCATACGCGCCATACCGGCGAGGGAAATACGGCATCGTCGGAGTGGCGCGCATAATGTAACCGAAAACGCGCGCGTACTATACGTCGCGTATGATACGCGCCCATATGAAATTTATTTTGAGCGAAGCGGAGGATATTGATTTTACCACGTTGTGTATTTTATTTAGCTCAGTAAAAATGTTTTGTTTTTAAACTTCAATGTATTTTCTGGTAAGAAAGTGAATCAAGTTAGTACTTTAAAGATTCAATGGTAAAATGTAATCATTACTTTTCACAATTGGGAAATACAAAAAAAAAAAAAATAAGGAAAACGTGAAATTTTTAATGAAAAATTTAATTTCCTTTTTTCGTCATAATTTAAAAACGAATATTCAACTAATATAGCTAGTAGTTTTCTAATTTTTTTTTTATCTATAAATATGGATAAAAATGTTCGCTCGGTTTAAAACTTGAAAAATAAATAAAATGTATCGTGTCTCACTGTCTCATATTTTACATTTTCATCATAAAATTTTAAAAATAAATATTATTTTGTTATCATTTTAAGTTCAAATTGTGTTATAAAAACAAAATATTTTAAAATTTATTTTCAGTTAAAATTTAATACAAGTTTCCTCATAACTCATAAGTCATAAGTATAAAAATTGAACAATTTTAACTAAAAATAAATGTTGGTGTTTGTTTTTATAACACAATTTGAACTTAAAATAATAAAACGATAACAAAAAGTAATTGTCTTTATTATTGGAACTAAAAATAATGAAAAACTATACAAACACAATTTTTTTTTACAGGTACTCTAAATTCAAATGTGAAGGAAATTTGATAAACATACAAACAAAGAATAAAGATTTTAATTGTTTTGTTATATAATTTAAAAACATTGACGTAAGTATCATATGTACAATATCACAATATCAAAATATTTTAATTAATTCTTTGCTATTATCTACTTATTCCACAAACCTATTCATAGTTTCATACAGTTCCATAGTAATTTGATATTGACTCAAAAGTGAATAGCAATAATATATACCTAATATGATATACCAGTGTCGGTCAAATGATTTTGTCATGGGGGGGGAGATGTGGCTGATTTTTCAATATGCACTACAATCATTAAAATATAATTTATGGTTATGCACTTAGCACTTAGTCTAATATTAACTTTTTAATTAAGGTAAATTAGTACTTTATTTATAACAAGAGGCCCGTTTGACCGCTACTGATATATACTATTATAATTTAATAAATAAATAATAATAAAATTAATAATCTAATAAATATGTTCTGAAAATTAATAATTCAACTTGTCGTACCTATTACTAATAGTATAAAATAAATAACTAGGTATAATAGCAACATTTATATGATATAATTAAAATAATAAAGGCTGATAACCGCTCAGAAACGTTTTTGTTTTGCGTATAAGTATATAATGCTTAACTGTTGACAGTGACTTATTCAATGACAAACTACGCTCGATTTCTACTGTGCGCAGCAAAATGGTTAACTTATTTACTTTTCATTTTTTTTACTAGTACAAATACAGGTGTTTAAATATTGTGTACGGCATTAATTTTTTTTGATAAAAATATCACGTCTAATGTCCATGTACAATAATTATGGCACTGTTAGTTTCAGTAAATACTTGATACTGTACTGTGTGGAATACGTTGGCAAGTTATTTTAAAAGTTTAAGTTTAACACCGCCAGTCGTCTAGTGTCTAGAACTGTAGACAATCATAATGTTACAAAAATCCTAAATAATATGCTCTACTATAGTATTGTCTGTTGGTGTGTCGGTGTGTGTATGTGTCTACGGCTATTATTTTATTTTGAAAACCTGTTTTTAACTTATTTTACTACGCTAATCACCGCGCAAATACGTTCAACCGCGGTATCGCGGTGATTATACTATATAGGTGGTTTCGTCACGATATTACTTTTTGGTAGTATAAAATATTAATATTTAAAATTTCAAAGAAAGACGAAAACTTTTTTTAACTAGTTAACTAATATTTATAATATTTTATATTTTACTCTGTAGTAGATATAATTTTATATTCTAATATTTTAATCGTTAAGACATCATAAAAGTTGATTTATATAGTTCAGTTTTTACGTATAAATGCGTTCGTTTTTATGTGCATAATAAAAATAAGTAAAACTTAATAATAATAGGATGTCCAAATTCCATTCTAAAAATGTTTTCAATAACAATTAACCTTTAGCATTGATAATTATACTAATCACTAACCAAATAATGATTGTAATATTTAATTGAATTTAGTATAGATATATTGTATTTATATCAAAATGTTCGAAAAATATTTGTAATTTACTCGAATAATATATATAGCTAAGTGATTAAAATTAATGACAAATATTATAACAAAAATGAGTTTATACATGAGTATTGAGCATATACATGTATATTAATATGTATTGTGTTTTTTTGAACTATCAAACTAATTAAATAGTTTTTTCAATATTCCACATTTCTATGTAGCGTCGTAAACGCGCATCATAGCATATAAAAATAAAATAAAATATAATATATTGCAGGATTGGATATAATAATTATTATCGGAGTCCAATAAAACGTTTTTTTTACATGGGCACATGGCGCGTGTCTCGTGCATCGCATAAGATGTGGAAAATATTATAATCTACGCGTTTAAATCACATACACCGATGACATAGATTATATTAGACTATAGTTATTTAAAATACGGACGGATGAGAATAGTTTTGCTTTGAATTTTAAAATGTATGTTATAAATTTATAATTATAAATATGTATAATATTAATTTTGAGAATATTAAAATAAGTTACAACTATCATTTATCAGTATTCAGTTTATTAGTCAGTTTATATAGGTAATTATATATGTTAAACAGTTGTATGCCTAAAAATATTAAAGAAAACGGTAATACTTACGTATATACTAATTAAAATATTATATATTTATAAGTCGTAATAGATGGCATGGCTCTATTATGCTCTATCACGTGTCACCGTGATAATTTATATATATGAGTAAGATTATAAATTTATAACTATTTTATATAATTGTATCACCGTTCTTTCTCTGAAGAATTCTATGGGGCAAATGCCGACCAGGTACACCCACGTCGAGCCACACACACACACACACACACACATACACACACATGTATGTATATCAATATCATATATAAGTGGCTAAATATATAAATGCATGTATATAGGTGCATATTACAAACATATATGCATCGGCATCAATCATTTAGTTTTGTAAATGAATATAATTTTATTATATATTAAAATAATCACTTGAAATTGTTCGTTTAGACCTTTAAATACACTTACTGTTTCAAGAACAATATGTTTATGAGTCCAAAGAATCATTTATTTAATTTAATATTTTAATATTAGTAGTTAATAAAGAATTTAATTTTTTTTTTTTTTTTAATAATTGTTTATAGTTATTATATTATTTATATAGTATTATGACCGTACAATAAATATTCTAATTTTTTTATAGCTATAACGTAAGTATAAATATGCCTTATATGTGGCCACCTAAATAACATGAATATAAAAATACTATATAGTAACACCGCACGGTCTGTATGAGTATGTCTGAGTATGCCTGTATATAATAGGTATACGTTTTATAGTTTAAATTTTAACTATATAATGCTAGGCACTTTTAAATACTGTAATCAGTAAATACTTAATAGGTACAATTTTTAATACAAGTTTTTAAGTTTTATAAAGCAGTAACTTTTTAATTTGTAATATTATTTCTTAAATGCTGTACTAAAAAAATAAAATATAAAAGTACTTAATTACCTTATTAATCTCATTTGTCTAAGAACTAAAATATAATAATTTTAATAAAATATGATATCCAAAATAATGATCCAAATTTATGTGGAAAATATTAGGTAAATACCTACGTATGAAATAAAATAACTTAAATTATTTAAAGTACAATATACTTGATACTGAACATTCTATTATAACATTACACTTTTACCTACATGAAATATTTTTTATTATACAAAAACTATTTATAAGGTATGAAAGTTTTTTTTTTGCTTTTAGACGGAACACGGAAGTAAAAAACAGGTTTTTAAATCAATAACTGCAATTAGGTATGATAATTGTATTTACTTTAGTCTTTAATATGACTTAAATAAAATTTCTCTAATTTTATTTTTTAATTTTTCATAAGTTCCAACTGAAAAACATTTACAGCTATTAGGTTCAGAAAGTACCGTTTTGGATATTTGATGTTTCTTTGGCACATTTGAATTATTCGGCGACTTGGAAACCAATAAGTGTTATTCATCATGAATCATGATCAACCAATTTTTTCGAATCACTGAATATTTATTTTCATTTTCAAATACTATCCAATAATCTGAATAATCCACTAATAAATAATAATTAATGATAATATTTATTTATTAGGAAATATTAATGCTGAAATATTAAAATTATTAAAACAGTACTAATATAATTTTTATCTAATACCTATTTAAATAACATAAAAATAGTATTTATAGTAGTATAACGTTAGTTTAGACATATTCATATTTCATATACCTACTAAACCTAATTCAATATAAATATAAAATCGATATTAAATACCAAGTATTAAATATTTATTGGATTGTCATTTGTTATTGTTAATATATTTTATTCAAACTTGAAGAAACAAAACATATTATTTAAATCAGCGTGTTTTCCGGCCTATATAGGTCGGGACCTATAAATTGGGTCACAAAATATTTTTTGATTGGTCATTGTTTGCTTGTTATAAACTAATAACCTGATAAACAAAAAATTAATTTAAATTAAAATATAATCTTGATATTTAACATAATTAAGTATTCATTATTCAGTTGAAATTGCATTATATTAAAATTAAATGATAAAATTGATTATTGCTTGTAATAAAAATGTAAATTAATATTACCGGTATTAATTATAGCATACTTAATTTTTTTTTTATGTATATTTTTGTGTCACCTTCTTAACAAAGAGTACATTTTTAGGCCACCGATTGCAGATAAACTCTATGTCTAATTATGTGTAATACATAGGTATGCTTAAGGGGATTGGAAGCGGAAATTTTTTGTTTTTGTCTAACAAACGCGCAACATAAAATTATAAACGTATTTTATTTTCAACGTACCAATTGATATAATGTAGCAATAAGAATCGTGAAAACAGATTTGAATTTTTCCTCGAGTCTACTGCTTGAGATCGATTTCCACCCATTTTTGATATTATGCCCCAAAATTCTAAAAACGGTATTTTGAAAAAGTATAATTAAAAAATTGTCATATTTCAATTTTCGGAGAAGTTAAATAAAAAAATCAAGAAAAACTTGGTATCTGAATGATAATTTTTAAAACTTTTATTAGAGTTTGGAATGATTAGATAATGAATTGTGTATCACGTATTCACGTCATATAATGATGCGGCTTAGCACAGGGTCTAGCCCGGGCAGTGACTATTTAATACTTAAAGTTTTTGCTTATTACCCGTGAGCCAATTGAATATTCAATATTTTCATTAATACATAGTCATTATTTTGAATCGTACACCACTAAAATAATTGTCATTTTTATTTTTAGAATATTAAAGAGTAAAGACTAAAAGTTATATTACACCTATACTACGAATTTGAATGACCTTGATCGGATCGCATTTATTAAAATTTTGTAAAAATCAGTGACAATTTTTTTTATGATATCGTATGATAATAATTGATGGGTCGCACGCGATAAATATAAATTACGGCTAAAAAACTTTAGAACGGCTCTGTAGGACACACATTTTAAATCAAAATCTAGCTATTTAATTTATTTGAATTGTTTTAAGTATATAGATAAATGACCGAATGTTGAGAATCAAATGCATATTATTGAATATAAGAATTTGAAGACATTATATTAGATATTTCGATTTATAAATCTGTGGGTGAAGGTAATAATTATATAGGTACCAAACAAAAAATATACTGAAAGTTTAGAAATGCAATCATTAAATTAATCAATTATCATTATTACATTATATATAATTATTGCATCTTCTATCGATTATACAAAAATAAAAATTTGTAAGTATATACCTTTAATAATGTATTAGATGAAAAATAATTTAATTTCTGTAATCGAGTGTGTTATTAATAGGTATAATAAACTTTTGCAGCGTTTCAAAGTCTCGCACACATTACGTCTGCGCCGTCTGCGGTGTGGCTAAAGCGGTATCGATACCACCGACTCGTTGACATTGTAGAGATAGCGGAAATGAACTTTTAAATAGTTTATTATATAAAAAAAAGGTTACATGTATTATAATAATAATAATAATTATTATTATTATAAGAAAGAGATTGTGATCATTACACACAACATTTTTATGCGATGATTCAAGAAAGACTTCGCCTTGGAAACTCAATTCAACATAAAAAGTTGACCTAACCTTATAATTAAATAAGAAAATCATTAAATATTAAAATTATACATAAATAAGATAATTAGTTATTTTAATAGCTAACGATAATTACCAAATCTGGGATACAGCATGGAACGAACACGAAATACACGAGTATAGATACGCGATAAACGGAAAATGCATTACTGACAGTCGTACAAGTACAATGTACAACAACAGTGATATATGGTCTATTAAAACAACATGTTGTGGGCCTGATCGCCCTGATCTGGGTGATCTGAGGTTTCTTCGATTTGAAAATAGTGTCTGTAGGCCTATAAGGGTCACTCCAGTGTATAGTGTAAATGTCGTAGTATATACATTGGACGGTATAAATATATGTTCGTATTCTTATACATAGTCGTATTATTGTGTCGTGTACGCGTATGCCACAATAAAATATCTGCAATTTGAAAGAGTCCATAACTTTAAATACGTCTTGTGACTAGACCTAAACTCACGAGAAGGCAGTCCCGAACTACGAAGAAATACGAAGGAGAATCACAGCGGAAAACAAGTGTTAGACAGGTTGTCCGGTTGTACTTCATGCCCGAGGACCGCGGTCGTCTACCAAATTGAATGAAAATAAATTAATGATTTTCGAAAAAAACAATTGTGGTAAGAATATTATACTATTTTAGCCAACGAGAAATGAGGAAGGCGGTTACGAAATACGGTCGAACAAAAAAACTTATTTTATTTTTATATTCAACGATTCCATTATATTATAATGGTAACACTCGAGATTTAAAGATTCAAGTGAGCTGGACATGTTTGGAGAACAGAAAATCAACTCATAGGGACTGTCACGAAATCGAAACGGCAATAGGCATAGATAGCTTA
Source organism: Rhopalosiphum padi (assembly GCF_020882245.1). NCBI lineage: Eukaryota > Metazoa > Arthropoda > Insecta > Hemiptera > Aphididae > Rhopalosiphum > Rhopalosiphum padi. Next base: position 51,909,873 of record NC_083599.1, read on the forward strand.
GAATAAACTAAAAATAAACGCGTTTATCGCATGTACATTTATATTTATTATTTACGTGATTTTATACGAATAAGTACTTACGTTGGTGTTATGTATAAATATTATAACATCCAATACATCGAAATATCCAATGTACACTGCACACAGTGCGCACCGTGTATTTATAAAATAAAAAAATATAATTTTTAGTATACCGTAGGGCAGCGGTTCCCAATTAGTGTGAAGCCACGGACCCATAGCTATAACTTAAATTGATCCGCGGATCCCTTTTTTGTAAATACTTACTTTTCAATTTTATTTTATTATGAAAATGAGAAATAAATTTATACGATTTATTTTCAATATGATTTAATTTTTAATTTTATAAACATTTTATAAAAATAAAAAAAATAAATTTTGAAATATATTTTATTGGTTAATGGAAAGAAAATAATCAGTATGGTTTCACGTTCTGAATTATAGTAATAATAGTGTAATAGTGAAGATAATAATGATATTTATTTCTATGAAATTGCTTATCTATTTTTTTTCGCGATAATCGAGTTTCAATAGTCCATAAATACTCGGAATTTCATATTACTACAAAGTTAATAATTTCACTAAAATAAAATAAAAATATTACTACAAAACAACATAACCGCGGACCCCCTAAAACCAACACGCGGACCCCTGGGGGTCCGCGGACCACCAATTGGGAACCGCTGCCGTAGGGCGTAGAGCAGTGGTCTTAACCTTTTAGGACTCGCGACCCACTTTTTTAGGCCTACATTTTTCGCGATCAACGTAAGCTTTGTAAAAAAGCTAAAATTGCTTAATGCTTTGCAGTAGTACTATTAAAACTGAATACAATACAAAATATTTTAAATTTTATTATTATTATTAATTTTCTAAGTTTAATAATTTAAAAAATATTTTTTTACCTTATATAATTTTTATTTAAAAAAAAAAAACTTATTGTGACCCAATTTTAAAGCTTACGTGACCTAAAAATGGGTCGTGACCCACCGGTTGAAGACCACTGCCGTAGAGTAAACGTATGAAACATAATCGATTACACAACATACAAACGAAATTAATGATTACGTATAGAATTATATCATATAATAGAATATCTGAGTATGTTCAGATTTTATTACACACACACACACACACACAAACACACACATATATTATAATACAGTGAGTTCCGCTTAATGACGTGATCACTGGCTTATAGAATCAAATTGTTTATTGGAATCAAAATTGAAAATCCCAAACCAGTTCTTATGTTACTAATGAACCTTTTATTAGAATCATCAAGTACCGGATAATTGAATAATTTTTAAGAACATTCTTATCGTTTTAATGGTATTTAAAAACCTTCACTAAAAAGAAACAAGAATTGTTTTGAAAAATTATAAGGAGCTATTCAAAAATATGTCGAAAACGATACTTTTCAATTGTTCCAAAAGTTATAGGTACAATATACAAATAATTAAAAATCATGTATATATTATATTAATTGAATATGGATTTTAATTTCAGGCTAATATGAAAATTAAATTAGTAGATTCACAAATTCAATCTAAAAATAGATAGTTTCTTTACTTTATTGGCGGAAAACGCGGTGTGTATAGCTCCGGCCTAAAAATGCTTAATGTTACTGTATACTTATTATAATACCTACATAGAGCAATAACATAATACAACACTGTGGTACATTTAGATACAATGCAAATATTTAATAACATCATTAATTATTATAATATTATCATATCATCGTTTATTGGTACCAATATTATTAGTCAAATAAATAATAATCGTTTCCAAATTTATCGAACACCCTGTATAATTCATGACGACCACTTCAACATTATTATAGGTACCTACGCGTGGACGTTGTACACTAGTATAGTGGTATCTACCTATAATTGTGAACGACAGTAAATTTTATTTTAATTTAAACGAACAAATCTGCGTAAACCTTAAATTGTTTAGGTACTTATTGCAAAACCATATTTTAATATTTATTGAATTTGGAACATCGTGTATAACCAACTTAAATTTACTTTACAACACAATTCATGGGTAGTGTATTTTATTTTATATTCCAAGTGACTAAGTGAGTCAACAAGTAGTAGTTAACCCTATACGGTTATACGTTTTCGACGACGTTGTATAGAAATTAATGGAATAATGAATTCATATCCAAGACATTTTCGAAATAAAACCCATATATTCAAACTCCACAAAAAAACCTTACTTATATATATTTCATTGATTCGAATATTCCTGGAACGTTTTTACTTTTACCAAGTGTTCTTTTTTTCTTGGAAACATTCTTCTCATATATCAACAGACAACAATATAACGACTTGGTGATTCGATTTGATGGTACTTATTTCACATTTATAATAATATAAAAGTATGCTAAAAGTATTCAATAATTAAATGCTTAAATTCCAGTCATAATGTCTAATTGAAAATTAAGTATACCTACGTAGTTAATGTGATTGCATTCCTGTTTATAAGTTATACGTTAAATATTAAACGAATAATAATGATCAATGATTAATGATTTCAGTTGAGATATTTAACTAATATCCCGTTTAATGCCATCGTGAGAAAAAATAAATTCCACAAAAAATAATTTCTAGACGTACCGTATTTTACAAAATTGAGTTTGCACACGAGCACGAGCATGAGTGTGCACTGGGCGGCTCGCGTGTGTAAACGGTGAGCTGAATGACTCGTTTTGAATTTTTTCGCTCCACGATATAACCGCGTGCCAACGATTGTTGGTCTCGTGATTATGCTCAAACCACAAATTATTCGCTAAATTTAGTCCACAATGTTTATCACTGTTTTTAATCAACTGAGTAATCCACCAACGTCTTTTTCGGTTGTTTTTTTTTTTTTTTTTATATATATATAATTAAATTCAAAATTATTAATGTTACACTAACGATTATTGTACGCCTTTTTACTAACTGGTTATTGGACATTTTAAAGAAAAACTGATTTTAAATACGTAACCTGGATGTGACGTTAAGTCGTTGAACATCCGTCAACTGAATATAAATAATAATTTCTGTGAACAAATTTGAGTCAATTATTAGGGCGAGCCGCCTATAGCGCGCTGTGTTCATCGTGTTATGCCCGCGCCCGCTTCGGCTCGTCCGCATTCGTGCTCAAATGTAAACACACCTTTACAATTCAAATTTTGAAATTTCTATCAATTTCAACACTGCACCTTCCGCGGGCTATGAATTATAATTTAAAAGTAATTACTCCGAACATATACATGGAATAATTGTTTCTTAATTCTTATGTCGTATTTAGATGTTTCTATGTATTTAAAGGTACATAATATTAATTACGAGAAAAAAAATATATTTTAAAATATTAATTATTTGGTACCTATTTGGAAAGGATTAAAATAATTAATAAGATTAAGTTAGTACAATAGCCAGTAGAAATTATAATTATTTTTCCAAGATTTTTATGAAACTTTACTGAGCAATTTTCTTAGAAAATTGAAAGTCTTTTTTTCCAAAGGGAAAGTATAAATATTGTCGTGTTTTACTTAATTTTTTTATTTATTACTTATATGCGCCTTTTTAAATTGTTAATTTCTCAATTAAGAACCATCGAAAATCTATTGTCACAATATATTTTATTTTTTATAACCGCTATAAGTTAGAATGTTGAAAAATTCATAAAAATCGCAAATATTAGTAAATTATTTTTTAGTTAGAAATTCATAATAATATTTGTTTTTATGCCTAAGATTTAAAAATTAAACACAAGATTCTTTATTACCTAGTCGTTCAATCTATATTTGAAAAAAAACGATTATCTGCACTGCATAATACATATAAATCAGAAATATTTATGTCTTATTGCTAGTTATTATTAATTTACATGAACCGACCTACTGCAGGTGGTGAAAATATTAAAAATATATAGACTCAATTTTTTTTATATGCATTTAAATTACAAATTTTGAAAAAAATTCTTATTATTGCAAAACCATGATAATTTAATATATTTTATTGAATTTGGAACATCGTGTGTAACCAACCTACATTTACTTTACAACATAATTCATGGGTAGTGCATTTTATTTTACACTCCGCGTCAGTCAACAAGTTTTATACGTTTTCATCGACGTTTTATGAAATTAATGGAATAATGAATACATCCAAGACATTTTCGAAATAAAACCCATATATTCAAAGTCCACGAAAAAACAATACATAATAAATATTTCATTGATTCGAATACTCCTGGAACATTTTTACTTTTACCAAGTGTTCTTTTTTTCTTTAAAACATTCTTCTCATATATCGACAATATAATGACTTGGTGATTCGATTTGATGATGCTTATTTCACATTTATAATATAATAGTGTGTTAAAAGTATTTAATAATATAAATGCTTAAATTCCAGTCTTAATGTCTAATTGAAAATTAAGTATACCTACGTAGTTAATGTGATTGAATTCCTTTTTATAAGTTATACATTAAACATTAAACAAATAATGATGAATCATTATTAATGATCAATGATTAATGATTTTAGTTGAGATATTTAACTAATATCCCGTTTAATGCCATTATGAGAAAAAAAAATACCACAAAAAATAATTTCTAGACGTATCGTATTTTAAAAAGTTGAGACAAAATTTAGTCCACCGTGTTTATTCCTGTTTTTAAACAACTGAGTAATGCATTTGACGAAATTCGTTAAAATCGCAATGTATTACCAACTGTTATGTAGTTAAAAATTCGTAAAAATTTTTCATTTTATATGTATGTTTTGAAAATGTAGTAGAAGATTCCTCTGATAATGGAATCATACATTTGAAAATATTTCAAACAATTCTTTGTATAGATATTTAAAGTTCTAATTTGGACATAAGTACTTATTGAAACGATAAATAACGATTTTAATTATTTTATTATTACTTAAAAAAGTTATTCTAGGGAACTTAAACCTTTATGTATTTTATATTAGGTATTATGAATTTTACTATAAGCAATAATATTTTTGATTAATATTAAAATATATCTATTTTTATTGTTTTGTGATGGTATTTACAGAAAGGTGTTATATTTTGACTATTTTGAGGTATATTGGTTGATATCCTATGGAATAAATATATATTATTTTAATAATTGAATACATACTAATAATATGATAAATGCAATAGTTTTGAAAAAAATAATATCAACCTTAATAGATACTAAAAGTAAAATAAATGACTAATAATTATATCAGAAAAACGTATCACTTTGTGATATTATAGGCTGATAGATCGTTTTCTTTTGGAGTTGTACAATTGTATTTACCTATTCAAATTTAACACGCCTATATAGTTATGACTCATTCGACATCTTATGTACAATGTACAGCAGAGCGGTACCCACTTATACCTACCTTTTTTTATTTTTTTTATCTCCTAAATTTCGTGGTCTTGATTATATAAAACAATAGATCAGTATTTTTGCTTTCTGTTATGTTATTGTATTATCTATATGAAATCGAAATGATGAGTAATGGATTCAGAATTCGTATACTAAGTCTTCGATACTTATTGAGCGAAGTGATGATTATATTAATTTTACAATGAATCATATTATTTTAAAATCATTTACTATCAAATAATACTACTTAGAAATTCAAAAAACTTATAGCGAAAAGTGCTTCAATATATCATACCTAACACTTCTAACTACTAAAGTAGACAACAAAATATGCCTTGTACATAATAATATTATATAATATTAATAAATAATAAATGATATTGTATAATAAATTTAATACTATTTTATTATTTAATATTATATTATATTATATAATGTTAAAAAATATAACGAATGGTATTTTTTAATATTATGTATTACATATTATATAATGTTAAAAATACAACGAATACAATGAAGAGACATTAAATTCAATCGCATAGACACAATCCTCGGTAGTATAGTGGTAAGTATCCCCGCCTGTCACGCGGGAGACCGGGGTTCGATTCCCCGCCGGGGAGGAAAATTTTTTTACATGTTTAAAACATATTCTGTGAATCTTGTTAATACTAATTGGACTCTGTTAACAGAACGCCAGCGTAGTATTTGTTATCTCTCTCTAACCCATGTGTAACATGACAAATTTTACGTTCACAAAAATGACTATAACCATATTTATTTCTCAAATTAGAGTAAAATAACTTATTATAAAATTTAAAGTTAAGAAAATTATCTGGTGCATCTCATAAGCGTTTTATTTTATTTTTATTTTAAAGCGAGTTATGAGTATTTTAAAATTGTAAATTGTTTATACATCTTAAAAAACTCATAACTCGCTTTAAAATAAAAATATAATAAAACGCTTATGAGATGCCCTAGATCAGGGGTGGTCAACTTTAATAGACTTGCGATCGACCTCCAAGATTTTCTAGGTCAGTGGTCTTTAACCTTTTAGGACTCGCGACCCACTTTTTTAGGCCTACATTTTTCGCGATCCACGTAAGCTTTGTAAAAAAGCTAAAATTGCTTAATGCTTTGCACTTTGCAGTAGTACTATTAAAACTGAATACAATACAACATTTTTTAAATTTTATTTTCATTATTAATTTTCTAAGTTTAATAATTTAAAAAATATTTTTTTTCCTTATATAATTTTATAAATTTAATTTTTATTTAAAAAAAAAAACTTATTGTGACCCAATTTTAAAGCTTACGTGACCTAAAAATGGGTCGTGACCCACCGGTTGAAGACCACTGCTCTAGGTTGTCGCAATCGACCAAAAAAAAAAAAATGTTTTCAATGTGTGTTACAGTTCTTTTATTCGATATCTGTGTATAATCTCGTTTTTCATAGTTATTTATTGCTTTTTTCTAAATATAATTTTTATATTCCTGGGATATACAAAAATATACAAACTAACAAAAAAAAAAAAAATATTTTAATTGTTTTCTGTAAAAAATTCAAAATTTTATGAAAATGGGAAAAGGTGTCGCGATCGACTGGTTGGCCACCCCTGCCCTAGATAATGTTCTTAACTTTAAATTCTATAATATGTCATTTCACTCTAATTTGAAAAATTAATATGATTATAGTCATTTTTGTGAACGTAAAATTTGCTATGTTTCGCGTGGGTTAGAGAGAGATAACAAATACTATATACGCTGGCATCTTCTTACAATAAAAATAGTTTTAAAAAATAGAATTATTGAAACAAAAAAAAAATCATACCATGTTAAATTTATTTTAGGTTATTTAATCTGAGGAAGAAAGGTGGAGGGGTTAAACCCTAGGCAGTAAGCACCTAATAAGACCTTTAGCATTGTATTATTATATTATTATAATGTTTGAAAGGACTGTGGTAAACTCTCCCGATTTTATGTTAAACTCTTCCGATTTTTAAAAATAGTACTCTCCCGGTGGTAAGCTCTCCCGGGGGGTCAACATTATGTTTACCTGAAGTAAATGTGTAAACTCTCTCAGTCTCTCGGATCAACATTATGGTTACCTGTATAAAATATGTAAGGTCTTTCGGGTCAACATTTTCAAACTGAAATATATATTAAAATTCAAAGTTGCAATAAATTAAACAAAACAAGTAAAACTGTAATACAAAAAATAATGAAAAAACTATATCTCAAAAAATATTAGATTAGGATTTAGGAATAGATACTATAAGTTTTTTAATTTTAATTTTTTATTGTATTTTGACTATAATATTATAGCTCATAGCAGCTAAAGGCATTAATTTATATTATTATTATTATTATATGGATTATTATATGATTGACTATTTTTAAATGAAACATTAATTTATATTGGATTTATTTTATGATTTTTATTAAATTAAATAAGTAGTATTGAAGAAACGGGAGAGTTTACATGTTTCCGTCAGGTAGTACTGGAGTAGACCCGGGAGAGTTTACCATCGGGATAGTTTACAATCGCCCGTATGAAACATAGTAAACAAAGGGTAAAATTACTAAAATTACATACGTTAAGTCTTACATATGTGATGTATAAGTTCTTACACGGAAGAAAAAGGCGTATGTCATTTGCACTAAATCTAAAAATGAATTTTGGTAATTTGCGCCACTTTTTAAGATTGTATGGTTTGCGCTTTTGTACCTTGGTAGTGGGATAAAAGCGTAAAAATAAATTGTATTACCTTATACAATATTTTACTGACCTAACGCGCGACGCTCGACGATCCAATGTACGCGTGGCCTTACCCGTTCCACGACATATTGCAGCAACGTGTCGCGACGGTTATTGCATTTGTCTGTGCATTAAAGATAACTATATTTCAAATTTAATTTTAAGGTGCCTACTCATTATATTATCCATGCTCAAATATTATATTACTTAATATATTTATTTATTTATTCATGATGATACTTGTTTAACTAATTTATTTAAAATAATACTCAAAATTATATTTTTTATTTTTTCTGATTTTTTGAACTAATTTCAATATCACTAATTTTAATATCATTGTAAATGTTTAATTTAATATTAATATAATAACTACAATTTTCATTAAATACACTTTTTTATAAAATCGATTTGCGCTTATGGGTCATTTATTTTTGCGCTTATGAGCTACAGCCTTGGTGCAACTAGATATAATTTTTAAAACCTTAAATTTTAATATTTTATATTTATACAACAGTTTAAACATAGAAAAAACAACTTTTTTAAATATTTTTTTTTTTGGTTTGCCATTTCTAGCACAGTAGCACCTGAAGAAGTTGGTGAATGACGATGACGATTGTCTTGTAGAAGATATAATAGCGTACAACAAAATGACGAGCAATACAGATATTTTGCGAATATATAATAGACACTTATACTTACTCTGATGCTACATTTCCTGCAAATATTTGGTCTGAATTGCTATCGTCGTCGGTTCGCAGCTCGTATATCTGATCGGCCAAAGACCGACCTTACACAAACGTCTTAGTAGATACACATTTTATTATATATAAAATATTATAGTTATCGACTTATCGTCTATCAACTTATTAATACAAAAAACTTGGTATTCCAATCAATGATTTATTAATGATTTATCATTATTTTTACTAACACCACGATTAGCACAATGATCACTATTTTTTTATAATCTGCACATTTTCAGTTATTTGAGTTCAAATATCAATGGATTTTTTTTAATCAATTTTATTTTACATTTTACGAATCTGTTGATAGTATAATAATAATTTTTACGTTTTAGAAATATAAATGAACATTGAATAGTTGAAAATTTAAGTTTCCGGCTTAAACCATTTTCGAATAATAAAACTTGTAAATTAATAAAAAAAAAAAAAACTCGTGTGTGTGTTACCAGTACGCGCGCGGGAAGTTAAACTTCTTTTGAACGGTACTCACTGAGTGAGTGAAAAAGAAAGTAAGGCATGGATAGAATGGGGTAATGAGGATAATAAAGAAAGAAAAGAAACAATGTAAATTATATTTTGAAGTTGCTGCTCTTTTTTTTTAGCACGATAATTTCGTAAACGTTCAGCCTCCGTTACACGTGCATGTGTTACCGATACTCTATCATCTTGACTCGTTGATGGTGCGAGAGAACACGGCTGATAAACTTCAGCTTGAACCACGATTAGTTTGCGTTGATTTTCAGCTACTACATGTTCAGTTAATTTTCTTTTTTTTTTATTTTCATCTGAAGAATTTGGTTCGCCTGAATCCTCAATATTCCCAATGTTTGGAATTCGTTCTGCCATTTCTGTTTTTCATCCGATTATGTGCTATTTATAATAATAATAAAATAATGATAGTAATAATGATAAAAATAATGAATGTTCATTAAAACACAAACACGGCGGCCGGCGGGTAAAAGGCACTGACGTCGTCGACCCGCGGACGTGTGTGCATGTGTGTGTGTGCTACGATATGACGTAACCGAACGACCGTCGACCGAACGGATTGGCGAACAACGACGACGGCGAATTGGCACACCTAGTTCGAACTCGAGATTATTATTTCGGTAATATTAATTATATTGTAAATTATAATCATTAGGTAAAATAAAAATACCTACTATTTTTACTAAATCCAGTCGTACGTAGTACGTACAAAAATCGAAGTAACCATTAAAATTTAAAATAGGAACTACTTATTACTTATTATAACAATATTATTATATTAATAACAATGGCTAAAAGCACACTGGACACGTGAACAACTTAGCCACCACGGGAACGCGGGCCGCCGCCGCCACCGCCACTTCAACCCACCCGCCAATCGAAAAACCGGCTCGCCGCACGACCTGGACCTTTAATCGCAAGTCGCAACTGCGCGTGTATGGTATTATTATTATCATCGTCGTCGTCGAAACCGCATCAGCTGTCACCGTCCAACATTATAATTTATAATACGTAATATTATTATTATTATGTGATATTATGTATATGACGTACTGATACGCTTTGCACTGCCGCCCCGACGACCGTATGAAATCATCTCGGACGATCATTCCGTTTTTATCTAAATATTTATCTCATTAATATTATTGTTGAGTATTCTTTGTTTAATAACCCAACCAAAAATACTGTCGCTTAATGACACAACCCATGTTTACAAAATACAGCTACGACAATCCGCGGCTGCGCACAACGACATGTCCGTGTTTGCGTTCGTACGGCCGCCCGTTCGCTTTTTTTTCCTCACTACCCTGCGTAAAGAGGTTTAACTTCAAAAACCTCTATTATTTTCATTGGATATCCGGGACGAATTAACTTTTACTTAGATTTCTATTTTTTTTCTTTGAAACATGCATTAACAATTTTACAACTATTACTCACATTTGTATGCATTAGATGTAGGTAGTTCGAATGTTTTCCATAGGTACACGAATTGTCATATATATACTTATAATATATACACTCGCTAAATAACCCGGCTTCGCTCGTGTGTTAAATAATCGATTCGTATTGGTTTTTATTATAATTCAATTATTTAAAGCTTAACCATATAATACATAATAATTATTGTAATTTTACTTAATTTATGATATTTATAAGTTTATAACTGAAATGACATATAAAATGAAATTGAGAATAATAAGAGTGATTTTCTCATAAGAGTACTTGGAACAACTTTGTAAAAATTAATCGTTTAATTAATTAAATAACACGCTAAAAACCCGTTATCTTTAAATACAACCACCCCCCTTCACCAGATAAATAAAGTTGATAAATTGGACAACGTGGTGACACTCAAGAGAGTATTTGGAACAACTCACTATTATACAGTCTTTATCTTTAAATGTTATAGTATCTCTGTATATAAGTATTAATTAAATTTAATAATTGATTATTTCTTGTCTTGACACTAAATCACAAATCACAATTTTTATTGTTACAATGATTTGACTGGGTATTCGGGTCTCAAGTCACCTATATATATATAATATATTATGGAACTACAATCTGTGCTCAGCCTATATCATCTATCCTGTATTAATATATACAGGATACATAAACATATTACTTTTTACTCGTGAAAAGAGAGACATAATATTATTTTAAATTACTCTATATTATTACTTATACATAAAAATAATAATATGATTAAAACGTATAGCTGAATCTCCGTGTGTATATCTATATAATCGCATTTTAATAGAACACTTATTGTGCTATCTAAGAAAAAATAAAATAAAACTAAATAATATTGTACAGTCAATTACTCATATTATGGATAACAATATCCCATGTCGGAAATTATTTAGATAATAAATAATTATTGATACTTGGCAATAATTATTATGTTGAATATTATTATCACTAACTAATTAATAACTGTAAAATTTAATGTAATCCGTTCGAATAAATTATACAGTTTAAAATGTAATTATTTTAATTATATTTGTTACAATATATTATAACAAATACTATGGAGTTTATCCCATATTTGACATTTCCAAACGTATTTTCAACAGATATCGTGTTATAATTGTGTTTAATCATTATCTGACGCTTTTGTAAATATATATTATCAACTATTAAACTATGTACATATAATATTACGAATAACTGTATATATTATATTATAATACTATACTAAGAATTATTTGTCTAACTTGACATTTTAAATGTTTATAGATGTACATACAAATATAATGTGTATACTATGTATATATTTTTTTAAGTATGATATATACCTTTTATTGGAGTCAAAATTAAAATCATCTATTCGTGTTATACTGTGCGGTGTATAGTATATAGTGTATACCTTATACAACGATAATAACGATGGTTTCGACATAAATTAATATTTAAAATAACCTAATCTACGATAAGTACGATATTATAATATTCATATAGGCTATTAGTTATAGTTATAAGAATACAAAACAAGCCAATTCTTAAGAGCGTATTTAACGCATACCATTTTTAAAATGTAATCTAACTTTAAAAAAGCATATAATAATATATTTTGATGTCATTAAGTAGTTAAAATTACCTGTCCATAACCGGCTGTAATACGTTTGGGTACTGTGGACCCTAAATGCAACACGTTTGGGTACATTGTGCACATAACAATATTATGGTAGTATGGTACACTATTTTCTGAATCCATGAAACAAAAACTTATTTGTTTTGAAAAATCATAGCTTTTGCTTTGAATACAGATTTTGGTACTATAGGAAATTTTTTTCGTCTAGTTTCATATATACTTTTTATCACTGTAGTTTAGTATTCACGTCCATAAGATTACAATGATAAAAAAAATATTATAAAGATATTGCCGATTAGAAATCCAAATCGAAACTAAACGTTTAAATATGAAACACTTAGTTATTTTCACAAACCATATCTTATAAATACAGATAATCATTATTAATTTTTTTTTTTCATTGCGATTGGTAATTTGCGCATGTACTCAAACGTGTTATACATTTATGGCTTTATGTACCCAAATGTGTTCTACATTTACAGGTAAAAATTATATTATGTACCCAAACGTGCTGGCGTGCTGCGCCCCGCATTACCTCACAAGAGGACATCGTCGTTGTTCTATAGTTGTTCACTTTGTAGAGTTGAACATTATTTTATACGATTTCAATTAAATTGGGACTAAAACTCATAAAAGATGATTTTTAATACATAATAATATATATTGACGGTTGATCATACTATATTATTTGTCATGACTTATTTATATAATAAACATTTTTATTTGAACATTGTTGTACATTATAATATTTTAAAATACTTACTATAAATATTAGTTATGTTGTAATATTGTTTGTTGTGACTTTTTGTCTTTATAAATATATTATGATGTTTATTATGTATATATAAGTGTATTAGATAGCAAATAATGTTTAAATCTCATCGAACTTTATAACGTATTCAATATAATTTGTTTATATCATATTATATAAATATAATATAAAACCTATATACTCTATATAAATGTACTACTTAGGTGTGTTTATATATGTATATAGCTTAGTGTCCGCGTTCTGCAATTGTTTAAAAAATGGATTGTTTATCCATCGACAATGTCTCCATCTAAATAATGCATAGCACAGCAAGTATTACTATAGAATAATCGATTTTACTCTGTTTTTTTTAATATTAGAGTAATTATTTGACCTGTTATAAAAATTTTAATGTAAAAATATTATTTTATTTATTAGAGAGCAAGAAGGATTTGTTTTTTAAATTAAAATTTTAAAACAATTTATGAGCAATCACAAATCGTAATTTTTAAAATGTAAAATTTTAACCGTTTAGTCGATTTACACGGAATTAGATGACGAAGTCAATAGTCATAGTTCTTTATAAAGTAAACGGTAACACGGTGCCGTCGGGCGCATATCAATTCCGCCGATTTTATATCGATTCCGCCGGCTACCGTTTATAATATCTACATATTGATTCCGCCAGCTACTGTTTATCCCCACCCCTTGTAATTTATAAATGTATTTAAAAAAATACAGTCCTACATAATATACTATATAATATATATTATATATTAATAAATAATAATAATAATAATACTAACTAAAATGTATAATCTAATTAATACGTGTATGTGAATATTTTCTAAAATGTATAGTTACTAATCAGTATCGATCTAGTTGACGAAATTGCTCCATCACATGCATAGTGTCGCACACTCGTATTATTATATTTATTTATTACGCGTGATCGACGCGTTATCGATTTACGTAGCCGTCGTCAGTCGCTTGAACAACACGGAAAGCACACTACGAAGTGCGCAACGCGTCCTCCGTGCCGTTTATAAAAATTATTCTTTATTCTCAAAATCTCAATTATTATTCAAAATAGTTAATCTTGGAATACAGTCCACATATATACGAATAATTACGTTTTTCTTATTTATTTATTATCCTTGCTTACCACGTCCCAACAATTCTTATTATATACTATATAGTAGGTATATATTTTAATATAAATATACAAGGGGGGGGGATAAACAGCAGCCGGCGGAATCAATATATGTAGATATTATAAACGGTAGCCGGCGGAATTAATAGTCGGCGGAATCGATACAAACCTTTTTCCTAAACAGGTAGTTTCGGCGGAATCGATAATTCCCCGTGCCCACAACACCGGGTTGGCGAGTAGGGCAATAAGTGCCACAGGTCACCAACAATTCGGAATGAAACACGAAAAATGTTTTCCTTATAACACTGATACATGCATTTATTTTATATAGACATATCGACTCAAATATATTTATCATTTAACATGGTAAAATGTTAATATATCCACCAAGGTGTTTTATACTAATGATTGAAATTTTTTATAATTAGCCATTTTCTTGGTGACTAGTAGGTATATGGAATATTCTTTATCTGCTTTTATACATTTTACTTTTTTACTTTTCAAACATTTAAATTCCGTAATATAAAATTAATATTATATTTTAATATTTTATTTTTTTGAATATTATTGTTAATTATTCGATTGCGGCTACTGTGGGCATCGCTGATAATTGACTTACAATAAACCTAAGCAGCATGTTTAGACCATAATTAATAATTATTATTCACTAATAAGTTATAATATTGAAAATACAACTTTTATTTTAACGTGTAGGGTATACTTGTATATATTATGATACAATTTCAGTTTTGCGCTTAAGCGTAAGGACGGTCGTAACAATATGAAGTTACATAAGTGGCCAATATATTCATTCGTTTTAGGTTCAGAGTATTAACAACCACCAATAAACAAATGCAAAAATCTCGTGATTAATTATTTTAAATAAACGTCATTGCTCATCATAGCCCTTAATAAAATATATTATTTCGTATTTTAAAATATACTTATTTGGTTATTCATTGTGCCGTACATCTCCCGACCATTTAGAGCCTACTGTGTCGCGCGTAATACATTTGCGACGTAAAGGCAGATGAATGTATAATATGGTTTTAACTAACACGTTACACAAATACTCAATGCATGATCTCGTATAATTTACTTATAGTGTCATAATATTATCTGTATATCATTGGAAATAAGTAGATTTAAATAAAATCACTCGATCGATATAACAATTGTGTGCACATATAATTCGATTAATTGTACATTATTCCAGCGCGGAATTAAATAGAAAAATATTATAACGTTTACCGAATGCATAATTCGATATTTTATAATGCCATATTGAGATTATTGTTCCAATCATTTAATTTGCTGTAATAACCTTACCTTTTCGTTAAAATAGATTTGTATTTTTCAATAAAACTTAAATTCATAGCTCTATTTGTATTTGTTCTATATCTTAACAATATAAAATGAGCGTATCTGTATAATATTGAATTATAATTTAAATGAATATAAACGAAAAAGTCTTTACACTTTTTGGGTTTATACTGCAAAACCATAATATTTTAATGTTAGCGTGAATTTAGAATATCACAAATGTTCAAAACGGATTTATTTAACAGTGAGTTTCTTTTTTTTTCCTGGAAACCTTCGACTCAACATTTCATAATGTAATAACGTTTTATTTTATATTCTTTGTAATCCAGCAGTTGCTGTATTAAAATCACGTATTTAATATTAACAAAAAAAGCCGACTATTGAATGTACATTTGGTCCTAAACCCTTTTCAAAATACGACATATCATAAATTTAAACCCCATGTCATGTCTTAACAAAAAAAAATAAAAATCCCTATTATTTTCATTGAATCGAGTACGTCTAGAACGATTTCTCTTTTACTCGGCGTTCTTGGTTCTTTTTTCTTGTAAAACATATTGTAATCGTATTTTAACAATATAACAATATGAACCCTCTTTCACATACTTAATATTATTTTGGGGTTTGAATGTTTTTCGTATAATACGATAGGTACACCGATCGTCCTATATACACTATACAGTATATAATAGATATACATATTATTATATAAAAGTATTCAATAATATAAATGCT
Organism: Rhopalosiphum padi; assembly: GCF_020882245.1. Taxonomy (NCBI): domain Eukaryota; kingdom Metazoa; phylum Arthropoda; class Insecta; order Hemiptera; family Aphididae; genus Rhopalosiphum; species Rhopalosiphum padi. The sequence goes on from NC_083599.1 coordinate 51,926,326, forward strand.
TAAATTTCTGTCTTTAGCGTGTATAAGAAATATACTACATACATAATATGTAATAAGAATTACATTTAGAGACCTCACATAAATCGAACAAATTAAAATAAATAAATTCAGGTATTTAATATCTTGTTTACAACGTTGTCGCGTGGATTGTAATTTAAAATCAATTGCATCGAATTCATAGGTATAATTACAGATATATACAGTCTTTGTATTTAAATGTTATAGTATCTGCGTATATGAGTATTTTTTAGAGACATACCTATATTTTAATTTATATCATAATAGTTATAATATTTGACGTAGGTACTATAACATTTTGTTCTGTAGCACAATTTACCGAGTGTTTGTAAATTTCGCCGATTTTTCTAGACTACCTGATAATTATACATCTTTTGCGCCGATAAATTGATCACAAATTAATTTGGTATATATCGATTGCGCCAGGAAAATATAATATAATATATAGTTTATGAGTTATACGTATTTAAAGTTTAATAGCGGAGTAGTAGACAAACAATTTGTAACTAGGTAAAAAAATGTTTACAAAAACATGAATACTTTTTGAAATAATGAGTGTTTTATGATATAATAATCTCCCCTTATAATATGTATACTATAATAGGTATAATATATTACTATACTACTATATAAGATATTTTATTTTAATTAAATAATACATCATAAATTAAATTAAATACAATCAAACATATAAAATAAAGAGTGATTTCAAATCAATTAAAATATTAAAATACAATTTCTACAATAAATTGTCAAAAAGTGTTAAAATTTCTCAAAAAAGAAATTTAATTTCTTAATGATGACTTGTTTTTAAATAGATAACGTATATGCACAAATGCACGATTTTAAATCGTCTGCGTGTATTAAGAACGCAGACGAGCGCGTTCGAATCGCCTAATGTGTTTGCAATTAATGTATAAAATCTTTTTTTGACCTCAGTACCGACCGGCCCAGTTGATGTATAACCTTTTTGAATCCCGTAATTTTTTTTCCTTACTTGTGATTTTTGCATGACTCAATTTACCAATCCCGTTTTGGCCAACCTTTACCGCTGAGTAAAATATAAAATACTAATACTAGTACAAACATATCTATATAGTTATCTACCGAACTGTTCTCCTATCACCACAGTATACGATAACTATTTTTTTTTGTATTTCACTAATTATTTATAATTTTATTAGGTAACCACCAGGTTTTTCATTAAATATATCAATATAACATAATTAATAACATAAAGATAAAATAATATTCCTTATAATAGTCTTTAGACTATATTTCTAGTATACATATATATTAAATATATATTAGGTATATAATTTTTATACCTGTAAATGAATATATTCGTATATGTATGCTTCATTTGTGGAGTATAAATAATATTACGTCGTAAACGATAATAATATATACATAATTACACAAATATTATATAACCATTGAGTATATATATATTCAGCGCCCTCGGAATTTTTGGGTAAATGTATGTGCTTATAACCATATTAGTATTAACTTTATTTTTGCCTACAATATAAAAAATATATAATGTTTCATATAAACGTATAATCATTCAAGTCAGTTGTTTAAACACTAATAAAAACAATAGATATTAAACAAATTAAAAAAAATTTGCTTTAAAACATTTTTAGGAATCTTGCGCCCCTAACTTAAAAGACAAGTTACATTTATGGTTCTAGGTCACTTTGTGTGGTCCAGCAATAAAAGTGAAAAACGCGGACATTATGTACGATCGCATTAAGGTATTGTAAGGTTGTATTCGAAATCCACACACTTTTGATTTCACCCTACAAAGGTCAATAGACAAAATCTGCACACTTTATCGGTCGCATTGTATAACAAAATACCGTAAACTTACAGTGGTTAAAACCGCACACTATTTTTATTGCTAAATAGCGCATAAGATAAGATTTTTAGGAGAACTTAGGAAAAAATTTTATATTTTACAATTTTACATTTTTTTATATTAATTAACATTTTTTGAATTTTTACACATTATAAAGTATGTTTAGCCAATCAAACTTACATTTTTTTTTTAAATTTGAATACCACCTGTACATATACATTTTTTTATTTATATTATTATTATTACATCATTTTTATTTTTTATTTATTAAAATAATAATTAATAAATTATAGAATTTTAAAATACTATTTGTCTATTGACCTTTTTTTGGTCAAAATAATAAGTGTGCGGTTTTAACCTACCAAAAGTTTGCAGTTTTAGGAGTCGACGAAAATTAAGATAGCAGAACGCGGACTCTTTGTCGTTTAAACAATAGATCGTAGAAAATGACTGTTTTCCGTGTATTTTTGTTTATACTACAATATTGTGTTTCAGTGTTTGTGACATGACATCACAATGTCCTAAATACATCCTACAAACTAACAAATAAAAACTCTATATACACAGCAGAAGCCTTAGGCATAACTTCGACTACATAAAAAACTTCCCATCCAAAACTTCAATATATTCACCGACTCCCTAAGTACCATCCACAGCATACAAAATAATTTCCACCTAAACGACATTACAACAATATTCATATTAAACGCTACATATACAATATAATACAATAATATAATTCAATATGATTTAAAATTCGTAAAAAAATGTAAAACTAATGATGTTTGTTACTGAAGTTTCAAATCAATAAAAAAAAATGTTATGTACGTCGGCCTTGTTCAGGCCGTCAAAAATGTGTAACAAAAATCAATATGTTTTTACACATAATATATAGGTATACTTTTAACTCTTCTATCATACAGCTCCATCGATGAGACTAACCTAAACCTACTTTTCTATGCTGAGTACTGATTGCCGTACAATCGGTATCCTATATTTATATAAGCGGTGGAAAGAGACGTATTAATTATTGTTACCTGTATAACATTTTAGGAGCATATTATGTACAACTTAAATATTTAAGTAAATAATTCTAAACTTTGAAACGAACAACTCATAACAAAATCAAATATTTAATTTAAAAAAATATGTATATTCAATAAAATATAACTTCATTCCTTATTTTTACAACATTTATTGTATCATCAACTCGAAAGTATTTTATATCCTACCTACAGTTAAAATCTAAAGAGTGGTATTAATTATTTTACCTTATAAAATAATTAATTTTTTATTGTCAATGACAATATGATGTAGAAATGGTTTTATATTTAAACCTTTTTACTCGTGAAAACAGAGACATAATATAATATTATTTTAAATTACTCTATATTACGTTTAAATAAAAATAATAATATTCTAATTTTCTTAATAAAACGTATAGCTGAATATCCGTGTATATCTATAATCAAGCTATAATAAAACACTTATTGTAACTAACTAAGTAAAAATAAAATAAAACTAGATAATATTGTATATATATATAGTAACTTACTAATTTTATGGATAAACAAATCCTATATCGGATTGTCGGAAATCATTTAATTAATAAATAATTATTGATACTTGGCAATAATGATTATGTTGAATATTATTATAATATTATCACTAACCAATTAATGACTGTAATATTTAATTTAAACTGTTCAAATATATTATACAGTTTAAAGTGTAATTATTTTAATAATTATATTTGTTACAATATATTATAACAAAAATGATGGAGTTTATTCCATATATGACTTTTCTAAACGTATTTTCAGCGGAAAAGATCATCAGCTATTGAACTATGTACATAATATTACGAATAACTGTTTATATAATACTATACTAAGAATTAGTTATCTAACTTGACATTTTAAATGTTTATAGATCTACGTACAAATATTATGTATATACAATATATATACATATTTTTGTCTTTCGAAATACACGCATAACATTTTTTAAATGTAATCCACCTTTAAAAAAGCATATAATAATATATTTTGATGTCATTCAACATTTTTTTATTGATAAATATATAATATCCCAATCAGCTTTCTAGTTATTTTACATGGATTTGGTCATATTTTAAGCCATACAGAGATTAAGATGAACGGTCATAGACGTATAATAAATCACTCGTCATAAATTAAATATTATATATATATATATATAACGATGATATAGAAGCCGTATTATTGGTTATAAATGTATATTTACGCAGTCGGTTTTGAAAACATGTATCTATACTTTTTATATTCTGTTTTTCACATATAACTATAATAACGAAATTCGCTAATATAAAATAAAAGCAATACATTATTACAAAGATGTTATATTTGTTTATATAATTATAAATATATATAAAACTAACCTAGGTATAGTAGCTTGCAAGTGTTTATATATTATTATGCCAGGGGCGTCATTTGGGAGGATCAAGGTGCGCGGTTGCAGCACCCTTAACTACTTTTAAAAGATAGTTCCAATTGACTTGCTCCCTGACTAAATAATGCACGATTATTAATATAATTAAAATTAAATTGTATTTTAATTTTTATATCGAAGTTCATCAATATTGGTATACTGTAATTCATAATTACAATTTTAAATTACATCAGTTATAATTAGAAACAAATATCGTGCTATCAATTTTTATTTTATTTTAGTTTTTAAATTGATTTTTACAATTTATGTCGATGCAATGATTCGGTACACAATGTATGGACATAATTGAAAGCAAAATAATGTACACTGTACATCAATTTTATGTCATAAAATGTATATTTATTTTTATATTGCCCGGTGAAATTTTAAAATGGCCTGTTTGAAAACGTGCACACCAGAAAAAAAAACGTGAAATAACATCTCTGTATTATGTGCATAAGGTCTTTTCTGAGATACCTCATGTTCAGATACTGTATTGCAGTAGGTGACGTCAGCCATCGTCGTCGGTTCGTCGCTTTTATATTTTAACACAAAGCATAAGTATACACATTTTATGATATTGAATATAATAATATTCTTATCGAATATCAACTGTGTACAAAAGACTCAGCATTTCAATGACCAGCCGAGATATTCGGCCGGACGAAAGACCGACCACACACAAACATGCGTCGTGGTAGATACACGTTTTATTATAAGTATATAAAATATAACTGTTATCGTCTATCAACTTATTAAAACAAAAATCTCGGAATTTCAATGGCTTTTCATCAATGATTTATCGTTATTTGTACTAATACCACGATTAGTCCAATAATGGTCACTTTTTTTTATTTATTAATCACATCATTTTCAGTTATTTGAGTTTAAATATCAATGGAATTGGAAATTTTAATCAAAATAATAACAATTATTTTTTATGATTTCAAATTACAACATAATTTATATCTGTATCTATAAAATAAATATATAATGTGTGGAGAATCCGTTAATAAAATCAATACATAATAAAAATCGACCGAATCTCCGAATTCATTTAGATTTATATAATTATCTGACAGATAAAAAAAATGTTGTTTCGATATTAAATGAACATTTTATTTTAAATAATGAAATTTAATGGATATTACATGCGAGTTGAATGTAATTTTTTTAATATCCATGCAATATTCCAGCAATTTTATTCGGCCACCTAATATTATTGATTTGATATTGAATTTACAATCACGCGTTGATATTATTAAATAGGTACAAATTTTGTAGCAATAATAAATGGATATTGAAAATAATCTTGAATGAATATTGCTTCAATAATGTTTAATATTCCATATTATATTATATTATATTATTATCCATATTAGTTTTTTAGAGCATCATGTGTGGAAATCAGCAAAATATGTATATACAGGCATACAGCCCTATATGAAAATACAACACTCTATAATGTTCTAATGTCTACAGTTAACCAATATAGAGTTCATAATAAATTAATAAATAATAAATTGGTAATTAATAGTAAATATAGATAGTATGAATTTGTGAACTAAAATAAAATTAATCCCATTCTAATACCTACCTATTATTATATTTAAAAAAAAATTAACAAATTTCAATAATATTTCCAGTAATACACACCTAATAATATTAAACAATTACAATTACCATAAAAAATATATATTATGGTAGGTACAGCATAAAATTAATGAAAATACAATTCAAAAATGCTTTGTGATACCCATAAAGTACTTAAAATATAAAATAGGTACTATCTAGATTTTTTTTGATTTATTTTATCATAAAATAAAATGTCTAATACTATTTAGATTATATATGATGGATAATTTTTAAATAATTTAAATATTTAGCTTTTAAGTATTATATTTACTACTTATTATAATTTATAATTTATCAGAAAAAAGTATTATTTATTTTTTATGATTTAAAAAAATGTATTTCAAAAATAATTATTGTATAAATAGATATTAGGTACATTTTAACATGAGTAAAAGTAACAGTAATACCATATAGTTTCGATTTAGTTTAACTTACAAATTTATATAACTACTTGTTTTGTATTACTGTTTAAGTATTGTTATGAAGCAGTGTTTTTCAACCTTTGTATTATGGCGAAACACTATTAAAAATTTTCATACTTTGTCACACACAATAATAAAAAAATAAGAATAATACCTATTATTTTTTGTAAATAATATAGTGTCAACAAGGTTCGTGTATTTAATATTAGTACTTACCCGGCGACACACTGGTTAAGAAACACTGTTATAAAGAGTAGTACATTTTGATAATTATTGATCAATGGCAGTTCCTAGTGTTCCTACGTTTCTATATAGTACATTTTGTTCTAACTATAGGTAGAATATTTTAAACCAAATTGGAAAATATTTTTGTTCAAATAAAATTTCAAAAAATTTCCTCTTATAGTACATGTTAATCAGGTGCATCCAAAACTCATATTTTAATATTTTGGAATATTATTCCTAAATGTACAAATGTTATAATAATTATATTAATATTAGTTAGGTAGGAATTATTTTTAGAAGGTACGTTTTCTTAATAATATTAAAAATCAATAAATGCTTACTGTTAGATAAATGCAGTCAGTTGTAGTCGAAAAATATGATGGATATTGAATACAATAATTGTATTACCACAAAATGTCGTACTTAAGCAGTAAAGCTAGTATTGTCAATTTGTCAATGGTACCTATAAAAAGATAGTGTATTAAATTGTAGTATAATATTATATTGTATATAACTATAATTAAATATAATGAATTAAATACTTGAGTATTAAATAAATAAATATAATTATTTTAAAAGGTCGATTGAAGTGTTGTACACTTTGTACCAAATCTTATTTTTTTCGTATACAATTTCACAAAATAAAAAGTTCATTAGATTTTTGTATTACACATAAACATAAATATTACACATATTATATTTTATACGTACATAGCCATTAGAAATGCAATGTTTAATTTCCAATCAGATAAGTACAATTATATATTGATATAATAACATTGGATTATTATTGTATTTCCAACATTATAATATTATTGAACAGTCATTAAAAATGTAATATTTAAATTCCAATGAAAATAAATGTATGTGCAATATTGTTTAAAGAACATTGGACTTATATTACATATTAAACAATGAATAAATATTGAATCCATAGTTGGACGGTTTTCACAAGACGTCATTTTTCGTTGGTTTTCAGGAGAGGCATAAAACTTTCCAACATTTTTATTCTCTACTTAATCTAAATTATTTTTTTGTTTATATTTTATTTATAATTTTCCAGGTTTTTAGTACTTTTACTAAATAAATTATATTATTATTCAGTTATTAATGACTTGTGACCAATTGCACATTTAATAAAAAAAAGATTTTGACTAGTGACCTTTTTCATACACTTCAAAATAATTTTTAATATTTTATTTTTTTTATGTGTCAATATTATAAAATATTAATAGCTATAAGGTAGTCAACTATTATTTATTTTTAACGAATGATACATTATCGGTAAATCGATTGAAAAAATGCAACTCTAGGCGAGACAGTTATGTTAAATTGATGTCAGCGATATGATATACTCGTATACACCAAATCAGAAAACCAAAAATAGTTTTATCCTTACGCTAAATGTTAGCATTGTTATAGCCTATAGGCAACCAAACTTAACATTGGTGCATCTTATACCGGCAACGAAGTGCACACGGACAGCTATATTATATAAATTTAAAATTGAATACATGACTTGTGCCCTTTTGAATATAAAAAAAAAGTGGGCAAGTGGGTATCGCTCTGCTGTATAGTAGAGATGGAGAGTAGGTCACTGATCACCATAATGGATGTATTAAATTTGAATGCGATGACGGGTATCATTGTATACGAAAAACGATTCTGAACGGAGATGATTTGTCAGTCAATGATAATTAGTTGGATATATTATATTATTACCTATATTTAAATTGTAATATAATATCGTTATTTTACGCGATTTCGTAAAAAATTAAATTTCATACGCTCATAAAATGTTTTCTATATTGACGCTGGAATTTTTTTTTACAGTTACGTAAAGTAAAACTTATGGATAACCTTGCATTGGATTTTTGAACGTTAAGTATAAATCACAAAAATTTTATGAATTTTCAACTTCAAAATTCCTTGCAAATTTTCTCAATTTTAATATATTTCGTAAACATTTGAACTTTAAATAGTTATAAACAAAAATTGTGACTAACGATTTTTGATTTTTTTTTTACTACGATAGGTACAACTTATAATAAACCTTGTATTAAATTTTAAAGATGTTTTGGATAGCCAAATTTTTTTTATTGGCATTTTAAGAAAAAAAACTTTAAAAAGTCGAAAATTTCAATTGTCTATAAGTAGCTTAAAAAAGGTAAAAATATTTTGAAAATTTAATCGTAAATAGATAACCATAATATAAACATTTGGTGAAAATTTCAAGTATTTACAATGATTCGTTTTTGAGTTACAGCAAAATTAAAAAATCGATTTTGTCGAAAAGTGGTTATGCGTCAAAATTACCGTTTTTTCCGTTACTTTTTCGGGGGTTTTAACGACGCTTTTGAAAACTACTGGAAATTTTCCTATTCAAAGAGGGGCTGAAGTAAAAAATCGAAGTATTATTACTAATCCAAAGCGTGATGACAAACACAAAAATAAAGAAAAAAACCACACACATCATTGTAAAATCAATACATTCATCACTCCGTTCAGAATCAAAAAAACATGTTTAATACAGTTAGCAGAGTTAAATAATTAATTATAATATGTTTTTTATATTGAAAATAATAAAAAAATGTTTGCTTTTATAGGTATTAAGATTTATTAATGTTGTAAACTAAGGAATATTATCACTTTGTCAGCAATACTTAACATAAATTATTATGTCTTGTTGTCTTGGTTTAGGATTTATGTAAAGGGTTACTACTGTATTTGTTTACCTAGTTTGTTCTATAATATTTTTTAACAGTACAATATTATACGGCAGTATTCGATCGGGCGTAAAATTGTACACAAAATAATTAACGTATAAAAAAAATGTCAAGAAATGACTTATGCCCCTTCTCATAAAAACCGTCTAGTTATAATCCAACATTAAATAATCAATATGAAGACAATATTACGGGTATATATTATACATTTTCGAATTGAAAATGAAATAACGATACAATGTTTATTTAATTTTAAATTGGAAATATTAATTTATAAATGGTCGACCAATATCCGTTTAATATTAGCATTGCAGAATTGCTATATCTATATATTATATATATCGTTACTGCCTATCAGACACATTATAGTTAATTAATGTTAAGTGAATAATACATAAGTACTACAATCTTAAACAGGCTTATCTTAAATCTATCTTAAATAATATATCATTATATCAACATATTCAATATATTATCATATTAATACTTAATAGGTTATCCAAAATTTTGATCGGTTTTTTTACAAAACCGTATTTTTTAATTATTTTGAGCTCATTATAATTAAATACATAATAGTTATTGTAATTTTACTTAATTTATGATATGTATAACTGAAATGACAAATAAAATGACGACGTGGTGACACTCGAGTGAATATTTGGAACAACTTTAAAAAAAAAATTGGAAAAAAGTTAAAAATAGCGTCGTCAGAAAATTGGAACATAAAAAAGCCCTGTTCTTCTTTTATATATGTAAAAATAAATGTACCTAAATAACTTTAAAGGTATTTAAGTATTTAATAACTTAGGTAAGTGTCTAAATTTCTTTCTCTATACGACTATATCAACAAAACTGTATGTAATACTGTGTTACCGTAAATTGTAGTTGTATGAATATATTGTACATTTTAACAATGTTTAATGCGCGCAACACTTAGCACTGTACGTAGCTATATAAATCATCATGTTAAATTAGTTATTAAGCATTAAAACTAGAAGTGACAGTGATGTGGATAGGGGTAGGTAGTTGAGGAGGTTGAATCCGTTTCTGTATATCATGGTACAATTTCAGTTCTAGTTGCGCTTAAGCGTATGGACGGTCATAACAATATGAAGTTACATAAGGGGCCATGCAATATATTATACGGTTCATACTGTTCATACTGTCAATAAACAAATATAAAAGTATTGATAAATTATTTTAAATAAACGTCATAATTCATCATAGCCTTCCATAAAATATATTATTTCCTATTTCAAAAAATACGTACATGGATAATCATTGTGCCGTACCTACGTCTCTCGACCATTTAGAGCCTATACTAAGTCACGCGTAATAAATTTGCGACGAAAAAGCAAATTATTCATTCATCTGATTTATTATGGTTTTAACTAACACATTACACAATGCATGATCACGTGTAATTTACCTATAGTGTCATAATATTATCTGTATATCATTGGAAATAAGTAGATTTAAATAAAATCACTCGATCGATATAACAATTGTGTGCACATATAATTCGATTAATTGTACATTATTCCAGCGCGGAATTAAATAGAAAAATATTATAACGTTTACCGAATGCATAATTCGATGTTTTATAATGCCATATTGAGATTATTGTTCCAATCATTTAATTTGCTGTAATAACCTTAACTTTTCGTTAAAATAGATTTGTATTTTTCAATAAAACTTAAAATCATAGCTCTATTTGTATTTGTTCTATATCTTAACAATATAAAATGAGCGTATCTGTATAATATTTAATTATAATTTAAATGAATATAAACGAAAAAGTCTTTACACTTTTTAGGTTTATACTGCAAAACCATAATATTTTAATGTATATCGTGAATTTGGAATATCACAAATGTTCAAAACGGATTTATTTAACAGTGAGTTTCTTTTTTTTTCCTGGAAACCTTCGACTCAACATTTCATAATGTAATAACGTTTTATTTTATATTCTTTGTAATTCAGCAGTTGCTGTATTAAAATCACGTATTTAATATTAACAAAAAAAGCCGACTATTGAATGTACATTTGGTCCTAAACCCTTTTCAAAATACGACATATCATAAATTTAAACCCCATGTCATGTCTTAACAAAAAAAAAATAAAAATCCCTATTATATTCATCGATTCGAGTACGTCTAGAACGATTTCTCTTTTACTCGGGGTTCTTGGTTCTTTTTTCTTGTAAAACATATTGTAATCGTATTTTAACAATATAACAACATGAACCCTCTTTCACATACTTAATATTATTTTGGGGTTTGAATGTTTTTCGTATAATACGATAGGTACACCGATCGTCCTATATACACTATACAGTATATAATAGATATACATATTATTATATAAAAGTATTCAATAATATAAATGCTTAAATTTCTGTCTTTAACGTGTATAAGAAATATACTATATATATATAATATGTAATAAGAATTACATTTAGAAACCTCGCATAAATCGAACAAATTAAAATAAATAAATTCAGGTATTTAATATCTCGTTAACAACGTTGTCGAGTGGATTGTAATTTAAAATCAATTGCATCGAATACATAGGTATAATTACAGATATATACAGTCTTTGTATTTAAATGTTATAGTATCTGCGTATAAGAGTATTTTTTAGAGACATACCTATATTTTAATTTATATCATAATAGTTATAATATTTGACGTAGGTACTATAACATTTTGTTCTGGAGCACAATTTACCGAGTGTTTGTAAATTTCGCCGATTTTTCTAGACTACCTGATATTTATACATCTTTTGCGCCGATAAATTGATCACAAATTAATTTGGTATATATCGATTGCGCCAGGAAAATATAATATAATATATAGTTTATGAGTTATACGTATTTAAATTTTAGTAGCGGAGTAGTAGACAAACAATTTGTAGCTATGTAAAAAACTGTTTAAAAACATGAATACTTTTTGAAATAATGAGTGTTTTATGATATAATAATCGCCCCGTATAATATGTATACTATAATAGGTATAATATATTACTATACTACTATATTAGATATTTTATTTTAATTAAATAATACATCATAAATTAAATTAAATTAAATACCATCAAACATATAAAATAAAGAGTGATTTCAAAACAATTAAAATATTAAAATACAATTTCTAAAATAAATTGTCAAAAAGTGTTAAAATTTGTCAAAAAAGAAATTTAATTTCTTAATGATGACTAGTTTTTAAATAGATAACGTATATGCACAAATGCACGATTTTAAATCGTCTGCGTGTATTAAAAACGCAGACGAGCGCGTTCAAATAGCTTAATGTGTTTGCAATTAATGTATAAAATCTTTTTTTGACCTCATTATCGACCGGCCCAGTTGATGTGTAACCTTTTTGAATCCCGTAATTTTTTTTCCTTACCTGTGATTTCTGGCGTAATTGACATATTATGTCTAATTTACTTACTACCGTTTATTTTCCATGACTCAATTTACCAATCCCGTTTTGGCCAACCTTTACCGCTGAGTAAAATATAAAATACTAATACTATTTCACTAATTATTTATAATTTTATTAGGTAACCACCAGGTTTTTCAATAAATATATCAATATAACATAATTAATAACATAAAGATAAAATAATATTCCTTATAATAGTCTTTAGACTATATTTCTAGTATACATATATATTATATATATTAGGTATATAATTTTTATACCTGTAAATGAATATATTCGTATACGTATGCTTCATTTATGGAGTATAAATAATATTACGTCGTAAACGATAAATATATACATAATTACACAAATATTATATAACCATTGAGTATATATATATTCAGCGCCCTCGGAATTTTTGGGTAAATGTATGTGCTTATAACCATATTAGTATTAACTTTATTTTTGCCTACAATATAAAAAATATATAATGTTTCATATAAACGTATAATCATTCAAGTCAGTTGTTTAAACACTAATAAAAACAATAGATATTAAACAAATTAAAAAAAATTTGCTTTAAAACATTTTTAGGAATCTTGCGCCCCTAACTTAAAAGACAAGTTACATTTATGGTTCTAGGTCACTTTGTGTGGTCCAGCAATAAAAGTGAAAACGCGGACATTATGTACGATCGCATTGAGGTATTGTAAGGTTGTATTCGAAACCCACACACTTTTGATTTCGACCCTAAAAAGGTCAATAGACAAAATCTGCACACTTTATCGGTCGCATTGTATAACAAAATACCGTAAACTTATAGTGGTTAAAACCGCACACTATTTTTATTGCTAAATAGCGCATAAGATAAGATTTTTAGGAGAACTTCTTTTAATGTTGTGAAGAATTGTTAATTGACGAAGATCGTATTAAGTTTTTAATAAATGTCGGTATTAGATTTCAGACAATCAAACTGTAAAAAATTTATATTTTACAATTTTACATTTTTTTATATTAATTAAAATTTTTTGAATTTTTACACATTATAAAGTATGTTTAGCCAATCAAACTTACATTTTTTTTTTAAATTTGAATACCACCTATACATATACATTTTTTTATTTATATTATTATTATTACATCATTTTTATTTTTTATTTATTAAAATAATAATTAATAAATTATTGAATTTTAAAATACTATTTGTCTATTGAACTTTTTGTGGTCAAAATAATAAGTGTGCGGTTTTAACCTACCAAAAGTTTGCAGTTTTAGGAGTCGACGAAAATTAAGATAGCAGAACGCGGACTCTTTGTCGTTTAAACAATAGATCGTAGAAAATGGCTGTTTTCCGTGTATTTTTGTTTATACTATAATATTGTGTTTGTGACATGACATCACAATGTCCTAAATACATCCTACAAACTAACAAATAAAAACTCTATATACACAGCAGAAGCCTTAGGCATAACTTCGACCACATAAAAAAACTTCCCATCCAAAACTTCAATATATTCACCAACTCCCTAAGTACCATCCACAGCATACAAAATAATGTCCACCTAAACGACATGACAACAATATTCATATTAAACGCTACATATACAATATAATACAATAATATAATTCAATATGATTTAAAATTCGTAAAAAAATGTAAAACTAATGATGTTTGTTACTGAAGTTTCAAATCAATAAAAAAAAATGTTATGTACGTCGGCCTTGTTCAGGCCGTCAAAAATGTGTAACAAAAATCAATATGTTTTTACACATAATATATAGGTATACTTTTAACTCTTCTATCATACAGCTCCATCGATGAGACTAAGGAATTTACAGTTATTCTATCAAAAACCTACTTTTCTATGCTGAGTACTGATTGCCGTACAATCGGTATCCTATATTTATATAAGCGGTGGAAAGAGACGTATTAATTATTGTTACCTGTATAACATTTTAGGAGCATATTATGTACAACTTTAATATTTAAGTAAATAATTCTAAACTTTGAAACGAACAACTCATAACAAAATCAAATATTTAATTTAAAAAAATATGTATTTTCAATAAAATATAACTTCATTCCTTATTTTTACAACATTTATTGTATCATCAACACGAAAGTATTTTATATCCTACCTACAGTTAAAATCTAAAGAGTGGTATTTTATTTTACCTTATAAAATAATTAATTTTTTATTGTCAATGACAATATGATGTAGAAATGGTTTTATATTTAAACCTTTTTACTCGTGAAAACAGAGACATAATATAATATTATTTTAAATTACTCTATATTACGTTTAAATAAAAATAATAATATTCTAATTTTCTTAATAAAACGTATAGCTGAATATCCGTGTATATCTATAGTCACGCTATAATAAAACACTTATTGTAACTAACTAAGTAAAAATAAAATAAAACTAGATAATATTGTATATATATAGTAAATTACTCATTTTATGGATAAACAAATCCTATATCGGATTGTCGGAAATCATTTAATTAATAAATAATTATTGATACTTGGCAATAATGATTATGTTGAATATTATTATAATATTATCACTAACCAATTAATGACTGTAATATTTAATTTAAACTGTTCAAATATATTATACAGTTTAAAGTGTAATTATTTTAATAATTATATTTGTTACAATATATTATAACAAAAATGATGGAGTTTATTCCATTTATGACTTTTCTATACGTATTTTCAGCGGAAAAGATCATCAGCTATTGAACTATGTACATAATATTACGAATAACTGTATATATAATACTATACTAAGAATTAGTTATCTAACTTGACATTTTAAATGTTTATAGATCTACGTACAAATATTATGTATATACAATATATATACATATTTTTGTCTTTCGAAATACACGCATAACATTTTTTAAATGTAATTCACCTTTAAAAAAGCATATAATAATATATTTTGATGTCATTCAACATTTTTTTATTGATAAATATATAATATCCTAATCAGCTTTCTAGTTATTTTACATGGATTTGGTCATATTTTAAGCCATACAGAGATTAAGATGAACGGTCATAGACGTATAATAAATCACTCGTCATAAATTAAA